>NW_027507748.1:593888545-594363638 GCF_037356315.1 Lithobates pipiens | reverse complement strand
GCCAAAAGTCTGTTAGTAATTCTTCAAATATATGGACATACCAGCTTTTTTTTTTTTCCCCCCCTCTCAAAAGGGCAAGGCTGTTGCTTGGTTAAAAGTTAAATAGCCCCTCATAAGTACGCCTGAAGAATTTTTTTTTTTTTTGGCTCCCCACCCCCCCCCCCCCCCTTTTTTTTTGGTGGGGAAACTAGTGGCATAGAGAAATGGCGACAAGGAGGAGAGGGGAGGAACACGTTAGCCAGGAGAATGTTAGGACTCAATCACTGAGATCATCTAAAGATAAGGAGAAGGGGTCCCAACACAATGCAGTATCTGAGGCGGCAGCAAAGCTGGAAAGATACGCTCATACTCCAGACCACACCCCAACCAAGGGGGCCCAAACAAAAATATTATCTGACAGAAAGAGCCTAGGGCAGGTAACTATGACGGGGACAAAAAGCGTTACCAATAAGAACGCTGGGGCAATTGCAAGATCTGAAACAACCCCACTGCTGGCTCCCTTGGCAGAAGAAGGAGTTGGTGAACCAACGTTAAAAGAGGTGTTGGAAGCAGTTAACATTTGCAAACAATCACTGTCTGAATTATGTGACCAAAACAAAAAGGTATTAAAGAGGAAATGGTTATGATGCAGCAGGAACTTCAGAAAAACGGCTGACAGAATATCTGCAGCTGAAGGGAGAATCAGTCAGATTGAGGATGAGAAGTATCCATTAAATCATGAGGTTAAAGAGTTAAAAGCGCAAATGGGGAAATTTGAAGGAAAACTGGATGAAATGGAAAACAGACGCTGCAGGGATAATGTGAGGGTGGTAGGCCTCCCGGAAAAATGTGAAGGCACGGATCCAATCATATTTCTGGAGAAATGGCTTATTGATATGTTTGGAAGAGAAACTTTCACAACAATTTGCAATAGAGAGAGCACACAGAGTCCCGTTTAGAAAACCGTTACGGGGAGGACATCCTAGATCCAGGTTATTAAAATTCTTGAACTATAGAGATAAAGTAGCTCTACTTCATAAAGCCAGAGAGATGGGAAGCATTAATTATAAAGGGAGCAAAAATATATAGTTTTACTCTGACTTTTCGCCAGATCTGCAGAAGCGCAGAGCGGAATTTTTAGAAGCCAAGCGTAAACTTCAGGGACTGGAGGTCATATATGCCTTGTATCCAGCACGACTCTGTAGTAGCACTGGGAGACATTTTTGATTCCCCGGCAAGTGTGATAACTTGGGTGGAGGAAAAGGAAGTGAAATTCCTCTCCCACCCCCCCCCCCCCCTCTCTTTTTTTTGGGGGGGGGGGGGGGGGACATAAATATGCATGTGTATGAGGGAATGTGAGGATACGATGAGTTTAAAGTACTAAGTATAATAAATTTGTTTGGTGGGGGGTGGGCGACACAGTATAAAAGGGAATTAATGAATGCACAGGGTGTTATGTACTGGTCACAGGAAAAGCCCCTTGGGGTAACCTAGAATGGTATAGGGGGGGGGGGGGCTTAAGCAGTAAAAAAGGGTATAAGATGCAGGGTAATGGGGCATTTTGCACAAAAGTGGCTGATAAAATACCGTATATACTCGAGTATAGCCGACCCGAATATAAGCCGAGGCCCCCAATTTACCCCCAAAAAACTGGAAAAAATTATTGACTCGTGTATAAGCCGAGGGCGAGACATGCCTGTCCATCCCTGTGTGTGTCCATGCATCCGTGTGTGTGTGTGTGTGTCCATGCATCCGTGTGTGTGTGTGTGTGTGTCCATGCATCCGTGTGTGTGTGTGTGTGTCCATGCATCCGTGTGTGTGTGTGTGTGTGTCCATGCATCCGTGTGTGTGTGTGTGTGTCCATGCATCCGTGTGTGTGTGTGTGTCCATGCATCCGTGTGTGTGTGTGTCCATGCATCCGTGTGTGTGTCCGTCCAGCCTGCCTGTGTCCGTCCAGCCTGCGTCCATCCAGCCTGCGTCCATCCGGCCTGCGTCCATCCCGGCCTGCGTCCATCCCGGCCTGCGTCCATCCCGGCCCGAGCCGAGCCTCCGTCCTTCAGCTCTTCGTCGGCGGCCATTCTAGGATTCAAAAGCCGCGCCTCTGTCGGTGATAGGCGGAACACTCAATTTCCCACTGACTGCTGGGAAATTGAGTGTTCCGCCTATCGGATGTCCGTGATAGGCGGAACACTCAATTTCCCAGCAGTCAGTGGTCCGCCCATCATGGACGTCCGCTCATCCTCATACTACGGACGAGGATGAGAGGATGTCCGTGATAGGCGGAACACAGACTGCTGGGAAATTCAGTGTTCCGCCTATCACCGACGGAGGCGCGGCCTTTGAATCCTAGAATGGCCGCTGTCTGTCTGCTCGACACGCTGATCGGGCAGACAGACAGCGATGACTCGAGTATAAGCCGAGGGGGGCACTTTCAGCCTCAAAAAAGAGGCTGAAAATCTCAGCTTATACTCGAGTATATACGGTAGACTTAAAAATAAGACAGACACAGGATGAAAACACGAGTAGAGAGAAAACCTATGGGTTTTTTGTTTTTTTTTTTTTTTTTTTTTTTTGAGGGGGGGAGATTAACACAGGATACTACAGTGATATATAAAGGCTCACATAGGTATATAGAGATCTTTTGGTTTAAAGGGTGTTCCTCTCCTCCCCGAGGAGAAATTGTCAAAAGGAGGGAAGAACAAATAATTTTTTTCTCTCCACCCTCCTTCCTCAGCCCAAAGATGCCTTTCAAGGATACTACTATGCTGTTCGTAAGGGTAGGGGTATATCCGTTATCCTGGTGTTGATTGTTTAAGTTATGCAGACTAGAGTTCTGAATATTGGGTCATGGAATTTTTGAGGGTTGGGTTCACCTGTGAAAAGAGCAGCAGTGTTTGATGCCCTCGGAGAATGTGATGTACAGCTGATCTGCCTACAGGAGACGCATTTAACAGAAGAAACCAAGTTACAAAATCGAAGTAAGAAATATCAATATCAATTCCACTCAGTCCACACCTCCTATTCAAGAGGTGCGGCCATGTTGGTAAGGAAAGAAGTTGCGTTTATGTGTCGGCAGATCAGCATAGATAAAGAGGGGCGATATATTTTTTTGCAGTGTGTAATAGAGAACTGGGATTATATATTAGAAAAGTGTATATATTCCTCCTCCTTTTAAAGTTGGAAGTTCTTTACTGCCTATTGGAATTTATAGTGGGTAAATCTGGGATTCCAGTTATAGTAGTGGGGGGACTTTAATGAGGTTATCAATAAAAATCAGGACAGGTGTCCTTCAGGAAGCCATACGCAGCTGGGAGGCGAGAGCCGGCGGTCTCGGTTCTTGCAGGAAAGGGGGCTGTTTGACATGTGGAGGGTGAGGAACCCGAATGTACTGCAATACTCATGTTTTTCAAGCTCCTATTCCACTCTCAAGGATAGACCTGGCTTTAGGTAACGAGGAAGCAAACCGAGCAGTGAGGGATATAGTATATCAAGCTGGAGGAGTGTCTGACCACTCTCTAATGATAGTATCAGTAAACTTAGAGGGAAAAGAACTCCCAGATTATGGAAAATGAACCCAGTTTGGTTCGAGGTAATTGGCAAACCGGATGAGGTACTACTTAAGTTAGAAGAGTTTGTCGAGGTCAATAAAGACACCGCAGTAAGAGGAGTGATTTGGGATGCTTTAAAAAGCTCATCTTAGGGGAATTCTCATTCAACAACAGGTAGCGAAAATTAAGAAAAATATCAAAGGAATGGGAGAATAGGTGTTAAAAGGGAAGTAATGGAAGCTGAAAGATTATATGTGGAAAAACCCCACTATAGAGAAAATATATGGTTGGAAAAACAGGAATATAAAGCAGTGATTACCAGGAAAACAGAATAAAAGATTGTTTCAGAAACAAAATTGCCTATGGGGAGGGGGAAAGAGTTGGGAGGATGCTGGCACATTTGGTGAGGACCAATTCCTCGCCGTCCGCTGACTCCGCGATCAGGATGGAGAATGGAGAAATTACAACACAGGGTTCTGTGATAGATACTTTTAGAGTACATTATGAGAAGCTGTATAGCTCGCAGGGGCGGCGAAGGACGAGGAAACTGAGACGTTTTTTTAAAAATATCAAAATTCCATCCCTCACCGAAGAGAAAGGAATAATGGAGGCCCCATTAACACTAGAGGAACTTCAATCTGCGGTGGCAGAAATGGCTAATCAGAAATCCTCAGGCCCTGATGGTCTGCCAGTGGAAACTTACAAGTACTATGGAAAAATTTTGCTCCCAGAGCTCCTCAAAGTATTAAACTGGGCAAGGGAGGCTACCTAAATCAATGACCGAAACAACCATAATTGTCCTGCACAAGGAGGGGGGGGGGGGGGGGGAGGGGGAAGGATCCATTGGATACGAAATCCTACCGACCCATCTCTCTTCTGTGTTAGCAGCCAGATTGAATAAAATTATCACAAGACTTGTACATCCCGATCAAACGGGATTTATTCCCGGTAGATCCACCAGCATGAATGTTAGGAGGCTATATCTTAACTTACCAACAGTAAATGCAGGGAAAAGAGCAGTCATGGCTTTAGATGTGGGCAAAGCCTTTGATAGCTTAGAATGGGGATACATATGGCGAACACTGGGGTGCATTTGGTTTTGGGTCTATGTTTATTGCCTGGGTAAAAACCTTATACAATGGCCCCAGTGCCCGAGTTAGGGTCAATAATGAGTATTCAGACAAGTTTCTACTAGAGAGGGGAACAAGACAGGGGTGTCCATTGTCACCCCTGATCTTTGCTCTAGCAATGAAACCATTAGCCATCGCAATTAGGTCAAATATTAATATGGAAGGCTTCCAGAGAACATCGGGAGAGGAGAAAATTGCATTGTATGCAGATGATGTTCTCTTTCTGGGGGGACACAGCAGTCCCTCAGACAGGGGGATGAGTTTCTTGGCCGACTTTGGTAGATTTACGGGACTGGTCATAAATTGGAAAAATCCGCCCTGATGCTGCTGGACCCATTAAGGAACCAAGGTTTGTTGGTGGTTCCGCAGATGAAGGTGGTTGAACAATTAAAATATCTAGGGATAATTATTAAAAAAGATCCTAACAAGTATATTAGTGATAATATAGTTCCATTGGTAGCCAAATTTAAAAGCAAAATTGAAATATGGAAGAAGCTCCCATTATTGGTTGCAGGCAGGTTTAACCTGATTAAAAATGTTATGGATGCCTCAGTTGTTATATTTGTTGCATAATTCCCCGATATGGGTAGACAAAAAAAATGGTTTAAGAAAATTGAAGAATTAATTTAGAGAACTTATATGGAGAGGGAGGGTGCCAAGGATTAGTTTACAGTCATTACAGCTACCAACCAGGAAAGGAGGGATGGCAGTGCTCCATCCAAGGAGTTATTTTTTTTAGCAGCCCAACTGCAACATCTGGGGATAAGCAAGGTTGGAGAAGGAGGAATAAATGAGGTACTAATCACAGCAGGGACACCCATAAGACAATAGTAGAGGCACTGGAGGCAAATTCATTTCTTCATAGAATACCACAAAAAAACTGGCCCTAAGAGTCTGGAAGGCAGTAAAAGGGTTAGGAGGCCTGACCAAATATACCCCATTATGGAACAATCAGAATTTGTCAGAACTGGAACTGATTGGAAGATATAAAGATGGCCAGCGTCCCTGTGCATGCCTGCTGGACCATGAGTCAGCAGTAATATGCACCTTACCGCTGATTGCCCTGTCCAGCGAGGCCAAGACATTGCCTTCCACATGTCAGTAGAGAGCTGGAATCATCTTCCATGAGATAAAGTGGCGTTTGGGAACCTGCACATTGCACAAACTCACAGAAGGGGGTCGAGTCTTCCAACTGAAAAGGCAGCAGTTGAAGTGCTAGCAATTTACCTAGCATTCAACAGTTGGGTATGTGGATGGCTGGAAGGGAACTTCTATCTACAGTCCAGCAGCTGGGGCGGGAAATTTGCCTGGTACAATTGGATGTCGGTGTACCGATAGCAGATTGCCCACAAGTACTTGGCTGTGACACACCTAATTCTACATCTTCATGCCTCTCAGTGCATGTTTCAGAGAGGAATGACGGTATAGTGGGGTTGGAGATCCCAGCTGATGGGGAGTAAGGAGAGGTCCGCTTTGGCCTGGGTCTTTTTGGCATGCTTGCCAACGAACTGCATGGCAGGTCGACATATGTCTGGTCAAGCACGTGGTGCCCAAGCAGCTGATGTTTTGGCCATGCAAGATACGCTTGAGACATGTTGCAAATAGCAGCAGTGCGATCTGATGCACTTGTCTCAAAAAAGGCCCACAAATAATTTTGTAATAACGAGCAGAGGCAGAGCTCCGCGTGTGCAGGGCGCTGCGAAAGAGGCCGCTTGGCAGCTGCTTTGCCACTACCCTGAGTGAGAGGATGACAGCTTGGTCATGCACTCTACCAAGTCTTCGGCATGTTGTGGCTCAATACATCCAGCTGCGGAATATAAGGACAAGCGTGTCCCATGGCCACGTGCTGATGAGGATGCACCGTGTCCACGACCAGCACGGTTGCCGCTAGACAGAGCCTGCTTGCTCCCTTTTATTGGCTTGTGACTGTCTCTCCTTGTTGGCCTTTCAGACATGCTAATTGCCTGCAGGGAGATGTAGATCACAAAGCTGGGACGTATATACTGATTATACTGCAGCAACAGAATCAACTGCCTGCCTGTAGTATTACCATGAGAACACCAGCAATTGGGGTAGCTTTAAGTGCACACTGTGCAGATGACACAGTACACTGACTAATTGCTACAGCCGCCTGCTGATAGGATTAGCAGAACACCAGCAATTGGGGTAGCTCTAGGTGTACACTGCAGGTGGCACAATACACCGACTAATTGCAACAGCTTCAAATGAAATTTAAAGACACGTCTCTCTGTCCATCTCTCCCCACTGATGCAACACAGTGCACAAGGCAGGCAGCCTATATAGTGTGGGGCGTGTACTAAACCCCCGAGACATAATGGGCAAGGCCACCCTGGCTTTGGACAGTTACGGCTCGCTGTACAGACAGCTCAGATTGGCCAAGCATGCGGATCATAGTAGACTGTCTTTGTAAATCTCTCCTAAACCGTATAGGTTTAGGAGATATTTCTTGGACCTGCAGGTAAGCCTTAATCTAGGCTTACCTGTAGGTCAAAGTGGTTTGCAAGGGTTTACAACCACTTTAAAGGAATCTCTTCCTCTTTGATGGGGCACCTGCCACTTCCCCGTTTTAAACTTCAAGAGCTTCCTTTCTGGCTCCTTCCATTCTCTCACAAATCTTAAAGAGCCTGTTAAATAGGGAGAACCTTTAACTGAGGTCTGACCAGGCCCTGGTACATCTGCCCTGGGCCAAGACCTGCGTCACAGGTTCTCCTCTGATGTGTATATTGCCCTGAGGAGTCCCTCCATATTGACCAAAAAAATAAAAATAAAGTCTACCTGTCCTAGAGTTCTTGTCCTGGCTAACCTCAGGCAAGGTCCGATAGGACTCGGAGGAGGCAGAAGTCTCCAGAGTGGCTGGAGCTCAGGAGGGCTACTCCTGCTGTCCCTGTTAGCGGAAGACTCCTCCTGCGAGGAAGAGCCCCCCCCCCACCTCCTGCCCTGGTTTTAGGGCTGCTTGGAAAGCTTTAAGGGTTGACAACATATCCGTCTGTACGGAGAGAAAATCCTTCATGACCTGGGAGGTCTTTTCCCAGACAACTTATGGATACATTTGTAGTAGAATAGTTTTGCATGGTCCTGCAATAGTTTGCAGTAGCCACATCTCTTGGAATGTTAGGGTTTTGGACTTAAGTCTACTGGTGATTCCCTGGGTAGCAGCCTCCGTTTCTGTAAAAGATGCAGCCATTAGTACAAATCTTCCCCCATCTGCTGTATCCTGCAATGGTTGGGTGGCCCCAGTCCCGCTGCCAGCCAGCTAGACTCACCCCCTGTGGTCTCCTCTATTGCTGCGGCCATTGCAGGCACCTCTCAGGAGGAGACCTCCAACCCACACACGGAGGGGGCAGGGGTTTTTGACCTCTTTGATGCATTTCCTGTCAGGTGGGACCAGTCATCTCTCAGGGTGCTGTCCTGAAAGACAACCAGGGGCAGAGTTTGTGAGAAGATTCTAATTTTATGTTGGGGATAGGGTGAAGGTCGACTAAACTAGATATAGATCCAGTGGGCGGCATTTGCCATCACATGGTTATGCTGGTTTCTCTCACCTTAGTGTGGTTGATCTGCATGAGATGCACTTGTTCGTCTCAGCTTCCTAAATGATGCCTGTGGACCAGATCTGCACAAGCAAATCAGCACAGCCACCTGTAGTCTCCACCGGTGATAGGCAGGTCAGAGATTATGCAATTTTATTTCAAAGATTTTTATTTTCAAAAGACATAGTACAGAAACATATCAGGTGCAGACATCGGTACATAAATGCATTCTAGAATAGTCCACCGTCTGAGAATCTTAAGTACAGGCGAAACATTATAAACCCCTGAAACCACTAGAGGTCGACACTCTGTTCCCACAATCTGTAACCTCAGGGAACGACATGTAATCGAACAACATGAAAACAAACAGAAAAAAAAAAAATGGGAGAAAAGGGGGGAAGGGTGCCCGGGAGCCAGGGGGGAAACAGCCCAGCACCCCTAATGGAAGCTCGCTGTGCCGGGCCGTCACCCCCCAAACCCCCAGACACCCACTGCTCCCAATGCCAATCTGGGAAAGGCACAGAGGGGTGAAGAATTATGTGTAAATGGCTAGAGCTTCATGGGGAGGACCCCCAAATTAGTTGTGTAAACAAACAGATTCAATCGGGGCCCCTTCTGGGTAGACTGTGTGAGCCCGAGGCTCGAATATGGCAACACCAGCAGCTACGCTTGTAGATACGCGTAGAGAAGGAGAGAGAGAAGAAAAGAAGGGGTTGGGGGGGGGGGGGGGGGGTTCTAGATGGGAAGAGACACAGAGAGAAAGGGTTGACAGGGGAGCCAGGGGGACAGGAGGAACCCGACCAGTACCTAGGTATTAGTGCCAGCGATGAAGGACCACCCTAAGGGATACAAAAATTTTTGACCTGCGGTGGGCTAGAGAAGGGAAGGGGGAATAGGAAGCCAGGCGACAGGATTAAATCTGGGCAATGGTAACCGAGCTAGTTCGAGTTGGAGGAACGCCCGTTATAAGGGAGATGCCCACGTGTTGGGCCCAAGGTTCCCAGATAGCCTCAAACTTCTCTTTATAATTCAGTAATATGCTCGTGACTTTTTCCTGTGTCATGATCCATGAGATCTTGCGTTTAGCGGCACGGATCGAAACTTTGGGCTGTTTCCAAGCTTTCGCTATGTGACCTTGGCCCTAGTAACATGTAGTGAATCAACAAACTAGTAGATTTGGCCAATCCGGGGGATAGGGCTATTTAGGAGAGCTACCACCGGGGTTCTGGGGACCTGAATACCCGTCACCTTAAAAATTAAGTTGAACATCTTCCGCCAGAAGGTCGAAGCTTTACACATTCCCACCAGATGTGGGCCATACCGCCTGTCATTTCGCAGCCCCTGAAGCAAAGGGGGCTGGTTGAGGGGAACATGCAGGCTAATTTGGACAGGGTCAGGTACCATCTAGTCAGCACTTTAAGATTGGCTTCTATTAGAGAAATGAACCTAACCCCTTGTAGGCTTTGTCGAGAGAGGAATACCAGGACTCAAGGTCCCATTGAAATAGGAGGTCCCTTTCCCATGCTACCATGAAAGAAGTCTTGTTGTCGTTCTGAGCTAGAGCCTGGTATATTACCGAAATTCCACCTCTTTGGTTAGTGGCTTGCCTGCACCATGCCTCATAGTCAGTAAAGCGAGGGGGGGCCGGTTTCTCCTTCAAAGCCATGAAGGAAGTGTTGAATTTGAGAGAACCGGAAGAGTTTCGAATTCGGAATCTCCAATTTCTTTTTGCAGTATGACAGAGTGATGGACCCGAGGGCGTGAAAAAGTGGCCAATTCGGTACAGCCCCTTATCCAGCCACCATTTAAATGCTTTAATATCCAACCCTGGTGGGAAATCACGGTTATTAAATGTGTGAACCAGAGGGCGGGAGCTTAAAACCAAGGAAGAGTTGGATTTCAATCGATCCCAGAGTGCCAGAGATTGAGACAGAATGGGCGAGAGGATTGGGGGGGGGGGGGGGGGGGCGCTCCTTGTGAGGGATCCAGAGCAAAAAATCTAAAGTGTATGTAGGGGCAGCCTGTCTCTATATTCAGCCAGTCAGGTTTTTCGAGTCTGGAGTATAATGTGGACAATTGGGCAAGTCTGGCAGCTTGGAAGTACCAAGACAGTCTTGGAACGCCCAAGCCCCCTTTCTTAAGTCTAAATAGAGTAGTACATGGTAGCCTGTGACCGCTTTCCCCCATATGAAATGAATCACCTTTTTCTGAAGGGATTGCAGGTGGTCAGACCGAATGTTAATCGGGATCGCTCTAAATAAATACAGCAACCTGGGGAGGAACGTCATTTTGAGCGAGTGAATTTTTCCCAACCAAGAGAGATTCCCCCGAGCCCAAGATTGCAAGTCTGCTTCTAACTTCTTGTAAGTAGGAGGAAGTTGGCCGAATATAGTTGTTCAACTTTGGGGGTCAGTTTGATCCCGAGGTAATCTAAAAAGGTGTCTTTCCAATCAAAGTCAAAACTGCTCCGTAGGGTGGATACTATGGATAGGGGAAGCGAAACATTGAGGGCATGAGATTTTGAATAATTGACCCGGAGACCCGAGGCCCTGGAGAAGTGTCTAGGAGTCTGCATAGATTTGGTAAGGATGTGATGGGGATGTTATGAAGAGGAGGACATCATCTGCAAAGAGGCCACATTTATGCGTCTGAGACCCACAGGAAACCCCCTGTATGTCGGGGTTGGTGCGGATGGCTATGGCAAGAGTCTCAATAGCTATTGCGAAGATCAATGGGGACAACGGGCAACCTTGTCTGGTGCCCTAGCTATTCTGAGTGATTGGGAGTAGTGACCTAAAGAGGCGAATTGACGCCGTTGGGGTGGAATATAAAGAGTGTAGAATGCCCATAAACCTGTCTCCAAACCCCCAACGTTCCATGAGTGAAAAAATATAAGACCACTCTATAGAATCGAAGGCCTTATGCAAGTCCATGGATAGAAGCATGCCCTCTTGTCTGGGTCCCCCTCCCAGTTGGATTGCAGGATGGAAACTATATCTATAGCCCTTCGAGTCAGATCCGGTCCTTGACGGCCAGGGATAAATCCAACCTGGTCTTTATGTACATATCTGCTAATAAAGGAGGCTAGCCGGTCGGAGAGGATTTTAGTGAGTATCTTGAGATCATTATTGATTAGGGATATAGGTCTATAGTTCTCTACTTCTTCCAAATTCTTATTCGGCTTAGGGATGACCGAGATGTAAGCGGAGTTCAACTGAGGGTCTAAGGGGCAACCTTTAGTTAATGAGTTAAAAAATTTAGCCATGTGGGGCGCGAGGGAGTCTACAAAGGTCTTGTTAATATGGCACAGAGAGACCGTCAGGTCCTAGGGCTGATCCCGATTTAAGAGACTTTATGACTTCTTTAATCTCCTCAGCGGAGATTTCGGCGTCCATGATATCTCTGTGGTCTTTTGAGAGTGTTGGTATGGGCAAATCTTTTAAGTAAGGTCCCACACGCATCGCGGTCATCCCCTCAAGTCGAACTGTAGAGCTTGGCATAATAATCTTGAAACGACTTAAGTATTTTGGTGGGTTGGCAGAGAGTGCTTGTCCCGGGATTCTAATTTTGGGGAAGGAGTGAGTACTATGCTTAGGTGTTAATTTGGCTGCCAACATGGAGCAATTCTTATCCTTCTGGTTATGAATTTAGCACTACCCCAACGGATTTCCCTTTTCGGTTCTGGCGGTTAAGGCTAGGTTTAATTCAAGTCTAGAGGCGTCAACTAAGTCCGCTAAAGTCCTAGAAGGGTGTTTGTGTTGGGATTGCAGGGTTTTGAATTTGGTTTCGAGGTTTTTGATGGTGATCGTACGTTCCTCTTATGCACGAGGCTATGTTTATTATTTTACCCCTGATCACGACTTTGTGGGCAACCCAAAGGGTCTCCGGGGAGATCCCTCCCACTGCATTCAGGAGGAAATATTCTTTCAAGGCGTTCTCAATGTCTTTTGATGAGCTGGGGTCATTCAAAAGAGATTCATTAAGCCGCCAGTGGAACCCTGCCACCCTTGTCACTACATTGTGTACTGAGGCGCATACTATTGAGTGGTCTGACCAGGAGACATCGAGAATCGTTGCCTTGTGGATAGATGGGATCATCCCCGGGGGACCAAGATGTGGTCAATTCTGGCGTAGGATTGGTGAGGGGGGAAGAATAGTGGGTGAAATCTCTCTTGGTTGGGTTTAACTCCCTCCAGACGTCCATCAGGCCGTGGGTGTGTAGGTTCCTAGCTATGGTCAAGCTGGCCTTGGTGGGGCGTGTAAGCTGAGACCCCAGAGGCCTGGATCTATCAAGCCCCTGATCGAAGGCGACATTAGAGTCTCCCCCAAAGATCACCCTGCCCTCGGTAAGGGGCAGGAGGACCCTGAGAAGGTCTTGAAAAAATTTGGGTTGACCCTTGTTTGGAGCGTAATATGAGATTATGGTATAAAGGACGCCCTCGATCAGGCCTTGACCAATATGTACCTGCCCTCGGGGTCTCCAATGGTGGATGAATGTTCAAACCTACAAGATTTGGCAAATAGGACTCCCACACCTCTGGTCTTATTCTCAGCGTTCGCTAAATAAAAATTTTGATACCGTGGGTGGAGGAATTTTGGGGCTGTACCGGATTGGGAAATGTGTTTCTTGCAGGAGGATAATGTCTAGGTTAAGGGAGTGGTAATGTTCAAATGCTAGTTTCCTCTTTCTGGGGGAGTTAAGTCCCTGAGCATTGTGAGAGGCAATTCTGAGAGGCCTCTTAGAGCTATCTAAGTGGGTCATAGAACCTCGGTTGAGATAGGCTGTAGGAATGGATGTCTCTTACCCGTGAAGATCAACTCCCGATCAGGTCTGGCATATGAGGGTGGGATGATCTGGACTGGGATCAGAACTGTGGGTCGCGAACATCCTGTCGGCTGGCTCCGAAGGGGAAGGAAAAGGAAGGAGGGGGGGGGGGGGGGGGAAGAAGAAAAAGACAAAAACAAGTAAAACAGGACATCTTCAAAGAAGGTCTACGGTGCCTAGGGGGGGGGGGTACCCCAAGGGGCCGCAGAGCAATAGACGTCGGCGTCCTCTAACCAAGAGCCGACACGCAGAAACAAAAGCCTGTCTCTGCGGGAAGGGTGGAGGCGCAAGGGATCACCTCTACCCCCTGCTGAAAGAAAAACCGTTGTGTAAAAGAGAAGAAAAAACCCCTGGGATAAACCCGGAACAGCACTGAAATTAAATTGAGATAGATTAGGAATGACCATATATATGAATATAACAAGGCAGGTATTCACTAAATTATGACATGTAATTGAGAGTAACCGAACCCAAACCCCCCCCACCCTGGGTAGGGTTGTGGCGGACCCAGAGAATTAGACTAGACTAACTGGAAGTCTTGAAAACTACCCTCAGAGAGAGCATACTACAAACCAGCTAAAGTTTTCCACAAGCTAACAGGATCAAGTATAATGACTTCAACCATTTGGATGTCGGAGGAGAGAGGGGGGTCCCCAAGGTAATAGGGACCCCACCCCCTCTCCCCAAACAGCCTGCAACACACCTGAGCCCCCGGTCATGCAGGGCAAAGATAACACCTCCCACAGTGACATTGAGTCTAGCAGAAGAATTCCCTGGTGGGAGTGAAAGGGATTGCAGCCTCAAAAAGGGAGAGTAAAAAAAAAAAAAAAAAAATGGAGCAAACTGCTGAAAAAAAGTCACTGAAAAAGAAAAATAAGTAAAAGATTCTCACTGGGACAGGTTAAATAGGGGGGGCTCCGGGCCCCGACCTGAACAGAGTAACCTGACCTAGGTAACCGACCCACAAAAACTTTTAGGGAGAAACAAGTGAGAAAAAGTGAAGAAAGTCACGTTATGGTGGTCTTCCCTCTCTTGATTTCTTGTTCTTCCCCGAGATCCAGACGGGAGAGACCGGGCTTGATGGTTGTGGACGCTTGGCAGATGCAGCAGCATTGGCCGTTACTTCCATGGGTGCTTCGTGGGAAATGAGTTTGAGATGAAGAAGTAACTTTTCGCCTTCTGGGAGGCTGGAGAAGGCGTAGAAATGCCCGTTGTAGTTGAATCTGACTGCAAAAGGAAAGGCCCAGCGGTACTTGATCTCCTGGTTGGAGAGAACTGTAAGGAGCGGCTTCAGAGCTCTCCTCTTCTGGATAGTGACTGGGGACAGGTCTGCGAAGATCTGGAGCTGGTGGCCATGGAAGGCTATCTGTGGCTGGAGTCTGGACTGCCTTAGAACCTCCTCCTTCACAGCATAGAAATGTGGTTTAACGAGGACGTCTCTCGGGGAGCCATCCTTCCTCATGGGACCGAGGGTCCTGTCTAATTCTAAACGATGTGACGGTATATTCGGAATTAAGTCCTTAAAGAAATCTTGGATTGCTGCGGATACATCCGTATAGGACTTCGGGAAGGCCACGTATCCTAAGGTTATAACTTCTGGATCTATTTTCCAGGTCGTCGATCCTGGATAGGGCCACGTCCAGTTGCTCCTGAAGGTCTGAATGTGTGCAGCATTTTGGTTAGTGCGAGACACAGTAATGTCCAGTTTGTTCTCAATGGCTTCCATTCTGGAACCTAGGTTTGCAAAATCTGATTTCATGTCTCCGGTGATCTGGGCTGCAGTGTTAGCTAGGCCCCTCTCCAGGAGTGTTAAAAGTTTGTGAAACAGGTCTCCCTGCTGGGATAAGGAATCCTGTTCAGGCAGGCATGGAGAGTGGACAGCTAGGAGATTAGGGGAAGTAGGCCCTGACGGAGTTAGGGCACTGTCTTCCACATGGCGTCCCAGGAGAGATTCCGTGGAGGCTGGGGATGGCGTTTGGGGGGTAGTGGTGTCCTCCCTGAGTGACTTGGGAGTACGAGAGAGTAGCTGGGGCGATCACTTGCCTTTGATCTGGCTTCTTTTCACCGGAGGCATCGTGAGTCTGTGAAGCATTCTGAAAGGCGGCCATCTTGGTACACCCGTTCGATCCGGCCCTGTGAAAGTCCGGTCCCAGATCGCGTCTGGCCTCCGGTCCCGGCATTTAGAGACTGTCTCGTTGAGGTCCCCTGTGTGGAGCGGATGTTATCTGTGCTTTTCGGTCGGTGCTGCAGCGCTGTGGGCTATCACGGGGTAGAGGTGATGCGGAGCTCCCGGCTCAAGCAGCCATTACGGAGCGCCCGCGCACTCGAGATTATCCATTTTTTTTCCCTTCCACCGCAGAAGTAAAGGTATCCCACTATTGTGCTCTGCCGGCAGAACAGATCAGCACTTGCAGCTATAACCAATTAGTGATGGACGAACATCTGATGGGACGGTTCGTGAAGGCACACAAATGTTCAAACCACAGGTTTGTGGCGGGTCCCATTCATTTTAATGGCAGGCAGATGTGAAAAACCTCCAGGTCATATTTGCAGCCACAAAATCCTTACTAGCTATGCACACATAGTCCCACAACATGGACACGTGACATACCAGAAGTATTAAGCGAATCTGCAAGTGACAAGCACTTTTTTTATCTGCGAAATTTCGGAGTGCATGGAGGAGAGGCGAGGCAAGGCCAGGCTATAAAGGGGTGCAGAGATGATCCTGCTATTGGAAAAGTTGGCATAATTTTTTTTTTTTTGTTATATAAATAGTTTACACAGTTATGCATTTTGTTTTTGTAATAGCTCAGCCTAAAGCAGCCAGTAAATACATGTCAAATACACACATCTGTAAAATGGGTCCGCATCCCTTCCACAATTTAGCGGAAAATTTACAGACCCATTGATTTTCAATTCCAGCCTGAAAAATTAGGCATTCACAGCCTGGATACAGTAGTAAGCGTCAGCCAGTACAGGCCCCAAAAATTAGCCAACAGGCGTTCACCTGACAGCCAAGAATTTGTATTCTGTGGCTGAAGGTACATTAGGCATTTATATGATAAATAAGTTTTGGCCATTACAGGCACCAAAATTAGGTATTCAAACGGACATAAAGGCCTCTTATGCCGCTGTATTTACCCAAGACAGGGACCATGAATGGTTATGGGTGGTGGCAGACATTTGTGGCCTGTCATGAGGAATTTGACTCAAACATGGTCTACTGGTCACATGTGTTGAATTCCTGAGATCCAGGACTCATTCATTTTTTTAGAAATGTGAGGTAGTCACTGTCGTGAGCTAGGCGAGTGGGCTTATCGGTCACGATCCCCCTGCTGTGCTGAACATCCTTTTGGACAGGACACTGGATGAGGGGCAATCCAACAGTTCCATTGCAAATTGTGCAAGCTCTGGCCAGATGTCAAGCCTGCCCACCCAGTAGTTCATCACTTCTCAGAGCGTCCACATCGGCCATTAACACGATGTAGTCGGACACCTGACGGTCTAGGCGTTCACTGATGCTGGACCTGGACGACAACTGTCGATGCGTCATCTGAAAGAATGATCTCACATCAGAAGTTACCACCACATCTTCAAACCGCCCTCTTCTTGCAGGCGCTGTTGGATTGGTACCCGCAACCATTTCTCTGAGTAGAAATTCCTCTGCCAGCGCACTTAAAAGCAGAATGCAGTATTTCTCTAAGCAAGGCCTGGAAGTGCTCCATTCTGACAGCCCTCTGATGGTGGTAACATTTTTGGCATTTTTTTTTTTTTTTGTTTGTACCGGGGGTCCAAGTAGGTTCCCACCCAGTACTGGTCCTTGCCCTTTATGCTGGGGTCCCTGTTAAAACACTGGAGCATGAAGCCCCCCCCCCCCTTTGCACTAAACTGGAAGTGGTGTGATTTGCCTGGCTCCTGCTTATTATCCAGGATAATGTCAACCTCCTCACCCCCCCCCCCCCCCCCATGACAACAGGGATCCCAGAAAGGTTTAAAGCATGCTCCTCTTACTCCTCTTCAGACTCCTATTGACTTGTCTCAGATGGAGTCGCCCCCCCCCCCCCCAGAATTCATCCAGCATTGCTACTTCCCTCATCTTCCTGCTCCAAGACGGCTTGAGCAATGACACAATGCGATGCACGCTTCATAAAGAAGGTGTAAGGTACTATGTCACTGATGGCGCCATGGCTGCGACTGACCAGTTTGGTGATCTCAAATGGCCGCAGAAGTCTGCATGTGTCGTGCATGAGCAGCCACTGGCGCAGTGAAAAAGAGCTCCCCAGAACCTGTCCTGCCGCATAGTTCGTACAGGTAGTCGTTAGGCTGCTCCAACAGAAACGTGCAGTTATCAAGCTGATACAAGGTTGAGTTCCATCACGTCGGGCAGTCACAAATAAGATGTCTGATGGGCAGATTGTGTCACCGTTGAATGTCAGCAAGGCAAGCCATAGCAGTGTAAGATCTTCTGAAATGGGCCGGGATTTTCCTTGCCTGCCACAAGACGTTCCTGGGCCCCAGGGTATTTGACAATGAATCGGCTGTACGAGCAAGTTAAAGACGTGTGCCCTGCATGGCACGTGTGTAATTTTGCCCTGTTTCAACGCACTCAGTAGATTGGCACCGTTGTTGCACACCACTTTACCAACTGTTAAATTGAGCGGTGTTAACCACTGATCTGCCTGTGAACACAAAGCTGAAAGGAGTGCAGGGCCAGTGTGGCTCTTGGCTTCCAGGCACAACATACGCAGCACGGCATGGCAACATCTTACCTGGCATGTCGAATAAGCTCTGGGGATCTTGGGCGGTGCAGCAGAAGAGATGGTAGCATCGGAAAAAGGGGGAGTCAGCCGAAGAGAAGAGGCAGGCCTGCATGCAATCTGTGGCGGTAAAACCAAATCTACATAGGTGCCATGGGTTACATGCTTGACGGCTGTCAGAAGGTTCACCCAGTGGGCAGAAAAAGTGATATACCTTTCCTGTCCATGTTTGCTAGACCACGTGTCTGGTCAGATATATCTTGGCCTCGACACTGTGCCAGAGATACATTCACTTGCCACTGAACATGGCCATATAGCTCTAGGATTCCCTTCTGCAAGAAATATTTCCTTCCTGGGACCTTCCATTGTGGTTTTCCAATGGCCACAAAATTGTCGAAAGGCCTCTGAGTCCAGTTTATATGGCAGTAGTTGGCGGGCTATCAGTTCCGACAAGCCAGTGTCAACCATTGGGTTATCAGGCGTTTTTTTTTTTTTTTTTTTTTTTTTTTACGCGCAAATATTTGGCCCACGGAAGCCTGCCTTTTTCCAGAAAAATGTGAAGACAGCATGATGGAAGGTGGAGTGGGGGACAACTGTGAGGAGAGAGAAGTAGAAGAGGCTGGATGGTGAAAACCTGGAGTGTTGCTTTGTGGGTTCTGTCGGTGTTGCTCCCACTGGGCTCAGTGATGGGAGTTCATGTGCTTTCTTAAGGCGGTCATCTCTAGGTGAGTGTTGGGCTTACCGCGACACATGCACTGACTGCAGATGACAACACTATTGTCAGCAGTGGACATTTTTTTTTTTTTTTTTTTTTTTTTTAATAAACAAGCCCACACTGCACAGCCATGTGCTGGCTTCCTGGTAGCGCCAGATGTGACTGTACATGGTTGATTGCTCACTCATTATACATTAGCAGTCTTGTTTGCCTCTCCTGTGCATTGGGGGGGGAGGTCAACCTCCTTGGGCTGATCTGGTTACTGTCGTCAGACTGCCCTTAGGCAGTCATTGCTACCTCGTCTTCCTGATCCAATGCCACAAATGGCTGCGCATCGGAAATGTTTTGTGAGGGATCAGAAAATAATTCCTGTGACTCAAGCGGAGGGTATATGGGGGTGGTGGTGTTGGTAGTGTCTTTGGGGGTGCACACAGAGGATGAGGAGGGTGCAGAAGAGGAGGGCTGAGTGAGCCACTCAACCAAGTCTGGTGCATCCTTTGATGTAAACGCACCTTCTGCAACTTCCCAATTTGGCTCCAGCCTGGTGCTCCTGCCCTACCACCCCTGCGGAAGGGCCTGCCTGTCTTTTTTTTTTTTTAAATGACCCTGTAACAAAAGTCTCTAGAGAAGCGCAGTATACAACACCCAGCTTCAATCTGTTTTGGGGGGCCACTGGTCTATCACACCAGTTATAATACTTTTTTCTAATTGAGTTTGTCACTCTTTGTAGTATCGCTGCAGAACCACTCAGCCGTCACAATACAAAACCACTATAATAATATGCAAGTATATTATAAGTGTATTACACCCCTATATACACACACACCAAATAGTACACCTATACCAGTTCTTAAAAGGACTTTTGTGGACCTACATTAGTTAGTGATTTGTGTCACTACAGTCTGTCCCTGCTCCACACAGCAGACAGACAGAATGTGAAATGGCAGCCAGATCAGGTCCATTTATAAAGGTAGGGGGTATGTCCATGTGCTGAAATGTCTCAATTGGCTGTCCTGTACCACATGATGGATGTGTCATGGGTCAAAGTTCTTCACAATGTAAAAGAATATGGCAGGCGCGAATAACGCTATATGTTCGCCAAATAGCAAACGCGCAAAGTTCACCGCGAACCGACCGCAGGGCGAACTGCAAAGGCCAGCTCTATAACCGATGCTACTTTTCCTGAATTTTTTTTGAAAAGGACCCTCTGTCCTCCTTTACCTCTATATAGTCTACATTACCTTATGTACCAGCATTTATCCATTCCACCAACCCAGACCCACACCGATTGATGGTGTACAACCATGGTGCCCATTCAGGGATTAAACACACAAGCAAGGGTGGCTTTGGCCAATTATGGCTCAGGGGGTTTAGTACACACCCCACACTATATAAGGCCACCAGCGCAGCGGCCTTGTGTAGTGTGTTGCGTCGGCGGAGAGAAGGCGTCTTTGAATTTAATTTGAAGATGTTGCAATTACAGTCGGTGTATTGTGCCACCTGCACAGTGTACACCTAAAGCTACCCCAATTGCTGGTGTTCTGCTGATCCTAGCCGCAGGCAGCTGTAGCAATTACAGTCAGTGTAGTGTGTCATCTGCACAGTGTGCACTTAAAGCTACCCCAATTGCTGGTGTTCTCAGTAATACTACAGGCAGGCAGTTGATTCTGCTAGCTGCAGTATATACGTCCCAGCTTTGTGCAGCTACATCTCCCTGCAGGCCATTTGTATGGTCTGGAAGACAAGCAAAGAGGCAGACAGTCACGAGACAATAAAAAAAGGGCAAGCAGGCTCTGTGTCTAGAGGCAACAGTGCTGGTTGTGGACACAGTGCATCCTCATCAGCACGTGGCCATGGGAAGCCCCCCGAACTGTTCGAGCAGTGTTGGGTACATTCTCCATGAGGATGCCCAGCATTTAAGGCTCTAAAGATGCCCAGCTTGAGGAAGGCAGTAACGTAAGCCCAGAGAGAGGAGATGCCCAAGAAGGACAGCAATCAAGTTCCCCCAGATGCAGCATACTGCCAGGCAGGGTGCTGCCTCTGCACTTTATTCCAAAAGTTCTTTGGTGTGGACTTTTGAGATGAGTGCATAAGATCGCACTGCTGCTATTTGCAACATATGTCTGAAGCATATCTCGCGTGGCCAAAACCCCACTATACCCTCAGTCCTCTGAAACCTGCACCGAGAATGAAGGTGTAGAATTATGGGTGTCACAGCCAAGTACTTGCGGGCAATCTGCTATCGGTACACTGACGTCTGATTGTACCAGGAAAATTTCCCTGCCCCAGCTGCTGCACCGTCGAAAGAAGTTCACTGCCAGCCATCCACATGCCTAGCTGTTGAATGCTAGCTTGGCTAAATTGCTAGTACTTCAACTGCTGCCTTTTCAATTGGTAGACTCGGCCCCCCTTCTGTGAGTTTGTGCAATGTGTGGTTCTTCAGTGGCAGGTTCCCAAACGCCCCCTTTTTTTCACGGAAGGCGATTCCACCTCTCTATCCGCATGTGGAAGGCAATGTCTTGGCCTCGCTGGACAGGGCAGTCAGTGGTAAGGTGCACATTACTGCTGATTCATGGTCCAGCAGGCATGACAGGGACGTTAGCCATCTTTAACGGCACATTGGGTGACTCTTCTTGCAGCTGGGAAGGATGCAGGACAAGGTGCAGTACTTTGAGGTTGTTCCGCCACCACACCTCCAAAATGCTACTACTGGCGATTCTGATACACCTCTCTCCTCCACCCCTCCTCTTCTATGGCCTCTTCCTCTGGACCAGCGGTGCTCCGTAGGTGGTCGAGGGGCTACGCAAGTAAGCAGGCAAAAAGATGCCATGCAGTGCTTGCGCTGGTGTGCTTGGGGGCCCGGAGCCACAATGGGGCAGAGATTGTCAGCTCTGCAGGGGCAGGCTGAGAGTTGGTTGATGGAATGCCAGCTTAAGGCGGGAATGGCACCAACCTCCTCTGACAGGGACAACTGACCCATGTGCCCCATCTGGCTCACATCCTTAACTTGGTGGTGCAATGGTTCTTGGGCAGGTACCTGGGCTTACAGGATGTCTTGAGGCAGGCCAGGAAAGTCTGTGTGCATTTCTGCCGGTCATATAATGCCAGTGCTTGGCTGAGCTCCAAAATGAATTGAACCTGCCCAAGAACTGCCTAATCTGTGACATGTCCACCAGGTGGAACTCAACATTGGCCATGCTGCAGCAGGTGCACACACAGCAGAGGGCCATCAATGAGTACCTGTACGACTAAAGCACCAGGACAGGGTCAGGGGAGCTTGTCCCTCCCCCCATGCCAGTGGGCCATGATCAGGGATGCATGCACTATCCTGTCACCGTTTGAGGAGGCAACAAGGATGGTGAGCAGTGACAGTGCATGCATCAGTGACACTGTCCCTCTTGTCCACCTGTTGGAGCACACGCTGTGTGGAATAATGGACAAGGCCCGCCCCCCCCCCCCCTTTATCCAGACAGTGTTCCTGCGGAGGAGGAGGATTGTGTCAGAATGGAGGTGGAGCCTGGCACTCAGCATCAGCCGCAGTCTTTTATTGATCATTTACAGTCCCAAAAACTCGTGGACTTGTACATGGCTGCGGATCATGTTGTCCTTCGTGACCCAGAGGACTCCGGACTGAATTCCTCAGCCAACCTACACTGAATCACCTCCCTGATCCTGCGGAAGGATCCTCATATTCATTGGATCAAGGAGAGGGATCATTACTGGCTGGCAACTCTCCTTGATCTACGGTACAAGGGTAAGGTTGCGGACCTTATCTTGCCGTCGCAGAGGGATGAAACATCTTCAGGTGGCCTTACAGAAAGGTCTATGCAGCGCGTTCCCAGAGACTGGGAGGTTACAATTTCCTAGTCCTGGACAACATGCTGCTGAGGCTTCGGTCAGTCACAGAAGGAGCAGTGGAGAAGGTGTCTGACCGATGCGTTCAGACAATTTGGTCCACAGCCCCAAGGTATGATTGGTTCCAGCAAACCATCACCAGCGTCTGATTTACATGGTGCAGTAATACCTAGGGGCAAGGACAGACTTGGACACCTTTCCCACCGAAGGTCCTCTGGGTTACTGGGTCTTGAGAATGGATCACTGGCCAGAGCTTGCATAGTATGCAATTGACCTTCTGGCCTGTCCTGCATCCAGCGTTCTTACGGAACACACATTAAGTGCTGCTGGAGGCTTTGTAACCGATCAAAGGGTGTGCCTGTCCACCAACTTGGTGGATTGACTGACCTTCATAAAAATGAATCAGTCTTGGATCACCACCAAGCACCTGAGGCAACTGAATTATTTTGAAATGTCAGATCCCTTCAAGACTGCCTATGCTGATGCTGAGTGACTAGCCTCTTCCTCCTCAATGATCATGCCGATAGCTTGGAACAACATTTTTGGTTCTGGGCGCCGCCACCAGTGGCTAAGGCCCAATTTTTCAGCCCCTGTGCAACAGGTGCATGTAATTAAAATTCTCAATATAATATTTCATAGGAGGGCCCATTCCAGCACCCACCAAGAGTAACTGTGAGGACTTACAGTGTTATGGCACCAGCATCACTACCGGACCAATTTTTCTACCACTGTTCAACAATGGCATGTAATCACAGGGGAGTTCCATCACCCACCAAAAGTCACTTTTGAGGGCTTACAGTGCTGTGGCAAGACCAACACCTTAGGCCCAAATTTCTGCAGAGCATATAGGGCAGACCCCTACTTTCAAAACATCCAACTTACAAACAGCTCCTACTTGCAAACAGAAGGAGACAACAGGAAGTGAGATGAAATCTACCCCTAGGAAGGGAAATTCTCTCCTGTAAAAGTTGATATGGGAAAACGGGTCTCCTCTCCACTGATGCTTTATCTCAATCCTTGTTTTACTAAAAACCCCCCCCAAAAAAAAAAAAAAAAAAATATAAGCTCCAAAAAGCTTAGGAAAAAAATAAAATAAAAATGAACCACTTCAAAATTACAGATTCTACTTAACAAACCTACACAGTCCAAGTCTCGTTTTTACCATCTGTATACTGCTGTTCTGAGTATATAGGGCCCCACTTTTTTTTTTTTTTTTTTTTATTTGGGTATGGGGTTCCCCTTAATATCCGTACAAGACTCAAATGGGCTGCTAATTGGCAGGGGGTACCCATGCCATTTGTTTCGCAATAATTTTCATCCATATTGCCGGGACCAGAGATTGCATTAAAACTGCAGTTTTAAATGATTCCTCCTCCCCCCCCCCCCATTAGAAATGTCATTTTGTGCAGGGCTGTTCTAAACGCAGGAAACACGTGCCACTTCACAGGCATACTATAGACGACGCCGCCCCACCCCCCCCCCCCCCAGGCACCATATTTAAAGGAATATTACACACACACACACACACACACACACACACACACACACACACACACACACACACACACACACACAGCGTCATTAAAATCAGTGCTCCCGAAAAAAATAAAGCGGTTTGTAAAGTTTTTGCATTGATACATGTCCCCCAAACCCTTTTTAGGACAATTACTTGCATATTAGCCTTTAAAATTAGCAATTTTATTTTGAACGGTAGAGTCCCATAGACTTTAACAGGGTTGCGAACCAAACCATTGGGGGGGGGGGGGGGGGGGGGGGGGGGGGTTTAGGGAGTTCGGCTCATCCCCAACGATAACCCAACTAGGAGCAGTGTGGCCCCATTGTGTTTAACAGCGGAGTCTGAGGGGGGTGGGGAGAAGAAAAAAAAAAAAAAAAAAAAAAAAAAAAAAAAAAAAAAAAAAAAAAAGGCGCCTCTAAACAAACCTGTGTACAACATAAGATAACGAAATAAAATAGCACCAAACTGCCTCTGAACATCAGTTTACCAGCAACAATGTAAATGAGGCCTAAGGAAGGGAAAGGGGGGATTCTTGTGGCTTTCATGAGAAAGATAGGTTTTAAGCTGCATCAAGGGAGTAAATCCACCCAGCGGCAAGGGGCATTTGCAGGATAGCCAGAAGAGAAAAAAAAATAAAAATTAAAAAAAAAGGCACCTGAAAAGAGAACAAGTGCAATTCAATTATCTCAAAGTATTGAGATGATACAATATATTTTTTTTGGGGGGGGGGGGGGGAATTTAGACACAAATTTAACAAAGATGGTACAAAATGAATACAAGTTAATAAAATAGTCAATTAGTGTAAACACATGTACATGGAAGCACTGATAAAAGCAAGGCTGGTTTTAAAACCACATCCTTTAAATGAGGTTTGTGTACTGCACATGGCACATCTAAGTCATTTAGAACACATTACTTCAGTGGATCTACATAGCTCATCAAACCCTCTGCACACAGATGACCCAAGAAAGAAAAAAAAAAAAAGTACTTTGCCCTATACTTTAAACAAGGCAACAAACCCACACTTTCCTTCTCTTTACAAGGACCAAGTACTCACCTGTTCAGTACAACAAAGAGTCTAATGTGTGCATAGACCCAGGCAGTTTATGTAGGTGGTGATAGAGAGGGCGTGATCTCCCCAGCCATACACCACCTACTTACAATTAGCTATTTGCTACCTGCCATGCACTTAAACACTTGTAACTATATTGACATTGGAAAAAAGTCTTCTTTGCACTTAGCACAATATCTGTTCAAGCCAGCCAACTGTGTCAAAGTAAACCCTTCTTTGACCAGTTCATGCTAGCTTTTTCTTTCAAATTTTGCATTCGTCTTAGGGTCAGTTCACACTGAGGCAGCACGACTTGCAGCGCAACTGCCTCAGGCGACCTGCATTCAACTTCAGCGGCGGCTTGCAAAATGACTTCTGTATATAAGTCAATGCAAGTCACCTGAAGTCACCCCAAAAGTAGTACAGGAACCTGTCGCTCCTATTAGAACGGTTCCATTGTACAGAATGGAGCGCGACTTGTCAGGCGGCTAAGTTGCCTGACAAGTTGCCCCAGTGTGAACCAAGTCTTACTATATATGAGCAGACAGTGTATGGCAGTGTACAAAGTGTTCTGCTTCTACAATCTAAGCACTGAAAGCAGAGGGTATCATGAAATCAGTGGGCCTGTGTGCAAGATCAAAAGTGGGCCCTAGGCATGAAAAAAAGCGTGCCCCTCTGAAAAGTGGACGTGGTTGAAATTGTGCTAAATATTGGGAGTGGCTTAAAGGGGGTGTGGTCAGAGATTACATAATGCAGAATGTGGTAATGTTAAATAGGGAATGTACTGTACAGTGGGGCGCAAAGGCGCCAGACTCATACGTCTGTGTTTTTTTTTTTCAAGCCACATGATTAGAGCCTGAGGCTCTAACTGGCTTGAAAAAGGTTGGGCTTGGGGTGCAGAGCACTGTGCCCCGAACCCACCTGCTTGTGACAATAGTGAATTAATATTTGCTATTGTCTTCTGGCTTCTCCTCCCTGCCAATCAGGGCAGGAGGCAGATCAGGTTTGCTGGGAGGAGAAGCCAAGGAAGCCATGGAGAGGTGAGTGCGGAGGGAGACCATCACTGTGGAGGAGTGAATGCAGGGGGGGGTCCATCAACCATCAACATGGAGAGGTGGGCCTGGGGGGGTTTGTTTGCCGCCCCTGCCTTAAAAAAAAGTTTAGCATTAGCTGCCACTGGTGTGAAGTGTCCAGCGGTGGGTAGTATGTGCAGTAGGGGGGTGTGGAGTGTACGGCGGTGAGTATTATATGCTGGAGAGGAGTGCAGATTGTACGGCGGTGGGTATTATGTGCTGGAGAGGAGAGGGAGCCCCGGAATGATGCAAACAGAAGGGGAGGGGTAATGGAGGGGCGGGCATGACCGGGTGCCTAGAGACACCTGACCCAGGAACAGGATAGGTGGAGGAGGAGAATGGTGAGAGGGGGAGGGGCTATATTTAAAAGGGGCGGAGCCAGAACTGGACCAGTCACGAGGGAAAAATATCGGAGGAGGCAGCTTTTCCCACCCTCCCTCCCTACTGTATAGCATGTTTTGGTGTGAGTTACTGGTTGCTTGCTGGTGTTGTTGTTGTGTTTTGTTTTTCTTTCTTTCAGGTGCAGTGGGATGGTCGTCACAACAGTGAAGTCGGCCCCTTTGGGGGGCTGCAGCGTGAGATTTCTGGTGGTCTTTGACGGTGGCGGTAAACAGGGGTGATATAAAAGGGTGGGGGGCTCATTGGTATTATGGGCCCCTCCGGTGTATTCCCGAACGGTGGACGGAATACTGGGAGGTTTTTCACTGCAGGAATTGGTTGTCTCTGAGCGGTCACAGTGTGAGGCCTGGTATGGTAAAAAGGTAAAGCAGTGAGGTTGGTGTTTGGAGTTAAAGTGGGTCACCGTCAGAGATCACCAGACTGGAGTTGATAAAAGTTGTTCAAAATGTTTGTTTACAGTTGTAGATATATATTTATATATTTATATACATATTTTGGAGGGAGTAAAATATTTTGGTTATGTTTAATAAAGGCTGTTGTGGCCATTTTACTCCAAAGAGAAGGTGTGGTCTCATTATTATAGATATAAAAGGGCTGGTAAGGGACATTATTAAGAGGGGGACTGTTGGGCTACGCAGGTCATGCAGTGTACAGTGGTGGATAGTATGTGTTCTGCCTCTCAAATCTAAGCATTGAAAGTGTGATCTCCGTAACTTACCATTAGTTGTGTTGATATCGATAAACCCAATTTTATTTGGATAAACAGACAGTGACTCGATCCAGATGACACCTTATTGAACAACAACTTTTATCTTCATTAATTTAAAGATAATTTACCTCTAAACAATGTACTTTATATCAATATCTTATATATATATATATATATATATATATATATATATTAGGGCTGCGGAAATTAACGATTAATTGTTTGATTAATCGTTAATTTCTTTGATCGATCAAAATAATTTTGATCGAGGATGATCCGCGGAGTGGGCTCCGTAGTCTCGCCCATAGGAAAGGCCGCGGCTTCGGCCTAGCTCTGGAGCCGCGGCCATCTTGGTCCACCCGACGGCAGCTTAGTAGCGGCGCGCTGACGTCATCATCGCCCGCCTGCTTGTGCCGTCTACTCTGAGGACGGATGGGTCTGCCTGCTGTCTATTCCGGACAGAGCAGACAATGTTAAATATTAAGGTATGGGAGGAGATGTGGATATTACAGTATTGGAGGAGATGTGGACATTACAGTATGGGGGGAGATGTGGACATTACAGTATTGGAGGAGATGTGGACATTACAGTATGGGGGAGATGTGGACATTACAGTATGGGGGAGATGTGGATATTACAGTTAAAGTTAAACTAACTTTCTACGTTTTTCTTAAAGTTTAATAAAAAAAAATTAAAAACTGTATGTGCGTTATAATTAATCAAAATTAGTCGATTAATCGATTTAAAAAAAATTGATTAATCGAACAAGAAAATTTTAATCAGTAACAGCCCTAATATTTATATATATATATATATATATATATATATATATACCGTATATATATATATATATATATATATATATATATATGAAATATAAAATATTAAGTTGTTATCTATTGTTACCAATGTTACATTATTTACTATGAATCTCTGTATTTGGACGAAGAATCATCAAACATATCTTTGCATATTTACCTTGCAGTTATGCTTCATATAAAGTCCCACAACCTTTTCTCTTTTTAATACATTACCAGGGATGGAGGCAGATGAACCTATCCACTAATTGTCTTATATAAAGTCCCAACTCCCTTCACCCCCCTTCTCTCATTGGTGTCAGTGGGAGGAATAATGCCCCAGAACTGACATCAGTGGGAGCAATAGTGCCCCATCATTGGTGTTAGTGGGAGATGTAGTGCCCCATTGTTGGTGTCAGTGGGAGGAATAGTGTGCCATCACTGGTGTCAGTGGGAGGAATAGTGCTCCATCATTGGTGTTAGTGGGAGATGTAGTGCTCCGTTATTGGTCTCAGTGGAAGGAATAGTGTCCCATCATTGGTGTCAGTGGGAGGAATAGTGCCCCAGAATTGGAGTCAGTGGATCAGGAAGGCATGGTACTGGGGCTCAGAAGGGCATGGTGCTGGGGGTCAGGAGGGCATGATACTGGGGGTCAGGAGGGCATGGTGCTGGGGGTCAGAAGAGCATGGTGTTGGGGGTCAGGAGGTGGCGCGCTGGACATGATGAACAGTATACGGCTCCAAATCGCAAGGCAATGGACACCTGGCAGCCAGGAGGTAGATCCAGGACAATCTGAGGGATGATGGTAGAGGAATAATCAACAGTGCCCAAATATAAAATGAAAAAGAAAAGAAAAAGGGGGCTCCATATGGTGCAGGTCAACCAAATATGGTTTATTCAAGCATACAAAAATCTTACAGCGACATGCAAGATAAAAAAATATAAAAGTGATCACGAAATAGATAAAAGGATTTAAAAGCAATATGGGAGGTAAAAAATAACATCCCAATGCGTTTAGACTCAAAAGGTCTTCCTCTGGGCATCATTTTGCCTCCCCACATTGCTACTGAATTTATAAGCTGTCAAAAATACAAGAGGAAGTAGGACCACCCCCAGCTTGGCGGGACCGGAAGTGGCAGCCTCAATAACAATCCATAATGAAAAGACATCTCAAAACATAGTCAATGCCATTATCTAACATAAGAGGCTAACCATGAATTGGATGTCCATATGTGAACATATAAGTGGTTTATAATGGGCTGCCCACATTTACAGTCATTTATGCTAGGTTGACCATTGTTCACGCAATTTGTTCACCACTGTAAAAGTCACCTTCCAACCAAATCATTTTGCGTTGCGCTATAAAAAAGCCTACAGTCCAGATAGTGGTAGAATTAATCCCCCTACTTGAACAACAAAAATACCACCCCAACATAAAATATGAAAAATACAGGGAAAAACAAAGACTGACCACATAGGTCAGTCTTTGTTTTTCCTTGTATTTTTCAAAGGGACCCGAAGATAAGAACAAAAGCTGGCATAGAAATCATTTGCTGCTTATTCCTCAAGTAAGTGACAAAGATGGTTCAAATGATACTTCAGAGTGTGACTCACACCAGCCTCACGCAGAACTCTTACCTGATCTTCCTAATACATATGGGAGTGATTGGATTGTAGTTCCTAAGGCCTCTAGCTCAACGGTACTCTCCCTTCATTTAGAGCCACTGGACACTGAGGGATTGATTTACTAAAACTGGAGAGTGCAAAATCTGGTGCAGCTGTGCATAGGAACCAATCAGCTTCCATTTATTTTTGTCAAAGCCTAATTGAACAAGCTGACGTTAGAATCTGATTGGCTAACATGCAGAGCTACACTAGATTTTCCTCTCTCCAGTTTTAGTAAATCAACCCCTGAATCTCTAATATTTGTGTATGGTATCATGTTGCTCATGCATTGTTGTTTGTTTGCCCAATTTTGTCCCTCTGTAGCTACAAGATGCCCTGTACAACGTTTTCCACCCTCTTTACAGTGTATGGTTGCTTCCTTTTCTTTAGGTCAAACCCAAACACTTTAGCGGCAATTTTTTTTAATATAAACTATACATTTATTCTGCAATTAAATAACATTTCTAATCAAATGAAGTTAAGCACAAGAGTCCCCTTTTACATCAGAGTCCACAGAGTTCCCCTTTTACATGGGGGGGGGGGGGGACTCTGCAGACTCTGATGTAAGGGAGAACTCTGGGGACTCTAACATAAGGGATGCTCTGGAAACCCTGATCTAAGGGGGAACACTGAGAACTCTGATGTTACGGAGAGGACTCTGATGTAAGGGGGAACACTGTGGCCTCTGGTGTAAAAAGGAACTCTGATTTACCTTAGTGTACTCACTCAGAGGCAGGAGAGGGAAAGGGGCAGACTCCAGTCACAGACAGGCATGGATGGTGAGCTCACTCACTTGGCAGTCAGCACCTATCATCCAGATGTAGCTGAGTGTCAGATACCATTAATCAGACAGAAGTACAGTTAAATCACACTTATTTAACCGCTACAATACTTTCACCCCCTTCCTTCCCAGACCAATTTTCAGCTTTCAGCACTCTTGCACTTTCAATGACAATTGTGCGGTCATGTTACGCTGTACCCAAATGAAATTTTTATAATTTTGTATGCACAAATAGAGCTTAATTTTGGTGGTATTTATTCACAACTAATTTTTACTTTTGTGATATAAGCAAAAAAAAAGCGGAAATTTGTAAAAAAAAAAAATATTTTCTTCTTTCTATTTTACAAGATATCCAATAAAATCAAATTTTGTCATAAATTTAAGCCAAAATGTATTCTGCTACATGTTTTTGTTAAAAAAATTCCCTTAAGTGTATAATAATTGGTTTGTGTGATCACGGACATATGTATGCAAATGATCATGTACAGATGTGTGCAGGTGATCACGGAGATATTGGGACATGTGTTTTTAGTGGGACATATGTGGGGGACATGTGTTTTTATTATTTGGTGACATGTGCGTTTACACTGTGTGTTTACACTAGACTGGTGATCAGTGAGTAAAAAGCTGTAAAAAACAACTCATACTCACTGATCACCAGCCAGCTCCAGTGATCTGCTCTCCTCTCCCCAGCGACAACTAAAGTTTGAGGAGAGAAGAGCTGATTTCCTAGCAACCGGCTGTTTGTTTAGATCACATGACGGCTGTGATTGGACACGGCCATCATGTGATCAGGAGGGCCAATCATAGAGCCCTCCTGCCGATCGGAGATGCGCCGTGTCAGTGTGACACGAGCGCAATGGGATCGCGCCACAGCCTGGGCACGTGCGCGGGCATGTGCGCGCACGAGCCCCCTCCTTCTGAAGGACGTTCCTGAAGTAGTTAATAATAATAAAAAAGGTAAACATAGTCAAAACATAGAGTTCAGGAACCGGAATGGATAGTCAGACAAGCCAAAATGTCAGGGAGCCAGAGAACAGTGTAGTAAAACAGCAAGCAGGATCTGGAGCCAGAAGGAATGTCAGCCAAGCAAGTCTTTAACAGGAACACAGGAGATCGTCTCTGGAGATGTGACCAAGGCGAAGGCAGAGATCATCTGGACTGGACGGCTTAAATAGGCAGGACTGAAATCAACAGGTGAGTCACTGTGGAGAGATAGGAGCTGACAATTAGCCGACAGCTGAGCGGCCAGCTCAGAGAAGGAAGGGCTGAGTCCAGCCCTGATGGTACCCCCTCCTCAATAACCCCTCCACCTCAGAGGACTACCAGGCTTGAGGGGAAAACATCTATGGAGATAATGGATGAGGACAGGGGCATGTATGTCCGAGGATGAGACCCAAGAGCATCCCTCTGGACCGTGCCCTTTCCAACGCACCAGGTACTATATGCACCCACGGAACCTATGGGAGTCAACAATGGACTGTACTTCATACTCCTCATGTTTCTAAGCCTGTACAGGGAAAGGACATGGCACCGAGGTGGTAAAGCGGTTGCAGACCAAGTTTTAATAAGGACACATGAAATACATTTGAGATATGCATATTAGAAGGAAGGTCTAATGCATAAGCCACTGAGTTAATCCTGCAAAGAATACGGAAAGGCCCAATAAACCAAGGTGCGAACTTCAGAGAGGGAACACGAAGTCGGATGTTGCGAGATCACAGTCAGATCCTGTCCCCAACCTGGTAGGAAGGCGCAAACAGGCATCTGTCAGCATGGAGTCTGTACCTATCATTAGCATGTTGCAAAGCCTCCCGTACTTGTGCCCAAGTGAAACGAAGACCACGGAGATGCTCCTCTAACGCAGGAATACTCTGCAGAACAAATGAGTCAGGCAACATGGAAGGTTGAAAACCATAGTTTGCCATAAACATGGACAATCGGGAAGCAGAATTTAAGGCACTATTGTGAGCACACTCTGCCCACGGTAACAGGTCTGACCAGTTGTTATGATGGTCAGAAATATAGCAACGCAGGAATTTCTCCAAGGACTGATTGTCTCGTTCTGTGGCCCCAATAGACTGCGGGTGATACACAGAGGAGAAAGCAAGCTGAATTCCCAACTGTGCACAAAAGGCTCGCCAGAACCGGGACACAAACTGACTACCTTGTCTGAGACAATCACTTTGGGTAGCCCATGTAAGCAAAAGATCTCCCAAGCAAAAATGGAAGCCAGTTTCTTAGAAGTGGGCAAATTCTTAAGTGGAATACAATGAGACATTTTCGAGAAACGGACAACCACCATGAGGATAACTGTGTTGCCCTAGGATTTGGGTACCTCCACAATGAAATCCATAGACAGGTGGGTCCAGGGCCTCTCTCCATTGGGTATGGGTTGTAAGAGGTCCACTGAAAGGTGTCGTAGAGTTTTACTCTGAGCACACACGGAACAGGCAGCTACGAAGGCAGTTACATCAGCATGTAGACTAGGCCACCAGAATTGTTGGGAAATGGCCCAAAAGAGTTGATTCTTCCCAGGGTGGCCAGCAGCCTTGGGAGAATGGTAAGTCTGGAACACGGCAGTATGGAGACTCTCTGGGATAAAGCAGCGGTCGCAAGGTTTCTCAGAAGGAGCATTGACCTGAGCAGCAAGAATTTTGTCAACCAAAGGAGAAGTGAGACTGGTGTTAACCATAGCCAGAATACGATCAGGAGGAATAACAGGAACTGGAACTGACTCCATCTTGGAAGCAGAGGAAAATTGTCGTGACAAAGCATCAGCCCTTACATTCTTAGTACCAGGTAAGAATGAGACAATGTAATTAAAACTAGAGCCCATCATGCCCTTCTGAGAGCGAGGAATGTGAGATTCTTATGGTCAGTAAGAATGAGAACCGGTACAGTGGTACCTTTGAGGAAATGTATTCATTATTAGTGATGGCCGAACGGTTCGCCCGGCGGTCATTTGGCGGCGAATTTCGGCTGTTCGCGATTCGCCCGATCGGCGGACTATTGCCGCCGTTCGCCCGGCGGACTTCCGTGTTTACTGTGTAAAAGAACTTTGACCTATGATGACACATCCATCATGGGGTACAGGACAGCCAATTGAGACATTACAGCACATGGACACTTGGACATTCCCCCTAACTTATAAATACACCCGATCCGGCGGCCATTTTACATTTTACATTTTTTCTTCTGTCACTATAGGGAGAGGTTGCTGTGTGGAGCAGGGAGAGATTGCAGTGACCCAAATCGCTGGCTATTTGGTACACAAAAGTTCTTTTCAGGACTGGTATAGGTGTTAGGTGTAGTTCAGGATATAGGTTTGAGGCAGTGCTGTGCTAGTGATTGTTGCAGCAGCCTGAGTGTCTTTTGTCAGTTTAAAGAAAGGGACGGGACGGTGTGTGCTGCAGGGACAGTCAGTTTAATCATTAGCTGTTACTATCAGGTCCACAAAAGTGCTATTCCAGTTATTGTTCCAGTAGCCTCTGTTTTGTCAGTTTATATAGGGACAGGCAGGAAGCTGTGTGTGAGGCAGTGAGGGTCAGTTTAATCAGTAGCTGTTACTATATTAGGTCCACAAAGGTTCTTTTCAGGACTGGTATCAGTGGTATGGTAATAGGCTTGTACACAATATTCTTTCTTCCAAATATAGAAAGAATATTATACTTGACTGCTGCCCTTCTGCTGCAGTCTGCTAATCAGTCACAACCTACTTGTTCCACAAAGGTCCTTATAAGGACTGATAACCTGGTGTAGGGTGCTACAGTACATAGGGTTGAGTGAGGTACAGTCTGCTATTCCGTAAGGACTCGTATAGGTCCACAATACATAGGGTTGAGGTGCACTACTGCTGACCGCTGCCCTATACTGCAGCAGTCCTTTATCAGTATAGGGACTGACGTACAGTCTGCTAATCAGTCACACACAACCTACTTGTTTCACAAAGGTCCTTATAAGGACTGGTAAGGTATAGGGTACTACGGTACATAAGGTTGAGTGAGGTACAGTCTGCTATTCTGTAAGGACTGGTATAGGTCCACAATACATAGGGTTGAGGTGCACTACTGCTGACCGCTGCCCTATACTGCAGCAGTCCTTCATCAGTATAGGGACTGACGTACAGTCTGCTAATCAGTCACACACAACCTACTTGTTCCACAAAGGTCCTTATAAGGACTGGTAACCTGGTCTAGGGTGCTACAGTACATAGGGTTGAGTGAGGTACAGTCTGCTATTCTATAAGGACTGTTATAGGTACACAATACATAGGGTTGAGGTGCACTACTGCTGACCGCTGCCCTATACAGCAGCAGTCCTTCATCAGTATAGGGACTGACGTACAGTCTGCTAATCAGTCACATACAACCTACTTGTTCCACAAATGTCCTTATAAGGACTGGTAAGGTATAGGGTACTACAGTACATAGGGTTGAGTGAGGTACAGTCTGCTATTCTGTAAGGACTGGTATAGGTCCACAATACATAGGGTTGAGGTGCACTACTGCTGACCGCTGCCCTATACTGCAGCAGTCCTTCATCAGTATAGGGACTGACATACAGTCTGCTAATCAGTCACACACAACCTACTTGTTCCACAAAGGTCCTTATAAGGACTGGTAAGGTATAGGGTACTACAGTACATAGGGTTGAGTGAGGTACAGTCTGCTATTCTGTAAGGACTGGTATAGGTCCACAATACATAGGGTTGAGGTGCACTACTGCTGACCGCTGCCCTATACTGCAGCAGTCCTTCATTAGTATAGGGACTGACGTACAGTCTGCTAATCAGTCACACACAACCTACTTGTTCCACAAAGGTCCTTATAAGGACTGGTAAGGTATAGGGTACTACAGTACATAGGGTTGAGTGAGGTACAGTCTGCTATTCTGTAAGGATTGGTATAGGTCCACAATACATAGGGTTGAGGTGCACTACTGCTGACCGCTGCCCTATACTGCAGCAGTCCTTTATCAGTATAGGGACTGACGTACAGTCTGCTAATCAGTCACACACAACCTACTTGTTCCACAAAGGTCCTTATAAGGACTGGTAAGGTATAGGGTACTACAGTACATAGGGTTGAGTGAGGTACAGTCTGCTATTCTGTAAGGACTGGTATAGGTCCACAATACATAGGGTTGAGGTGCACTACTGCTGACCGCTGCCCTATACTGCAGCAGTCCTTCATCAGTATAGGAACTGAGAGTTTTGTCACAGGGTCATTTAAAAAATGACAGGCAGAGGAAGAGGCAGGCCCTTCCACAGGGGTGGTAGGAGTAGGGCAGGAGCAACAGGCTTGAGCCAAAGTGGGAAGTTGCAGAAGGTGCGTTCAATTACTTTAAAGGACGCACCAGACTTGGTTGAGTGGCTCACTCAGCCTTACTCTTCTGCACCATCCTCATCCTCTCGATCTGCACCCTCTTCTTCACTCTTTGCTATGTGCACCCCCAAAGACACTACCACCAACAACAGCACCACCACCACCACATACCTTCTGTTTGAGTCACAGGAATTATTTTCCGATCCATATCAAGACATTTCTGATGCGCAGCCACTCTTGGTATTGGATCAGGAAGAGGAGGTAGCAACAACCGCTACTCAGCAGTCTGACGACAGTACCCAGATCAGCCCAAGGAGGAGGTTGGTCCCCGGTGTTGCTGCCTACTCCGAGATCTCTACTTATATCGGTGGGGAAGGTGACGTCGAGGATGACGTGTCTAGTGATGTCACGTGGGTGCCCACAAGAGAGGAAGAGGAGGGGAGTTCAGAGGGAGATATGGACCACCAGATAGGGAGGAGAAGCAGGAATAACTTACATTGCACAGGAGGGACAAAGCAGACTGCAAATGTATCAGGAGCGAGTCATCGACCATGTACGGTCACATCTGGCGCTCCCAGGACACCGGCACATGGCTCCGCAGTGTGGGCTTTTTTTAACGTGTCCACTGCTGACAATAGCATTGCCATCTGCAATCTTTGCAGTCAACGCATTAGTCGCGGTAAGCCCAACACTCACCTAGGGACGGCCACCTTAAGAAGGCACATGAGCAGCCATCACCGAGCCCAGTGGGAGCAACGGAACACACAAAGCCACACTCCAGGCTCTCACCGTCCAGCCTCGTCTTCTACTTCTCCTCTCTCCTCACAATTGTCCTCCACTCCACCTTCCATCACGCCAAGCTCACGTTTTTCTGCAAAAAGGCAGGCTTCCGTGGGCCTAATGTTCGAGCGTAAAAAAATGATGACGCCGGATGACCCTCTTGCCCAACGGTTGACGGCTGGCTTGTCAGAACTCATAGCCCGCCAACTACTGCCATATAAACTGATGGACTCAGAGGCCTTTCGCAAATGTGTGGCCATTGGAACACCACAATGGAAGGTCCCTGTCACGTACCTTACAGCGGAGTCAGACTGTTGCGGGTGGCCTCTCGCACGGTTCCGGTCTCCACACCCCTGGAGGTGGTGACAGGGAGTGTGAAGACAACGAAAGGGTGCAGGTGCCTGCAGGCGGAAGTTGGAGACCTGGAGATGCTGGGTCCTCACGGAGGAAGAGGTGTAGGTTGATCACGGAGGTAGGCAGCGGAAGTTCAGCAGGTATACAGGAAACACTGCACGTCTAGAACAGGCAAGATCGGCAACTGGCAGGCAATGCGGTACAGAATCGAGAGGCAGGTGCGTAGTCAAGGACGAGCAAGGGTCTGGTAACGTGCAAGCAATGAGGTACAGAATCAGGAAGCAAGCCAAAGTTGAAAGTCCAAGCTGAGGTCAGTCGTAGTCCAGGAGGTCGTAACAAGGGGTATCCAAGGAATGGGTATCAGGAACAAGGTCACAGGAACAAGATCACAGGAACAAGATCACAGGAACAACGATCAGGTGTCTCAGGAGTAATTGAAGACGATCCAGCACTGGTGTCAGACCAGGATCCCGTTTATATAGTGAGGAGTGAGCCAGGATTGGTGAAAGTGGCCGTCCGTGCATAAGTACGTACATACGTTCAGTTTGCGCGGGTGCCTCCACGTGTTCTGATTGGTGTACGTCTACACGTTCGGGTTAGCCAGCGTCCGTTCGTCCCGGAACTCGTACGCCTCTGACGGGAACACCGCGCATGGCGCCTAGAACGAAGATGAACTTCTGCTATACGGGGATGGGCATACATACGGTGAGTTTCCTGACGGTCCCAGGAAGGAAGTATTTCTCACAGAAGGGCATCCCAGAGCTATATGGCCATATTCAGCGGCAAGTGAATGTATCTCTGGCACACAGTGTCGGTGCCAAGATACATCTGACCACAGACACGTGGTCTAGCAAACACGGGCCGGGAAGGTATATCACTTTTACTGCCCACTGGGTGAACCTTCTGACGGCCGTGAAGCATGTAACCCGTGGCACCCATGTAGATTTGGTTTTACCACCACGGATTGCATGCAGGCCTGGCCCTTCTTCTCCTCCTCCTCCTACTCCATCCTCCTCGGCTGAATCCTCCTTTTCCGCTGCTAGCGTCTCTTCTGCTGCGCCGCCCAAGCTCCCCAGAACCTATTCGACATGCCAGGTGAGACGTTGCCATGCCGTGCTGCGTCTGTTGTGCCTGGAAGCCAAGAGCCACACTGGCCCGGCACTCCTTTCAGCTTTGCGTTCACAGGCAGATCAGTGGCTAACACCGCTCAATTTGACAGTTGGTAAAGTGGTGTGTTACAATGCTGCCAATCTGCTTAGCGCATTGAAACAGGGCAAAATCATGCACTGCCATGCATGGCACACATCTAAAACTTGGTCGTGCAGCGATTCGTTGTCAAATACCCTGGGGTCCAGGACATCTTGCGGCAGGCAAGGAAAATCTCGGCCCATTTCAGAAGATCTTACACGGCCATGGCTCGCCTTGCTGACATTCAGCAGCGACACAATCTGCCGGTCAGACGTCTTATTTGCGATTGCCCGACGCGATGGAACTCAACCTTCTATATGCTTGATAGGCTGCTCCAGCAGAAACGTGCAGTTAACGTCTACCTGTATGAACTCTGCGGCAGAACAGGTTCTGGGGAGCTGGGGTTCTTTTCACCGCGCCAGTGGCTGCTCATGCGCGACGCATGCAGACTTCTGCGGCCATTTGAGGAGATCACCAAACTGGTCAGTCGCAGCCATGGCGCCATCAGTGACATGGTACCTTATGCCTTCTTTATGGAGCGTGCATTGCGTCATGTCATTGATCAAGCTGTGGAGGAGCAGGAGCGGGAAGATGAGGAAGTCGCAATGCTGGATGAATTTCCAGGGGGGGCTACTCTATATGAGACAAGTCAAAAACAGGAGTCTGAAGAGGAGTCAGAGGAGGATGGTGCCGGGGCGGATGAGGAGGAGCAAGAAGAGCATGCTTTAAACCTTTCTGGGACCCCTGTTGTTGTGCGTGGATGGGGAGAGGAGAATGAAGAGGACGACATTATCCTGGATGATGAGCAGGAGCCAGGCCACCACACCGCTTCCAGTTTAGTGCAAATGGGGGCCTTCATGCTCCAGTGTTTTAATAGGGACCCCCGTATAAAAAGCATAAGGGTCAAGGACCAGTACTGGGTGGCAACGTACTTAGACCCCCGGTACAAACACAAGATGGCGGAAATGCTACCGCCGTCACAGAGGGCTGTCAGAATGCAGCACTTCCAGGCCTTGCTTTGAGAAATGCTGCATTCTGCTTTTGCGTGCGCTGGCAGAGGAGCAATTCCCACTCCCAGAGAAGGAGTTGCGGGTACCAATCCAACAGCGCCTGCAAGAAGAGGCCGGTTTGAAGATGTGTTGGTGACTTCGGATATGAGGTCATTCTTTCAGCCGACCCATCGACAGGTGTCATCCGGATCCAGCATCAGGGAACGCCTAGACCGCCAGGTGTCCGACTACATCGGGTTAACGGCCGATGTGGACGCTCTGAGGAGTGATGAACCCCTGGACTACTGGGTGGGCAGGCTTGACCTCTGGCCAGAGCTTGCCCAATTTGCCATCGAACTGTTGGCTTGCCCCTCGTCCAGTGTCCTGTCCGAAAGGACGTTCAGCGCAGCAGGGGGGATTGTGACCGATAAGCATACTCGCCTAGCTCACGACAGTGTTAAAGCGGTAGTAAACCCGCAATTTTTTTATTTTTTTTTTAAACCTGCAAAGCAAAATGCATAATGAGCTAGTATGCACCGCATACTAGCTCATTATGAAATACTTACCTTAGAACGAGGCCCCGACATCTGGCCCGATCCACGCCGAGGGAGCCGACATGCTCCCTCGGCGTCTCTTCCGGGTATCGCGGCTCCGGCGCTGTGAGTGGCCGGAGCCGCGATATCGTCACTCCCGCGCATGCGCGCGGGAGATTTCAGTCCGGCCGCACGAGCGCTGCTGGATTTTCACGGAGAGAACCCCCTTGTGCGCATGCGCCGCTGCAGTCAGCGGCGCATACCGAGGGGAATATCTCCTAAACCGTACAGGTTTAGGAGATATTATTTTTACCTACAGGTAAGCCTTATTATAGGCTTTCCTGTAGGTAAAAGTTAAAAAATTGACCATACTACCACTTTAACTTCCTCACATTTCTAAAAATGAATGAAGCATGGATCTTGGAGGAATTCAACACATGTGACCAGTAGACCATGTATATGTCTATAAACAATTTTTTTAATCGAGCACACAGACCTTCTTTCTTCATTTGGCTCATTTCCTTGTCCAAAAAAAGCACACCGTACTATATGCCCGTACCCTCCTGTTTGAAGAGGTTGTGCGGTGTCATATTTCTACTGGGGCTGCTTATTATGAGGGGCTCCCACCATCCCTGTGCTGTGCTGACTTCCTCCTGGGGATGCTTATTATGAGGGGCTCCCACCATCCCTGTGCTATGCTTATTATGAGGGGCTCCCACCATCCCTGTGCTGTGCTGACTTCCTCCTGGGGCTGCTTATTATGAGGGGCTCCCACCATCCCTGTGCTGACTTCCTCCTGGGGCTGCTTATTATGAGGGGCTCCCACCATCCCTGTGCTGTGCTGACTTCCTCCTGGGGCTGCTTATTATGAGGGGCTCCCACCATCCCTGTGCTATGCTGACTTCCTCCTGGGGCTGCTTATTATGAGGGGCTCCCACCATCCCTGTGCTATGCTGACATCCTCCTGGGGCTGCTTATTATGAGGGGCTCCCACCATCCCTGTGCTATGCTGACATCCTCCTGGGGGTGCTTATTATGAGGGGCTCCCACCATCCCTGTGCTGTGCTGACTTCCTCCTGGGGCTGTACCTCTGCTGTGCATATTATGAGGGGCTCCCACCATCCCTGTGCTATGCTCATTATGAGGGGCTCCCACCATCCCTGTGCTATGCTCATTATGAGGGGCTCCCAACATCCTTGTGCTATGCTCATTATGAGGGGCTCCCACCATCCCTGTGCTATGCTGACTTCCTCCTGGGGCTGCTTACAGTGCAGGTATCAGTGCTGTATATCACGGTGCTGATGTCAGTACTCTCTATCACGGTGCTGCTGTCAGTGCTGTATATCACGGTGCTGGTGTTAGTGCTTTATGTCACGCTGCTGATGTCAGTGCTCTCTATCACAGTGCTGGTGTCAGATGACTCTATCACGGTGCGGGTGTCATTGCTGTATGTCACGCTGCTGATGTCAGTGCTCTCTATCATGGTGCTGCTGTCAGTGCTGTATATCACGGTGCTGATGTTAGTGCTTTATGTCACGCTGCTGATGTCAGTGCTCTCTATCACGGTGTTGTTGTCAGATCACTCTATCACGGTGCAGGTGTCATTGCTGTATGTTACGCTGCTGATGTCAGTGCTCTCTATCACGGTGCTGCTGTCAGTGCTGTATATCACGGTGCTGGTGTTAGTGCTTTATGTCACGCTGCTGATGTCAGTGCTCTCTATCACGGTGCTGCTGTCAGTGCTGTATATCACGGTGCTGATGTTAGTGCTTTATGTCATGTTGCTGATGTCAGTGCCCTCTATCACGGTGCTGTTGTCAGATCACTCTATCACGGTGCAGGTGTCATTGCTGTATGTCACGCTGCTGATGTCAGTGCTCTCTATCATGGTGCTGCTGTCAGTGCTGTATATCACGGTGCTGGTGTTAGTGCTTTATGTCACGCTGCTAATGTCAGTGCTCTCTATCACGGTGCTGTTGTCAGATCACTCTATCACGGTGCAGGTGTCATTGCTGTATGTCACGCTGTTGATGTCAGTGCTCTCTATCACGGTGCTGCTGTCAGTGCTGTATATCACGGTGCTGGTGTTAGTGCTTTATGTCACGCTGCTGATGTCAGTGCTCTCTATCACGGTGCTGCTGTCAGTGCTGTATATTACAGTGCTGGTGTTAGTGCTTTATGTCACGCTGCTGATGTCAGTGCTCTCTATCACGGTGCTGCTGTCAGTGCTGTATATCACGGTGCTGGTGTTAGTGCTTTATGTCACGCTGCTGATGTCAGTGCTCTCTATCACGGTGCTGTTGTCAGATCACTCTATCACGGTGCAGGTGTCATTGCTGTATGTCACGCTGCTGATGTCAGTGCTCTCTATCATGGTGCTGCTGTCAGTGCTGTATATCACGGTGCTGGTGTTAGTGCTTTATGTCACGCTGCTGATGTCAGTGCTCTCTATCACGGTGCTGTTGTCAGATCACTCTATCACGGTGCAGGTGTCATTGCTGTATGTCACGCTGCTGATGTCAGTGCTCTCTATCACGGTGCTGCTGTCAGTGCTGTATATCATGGTGCTGGTGTTAGTGCTTTATGTCACGCTGCTGATGTCAGTGCTCTCTATCACGGTGCTGTTGTCAGATCACTCCTTCACGGTGCAGGTGTCATTGCTGTATGTCACGCTGCTGATGTCAGTGCTCTCTATCACGGTGCTGGTGTCATTGCTGTATGTCACGCTGCTGGTGATCATCTCCTGCACCCTCTTCTTTGCCTACCCTGACCTTCCCTATCCTCCATTGGCTTCATGCGCTCCACAGTCCTGAATTGTCACAACAATTTCCCATATAAAAAAAGAATGCTTGTAGTTATCGATCCCAGATTCACCTCATACATGTGTTATGTCATTGGCCATGTGGTGGGACTATGTTTGCACAGCTATTAATTATTTTGTGGCTGCAAATTTGACCTGTAGGTTTGCAAAGTTCGCCTCCCATTGAAGTCAATGGGGCCCGCCGCAAACGTTCCGGTTCGCGAACTATCGGCCACGTTCGCGGTCCGCGTTCACGAAACGTCCCGTCGGAAGTTCGTCCATCACTGTCCATTTTTTCAGGGCTAAAATGATAGCTAACAGCTCTCTGTCACCAATCTCGTAATTGCACTGTGCTGGTGACAATTTCTTGGAAAAGGAGCCACAAGGATGCATAGCGATTGACACCATCTGAACCAAATAAGTTTATCTTGGTCTCATCAGACCACTGGACATGGTTCCAGTAATCCATGTCCCTAGTCTTCTTGTCTTCAGCAAACTGTTTGTGGGATTTCTTGTGCATCACCTTTAGAAGAGGCTTCCTTCTGGGAGGACAGCCACGCAGACCAATTTGATGCAGTGTGCGGCGTATGGCATACTTGCCAACAGTCCCGATTTTCCCAGGACAATCCCAATTTTTGGACTCTCGTCCTGACCTGAGTCCATCCTGATTAAAATCCCGGGATTTTGCGCCTTGAACTGGGAATCAGGACTGTTTTTTATACACTGAAACCGATTGGGTGCACAGATCGGAGGCCCCTACCCTCTCCACACGGGAAAAGAAGGAAATGGAGCTGCCACCAATCCTCGGCCCCATGAGGAGAGGGGACACTGATGCAAGGAAGAACTGGGCTCCGCTGGGGACACTGATGTAAGGAAGGACTGGACTCCGCTGGGGACACTGATGTAAGGACTGGGTCTTCGCTGGGGACACTTATGTAAGGACTGGGGCTCTGCTGGGGACACTGATCTAAGGACTGGGGTTCCGCTGGCGACATTAATATAAGAACTTGGCTCCGCTGGGGACCCTGATGTAAGGACTGGGCTCTGCTGGGGACACTAAAGTAGGGAAGGATTAGGGCTCCGCTAGGGACACTGAAGTAAGGACTGGGGCTCCGCTGGGGACACCGGATGTAAGGATGGACTCTGCTGGGGGCACCTGATGTAAGCAGGGACTCTGCTGAGAATGCCTGATGTAAGGAGGGACTCTGCTGAGGGCACTTGATGTAAGGACGGTCTCCACTGGGGGCACCTGATGTAAGGACGGACTCTGCTAGGGGCACCAGATGTAAGGACAGACTCCGCTGGGGGCACCTGATGTAAGGACTGACTCCGCTGGGGGCACCTGATGTAAGGACGGACTCCACTGGGGACACTGATGTAAGAACTAGGGCTCCACTGGGGACACTGATGTAAGGACTGGGGCTCTGCTGGGGGCACCTGATGTAAGCACAGACTCTGCTGAGAATGTCTGATGTAAGGAGGGACACCGCTGAGAGCACCTGATGTAAGGACGGACTACACTGGGGCACCCAGTCTCTGAAGGAAGGGGATCATACTCTGCTTCAGTATGTCACAGTACACGTTGGCATTCATGGTTCCCCCAATGAACTGTAGCACCCCAGTGTCAGCAGCACTCATGCAGACCCAGACCTTGACACTCCCACCACCTTGCTTAAGTGTAAGCAAGACACACTTGTCTTTATACTCCTCACCTGGATGCCGCCACACACGCTTGACACCATCTGAACCAAATATGTTTATCTTTGTTTCATCAGACCATTGGACATAATCCCTGTCCCTAGTCTTCTTGTCTTCAGCAAACTGTAGGCTTTCTTGTGCATCACCTTTAGAAAAGGCTTCCTTCTGGGAGGACAGCCACGCAGACCAATTTGATGCAGTGTGCGGCATATGGCATCAGGACTGTTTTTTATACACTGAAGCCGATTGGCTGCACGGATCGGTGGCCCCTCCCCTCTCCACATGGGGAAAGGAGGAAATAGAGCTGCCACCAACCCTCGACCCACGAGGAGAGGGGACACTGATGTAAGGAAGAACTGGGCTTCGCTGGGGACACTGATGTAAGAAAGGACTGGGCTCCGTTGGGGACACTGATGTAAGGACCGGGTCTCCGCTAGGGACACTTATGTAAGGAAGGACTAGAGCTCCACTGGGGACACTGATGTAAGGACTGGGGCTCCATTGGGGATGCCACATATAAGGACAGACTCTGCTGGGGACACCTGATGTAAGGACGGATTTTGCTGAGAATGCCTGATGTAAGGAGGGACTCCGCTGAGGGCAGCTGATGTAACAACGGACTCTGCTGGGGCACCAGATGTAGGGACAGACTCTGCTGGGGCACCTGATGTAAGGAGGGACTCCACTGGGGGCACCAGATGTAGTGATGGACTCCACTGGGGGCACCAGAAGTAGGGACGGACTCCGCTGGGGGCACCTGATGTAAAGACTGACTCCACTGGGGGCTCCTGATGTAAGGACGGACTCCGCTGGGGGCATCTGATGTAAGGATGGACTCTGCTGGGGCACCTGATGTAAGGACGGACCCATTATTTTGAGTTGAATGATTTCATTTTATATTACAATATAATAAAAGAAATAATGTGCTTCAATCATCCTGACACCATAACAACCATGGTGCCAGGATGATTGCAGCGCTAACACCAGGTGTTTGGAGTATCTTTATCTGCTGATTGTTTCATTTTCTGGAATACACATATTTATTTTGTGGTGTAGGATCTGGGCCTGCTGTCCCTCCGTCCCTCTTTCTTTCCTTCCTTCTCTCTCCTTCCCTCCCTATCTCTTGCTTTCTCTCTCTCTCCCCCTCCCTCTTTCTTCCTCTATCATCTTAGACTCTAACCACACCCCCATTTGAGCCACGCCCCCTTTAAGCCAGCCCCAATATTTTGCTTAAATATGACACTGAACATGTGCACTCAACTTCTTTGGTCGACCATGGTGAAGCCTGTTCTGAGTGGAATCTCTCCTTTTAAACCATTGTATGGTCTTGGCCACCGTGCCTGCAGCTCAGTTTCAGGGCCTTGGCAATCTTCTTATAGCCTAGACCATCTTTATTTAGAGCAATAATTCTTTTTTTCCGATCCTCAGAGAGTTCTTTGCCATGAGGTACCATGCTGAACTTCCAGTGACCAGTATGAGAGAGTGAGAGCGATAACACCAAATTTAACACACCTACTCCCCATTCACACCTGAGACCTTGTAACACTAACAAGTCATATGACACCGGGTAGGGAAAATGGCTAATTGGGCCCAATTTGGACATTTTTACTTAGGGGTGTACTCACTTTTGTTGCCAGCGGTTTAGATATTAATGGCTGTGTGCTGAGTTAATTTGACGGGACAGCAAATTTACACTGTTATACAAGCTGTACACTCACTACTTTACATTGTAGCAAAATGTCATTTCTTCAGTGTTGTCACATGAAAAGTTATAATAAAATATTTACAAAAATGTGAGGGGTGTACTCAATTTTGTGAGATACGGTATTTATTTTACCTTCAGGTAAAATTTATTATAGAATTTGTTATTTGTTACAGAAGGATTGTCCCTGCAGCTTTTTGCCAGTGTCCAATCACCTAATGATAACTGCCTATGCTGTACTCCAAGAAAAGCATTTTACAGGAAAGTAAAAATCCTATTTTATTCACTAAATAATATTTTAATACTCATGCAAGGTAATCTGTTCTTGTGTTCCCAAAGATCTTACAGTTATCTCATAAACATTACCATACTGCCAAAATCGGTATTGTGTCACCAGAGCTGAATAGGTAAAAGAAACCCACACACAAGGACAGAATCAGCCAATTTAAACCATTGTAATATCATTATAAGGAAACACTGTTCTCTACAACACTTGGGTCCAGGTAAGCATAGGGCAGATCCATGGTCTTGTTTCTCTCCTTTATGTGTTTTGAGATCTCTGTGAGTTTATCCTGGAATTCCTTAATAGACTGCTGTGGAGTCTTCTCTGTAAAATATTTATTAGGATAGTTTCCAAGACGCCTCTGTAAAGAAGAAGAGCTTGTTGAGATTGTAAGACAGTGAATCTGTCCAGTAATACTCACTATAGATTTGACAAAATGTAATGTTGTGAAACAATAAGGCCAGGTTCACATATGTGCGGCCGCCGGTTTGTGCCTGGGGTCTGGTGTGTTTCTGTTCACCGGTTCAGGGGCGATTCAGGTGGGAATTTTTGCCTGAATTTGCACTTGAACCGGACCCAAACATGCACACTACCCTTTTGCAATCCGCTCCGCGGCCACCCCAGATCTGAGTGAACCAGCTCCATTGAATGCGGAAAAAAAACTCTCATCCAATTTGCATATATGTGAACCCAGCTTAAAGGTTCTATGTGATCCACAGAGACATTAGCATGTTTGTATACTTCTCCTCACTGGTCCATTGTACTTACCGTGTCTAAGGGATCATTGCTTACTGTCCACATAAATATCAAACCAAGAGCTGTAGTGTTGACATCTGGCAGTGTCTTCAGAATAGCTTCCATTGTAGCACCTTTTGCAGTGGGTGGGGGACTCTTCATAGTAGTGGGGCCATTGGGCATCCAAGAATACATGTCAAACTGCAGAGGGGACAAACACATGTTTAGGGAAGGGAAGGGTGCAAGCAATTTAGGCTTTTAGAGTGCAGTCACTGCCTTCTAAAAAGATGCGTTTTCCTGTCATAGCAAAGTTAAGCTTCTTTAATCACTTGATTACGTGGCTGTAATACCCTTTCATTACCAGGCCATTTTTCAGTTTTCTGAAAATATAGTAATAATTAGTACATTACTTAGTCATGCAATACTGTACCGGAAAATAATATTATATAATTTAAGACAGCTAGAGCTTTCTTTTGGTGGTATTTAACTACATCCGTCCTGGCATGTTGCCCCTTTTATCACCAGACCATTTTTCAGTAATACTTTGATGGTCAATTACCCAGTCATGAATCATCCCTTACTTTTTAATATATTTACAAATGATAGACATGTGCAATTTGATTCGTAATTAATCGAAATTCAGCCAAATCCTGCATCTGAAGAAAAAAATAACAAATTTCAACTAATACGAAAGAAATTGTAACAAAAATAACAAATGAATTCAGCATGTTTCATTAATTCACAAAAAGTCGACTCAAAATAAATCTTACAGTCCAATCAGCAGATTAATTTTGTGCTGGGGCTTGGATTACTGGCAATTGGCAAACACATTCCTGAGAACTGAGTGAGAAGGGTGTTGTATTGTATTTGAACATAGGAGAATAAACAAACGTCTTTCTGAACTATGAATCGTTATCCCAAATATATATATACAGTACATACATAATTAACAAATTATCCAAAAACTAAACAATTAAACAATAAAACAAATTGATTTGTTATAAAGAATATCTATACTCTGCAAAAATAACAAATTATCCAAAAACAAACTAATATAATGGTGCATACACACGGTCGGAATTTCGGCCAGCAAAAGACCGATGAGAGCTTTTTGTCGGAAAATGTGACCGTGTGTATGCTCCATTGGAATTTTGCTGGTCGAATTTCCGCCAGTAAAAGATTGAGAGCAGGTTCTCAATTTTTCAGACGGAAAAAATTTCTATCCGAAATTCCGATTGTGTGTATGCAATTCCGACACACAAAAACTCACACATGCTCAGATTCAACTACAAGATGGAAGCTATTTGCCACTGGCTATTGAACTTCCTTTTTCTAGTCTCATTGTACGTGTTGTACGTCACCGCGTTCTTGACGGTCCCACTCCCACTGTGCTCACACGCAAATGCGAATGCATACTAAAGTCCCACACGCATATGTAAACGGTGATCACACTACACATGTGAGCTATTTCTGCAAACAGCAGAATGGTCAAGAGCAATATTTCTAGCACTAGGTGTCCTGTGTAACTCTAAACTGGTAACCTGTAAAGGCTTTTAAAACATCACCTATGGAGATTTTTAGGTACTGAAGTTTGGCGCCGTTATGTGGGCATACACAATTTTAAAGCATGACATGTTAGGTATCTATTTAATCAGTGTAACATCATCTTTTATACTTTATAAAAAAATTCTGTATTATATACTGTTTGTGTGTGTAATCTGAGCTTTCTGCTGATGGCTCAGGTCACAGCCATTAATGGGCACGCTGGCCACCTGTGGGCATTGCACTGTACAAATAATGTTCACCTCTTTAAAGTTTTCCAGTGGTAGACAAGTGGTTAAAGGAAGCCTGTCATTTGAAGTATACTGTACATGCTGACCTTTTATAACCCTATATGCCTAGCTGTCATGCTGATTATTCAGGCTGGAAAACACTGTCAAGTACCAATCATCAATATACATGGACAATACAGGCAGTACCAATGTAATGCCACTCACCTGGCCACCATTGACAGCTGCATGCTGAGCAGAACATGTGAAGATCACCATAGTCAGGTACTTGATCAGCGAGGCTATGGACTCCAAGGAAGATGGGACTTCTGTCAGAGGAGAGACATACACACATCTTAAAAAAGAATTTACCAAACCTGTATTCATGTCCCGCAAATAGTTCATGTTTTGCTGGTATCCTTATATATGAAGTTTTGATTTATTGCTGCATCTTTGTTGGTGGGAATATCACAGGTTTGATTTCCCCTGTGTTAAAAGCCATGTACTCTCTCCCCAATTGGTATTTTTCATTCTATCCAAATTCTGTCATGTTTGCACTGCACAGTTTTATTCTTTCAGGTTATCCACTGTGAGCTTGAAATCCTTGTATGTACTGTGTCTCTGCCCAAATCTGTCAGAATCTCATTCAGCATTAGAACCCTTCAACAACCCATCTCATAGGGGTTACAGAAGTGCAGGAACCAGTCATGAATCAGTCATCGGATCTCCGTAGTTTGGATAATGATGATTAGTGTGATATTTGGGATTATCCACTTCAACGGTTGATTTCAGCTAGAGATAGGCTGGTGCAATTTATAATTGTACATCACTACTATCTCACTTTGGTATGTGTGGGAATGTTTTAAGCTGACCACTCCACTGCTTGTTGGTGCTCCTGCTTGAATGTTAATTTCTTCCATATATTGGGCATATATGGAAATACATTCATCTTAATCCCAGGTTCTATGATGCCATGGACCTGGACTATTGCTCAATTATGCTAGAAAAGCAACCATTCTTCCTGTCTCACTGATCCCTGATAGATAGAAATCACTTATAAATTCCACTCTTCTCCTGTATAAAGATAGCTACAACAGCAGAGAATTTCCACTAAATGTGACAAAAATCAATCTCCATGGCTGGAGAATTCTGGCACGGCATTAGAATAATGTATCATCATTTTACAGCAAAAACCATGAAATGAAATTCAGAAGCAGCCTCCTCACATAAAAGACATCACATATCTCACATGGATATTATCTCACAACACATGCATCACATATTAAATACATACTGCATATCTAATTTAACCCTAAAAAGATTCTAGTATTCAATAAACATACAGACTGTGGAAAGGGCAACTCTGCAAACCAGGCATTCGCAGGATGGGAGCTATCCATCAGAATATTAAAAGCTCTCTAAAGGCACCTCCTCTTCCAACCTACTTCAATACTTGGTGATTACGCCCCCTTAATAATCCTCTATGTTGTTTTTGGCACCTCCGCTGATCTTGTGCATGCCGCTCAACCTGCCTCTGCTGGTCCTGTATATGCTTCCCAGCCTGCCTCTGTTGATGCTGTGCCTGTTGCCTAGCCTACCTCTGCTGATCCTATGCATGCTGCAGAGGCGTGGCTAGAACCTTCAGGGCCCGAAGCAAGAAACCATGAAAGGGCCCCCGACCTCTAGTCCAGGGGTTCTTTCCACTGATCCTGGGGTCCTTTTGTCCCATTGTGGGATCCTTTATTATGGTCCTGCAGTGGGACCCCTTCCTGCCATCTTGGGTATGGTTACCACTTTTTCTTCAAGCCAAACCTGAAGACTTTAGCGGTGAACAGCTAATTTTTTTTTTTTTTGTAGTATACTGTACATTCTACTTTATGATTAAATAACAATTCTAATTGCATATGTTTAATCACTAGTGTCCCCCCTTACATCTGCATCCACATCCAGAGTTTCCCATTTACGGTATATAAGGGATGAACTCTGGGGACTTTAATTTAAGGAAGAACAGTAAGAACTCTGATGTAAGGGGGAACACTTCAGACTCTGGTGTAAAGGGTAAATCTGATATAAGGGTGTCCCTAGTAACCAAATCACCCACCTACCCACAGGGTTCCCAGAGCCCCTGTTATATCAGAGTCTGCATAATTTCCACTTGCACTATAAGGACCCTCTCACATGGCGGACCAATCGGACCACCCAGTGGAGAGGACATGGACCTATCATCTGCCTGTTCAGCAGGGATCAGCAGACCGATCCCCCGCTGAGCAGGCTGATCCTGTCACTACCGAGGTTAGGAGGCCGAGATGCTGAGAGGGCTCCCCTTGCGGCCGAGTGCAGTGCAACCCTGGAGATGGCACAGGGATGCAGTGCCCACAGTAGCACAGGTTGCCGGGTAGCAGCAGTAGATGGAAATGCTGAGCAGACCAGTCTCTGGAGGCAACTGTGCAAGAAGTCCAAGGCAGGGTCAGGGTCAAGCCGAAGGTCAAACACGGGAGGTCAATCCGGGGGTAAGAAGGATGGATACTGAACCGGAGATCAGGAACGGAGGTCAAGCCAAGCCGAGGTCGGGTGCCGGGAGCAGACAAGGAGTATCAGGAACAAGCCAGAAGTCGGAGCCAGGAGAGTAATCGGAAGCAGGTCAAACAAGCCGGGTCGGTAACAGGAGATCAGGTAGCAGAGATAACAGGCACGGGTACTCAGGAAGAGCTGACGATAAACCAGCAATGTGATGCTGTCAGGTGAACGTTTAAATAGACACGGCGCTTGGATTACGTCGTGAGCGCGCCACCGCGTCCGTACGCCTACGACGTGTAACGTAATGCGTTCGTACTACCCGGCGCACGCGTACTCGATCGGAGGCTCCATCAGGCGTTCGTCTGGGAATCATATTGCGTCTTCGTGGGCGCTGCCGCGCGTTAACACGATCGCGTCCCACAAGGTAACTCCTATTTCCCTGACAGTGCCCCCCCCCAAGGGGCAGCCTCCGGATGCCTAAACGAGCCCATTTTTCAGGATGAAGACATCGAAACCTGTGTATGAGTCTAGGTGCATGTACAAAACTTGCAGGTTCCCAAGAATTTTCCTCAGCCGAATACCCCTTCCATTTAATTAGAAATTGGATTGTCCTACCTCTCCGACGACAATCAAGGATAGATTCGACTTCAAATTCGGTTTCATCACCAACCTGGACCGGAGGCGGGGGCACTTCTTCTCTACCTGAAAAAGGACTGGAGATGACACGTTTGAGAAGGGAGACATGGAAAACGGGATGAATTCCAGGAGAATTAGGCAAAGCAAGTTCGAATGCTACAGGGTTAATTACACGTCTAATCTCAAAAGGGCCCAGGAACTTGGGTCCCAACTTCCGAGAAGGACATGACAGTTTTAAGTTCACAGCAGAGAGCCACACTTTGTCCCCTATCTTAAAGGCAGGGTTAATTCTCTTTTTCTTATCATAATGTCTTTTGTATTCCTCCTGAGCCTTCTTCATGGTATCCTGGAGCAACTGATAGTTCGTTTGGATGAGGTTTACTCTATCCTGAACGGCTGGGACCGTAGATTCAGGAATGGTATTGGGTAAGAACGAAGGGTGGAACCCGTAGTTTGCCCAAAAGGGTGATTGGTTGGTCGAGGCATGCACTGAATTGTTGTACGCGAATTCCGCGCAAGGGAGCAGGGAGGCCCAATCATCCTGGGAAAAAGAACAAAAGCATTGCAGATATTGTTCGAGCGTCTGGTTGGTTCTCTCTGTTTGTCCATTACTCTGTGGGTGGTAGGCTGAGGATAGACATATTCTAATCGATAACAACTTACAGAGCTCTTTCCAGAACCTGGAGGTAAACTGCACCCCTCTATCTGATACGATGCTGTCGGGTACACCATGTAGGCGGACAATTTCCTTAATGAAGATTTTTGAGGTATCCAAGGCGGAGGGGGTCCCTTTCATAGGCAGAAAGTGCGCCATCTTAGATAGGCGATCCACCACTACCAAGATGGTAGTGTGCTCTTCAGAAGGGGGCAACTCCACAATGAAGTCCAAAGAGATTTCCTTCCACGGTTTTTCTGGGACTGGTAGCGGCCTTAACAGGCCCCAGGGTCTAGCGTTAGACCCCTTGTTTCGTTGGCAGGTTGTACAGGAATCAACGTACTCTTTACAGTCGGATCTTAAGGTAGGCCACCATAAGGACCGCTGCACAAGATCAATCGTCTTCCGCACCCCAAAATGGCCGGCCAGGGGGTGGTCGTGGAAGGTCCTTAGTACGAGTAACCTGGCCTGCTGAGGCACAAAAATTTTGTTCTGGTGCCATAGAAGCCCGTCTTGACTTCTCAAGGAAGAAGCTTCTATGTCAGTACATTGGTTAGAGGCCTGTGCTATCGAAGCCCTTAGGTCCGGTTGCATTAGTAGGAAATTCTGGGGAGACAGAATCGTACTAGGTGTAGTCTTTTCTGAGGAGTCTGGGAACATCCGGGACAAGGCATCTGCCTTGCCATTTTTTGATCCTGGACGGTAGGTCACATGAAAATTAAACCTTGAGAAGAATAAAGCCCAGCGGGCTTGTCGGGGTCTCAGACGTTTAGCTGTGCGAAGATATTCTAAATTTTTATGGTCGGTGAAGACCAGGATGGGGTGAGCGGCACCTTCCAAGAGATACCTCCACTCTTCAAGGGCGGTCTTGATTGCCAAAAGCTCCCGGTCACCTACATCGTAGTTTCTCTCTGGGGGGCTCATCTTCCGTGAAAAGAAGGCTACAGGGTGCAATAATGCCTTGGGACCTTGTCGCTGGGATAGAATTGCTCCTGTGGCCACCTCTGAGGCATCGACCTCCAGAACGTAGGGTAAGGCGGGATCTGGATGCTGCAGGATAGGTGCGGTAGTGAAGAGGGTTTTGAGTTGGTCAAAGGCAGATTGTGCTGCTGGAGTCCAGAGAAACTTGATATGTTGACGAGTGGTCTGCGTGATGGGTGCTACTATGGTGGAGAAGCTCCTTATGAACCTCCGGTAGAAATTAGCAAACCCAATGAACCTTTGAACAGCCTTCTTGTCAGAAGGAGCGGGCCAGTCTAGGATGGATTTCACTTTCTGGGGGTCCATGGCGATTCCACCTGTGGAAATGATGAGTCCCAGGAACTGAATAGATTCCTTTTCGAAGTCGCATTTCTCGGCCTTAACGAATAGTCAGTGGGTCCTGAGAATACCTAACACTTTTTTAACATGTATTCTATGGAGTTCTAGAGTGGTCGAGAAGATCAGAATGTCGTCCAGGTAGGCGACGACAAAGTGGTCCAAGTACTCCCGGAGGACGTCATTAATAAAGTGCTGGAAAGTTGCTGGGGCATTGCACAATCCGAAGGGCATGACCAAGTATTCGAAATGCCCAAATCTTGTTCTGAATGCCGTCTTCCACTCGTCCCCCTTCCGGATACGGACAAGGTTGTAGGCTCCACGTAGGTCAAGCTTAGTAAAAATGCGGGAAGTGTGGAACCTTTGGAAAAGTTCTGGGATGAGCGGAAGTGGGTAGCGGTTCTTGAGGGTGATGTTATTTAGTTCCCTGTAGTCCACGCACGGTCTCAGAGTCTTGTCCTTTTTTTCTACGAAAAAGATGCCCGCACCAGCAGGGGATGAGGAAGGGCGGATGAACCCCTTTGCCAGATTCTCATCTATATATTGTCTTAAGGCCTCAAGTTCAGTCTCGGAGAGAGGGAAAATCTGGCCGAAGGGAATGGGAGCTCCCGGCAATAATTCGATGGGGCAGTCATAGGGACGGTGCGGAGGTAAGATATCTGCCTTTCCCTTGTCGAATACGTCCCTGAACTCTTGGTACGCTGCTGGTATGTTAGGAGCGGGACCGAGTACGGGTTGGACGGTCAAACAGCTGGGCAAGTTTCTAGATTCGGGGTCCAGACAGTGTTGTTGGCAGTAAGCTGAAGTGAAGGCTATTTCTTTCTTGGACCAATCAATCCGAGGATTGTGTGCCTGAAGCCACGGGATTCCTAGGATGACAGGGAACATGGGAGAACACAGGACGTCGAACTTGATAAACTCCCGATGACCAGAATCTGTGGTCGTTAGGATGGGTCTTGTTTCCCTGGTGACATGGCCAGAGCTAGGTAGGGAGCCGTCGGCCAGACGGACAGTCAGCTTTTGTTTCTTCAAGAGAAGCGGGAGAGCAAGATTTTTAGCCAGGGTTGAGTCCAGAAAGCAGCTGCAGGCCCCAGAGTCCAGTATTGCCTGTAAGTGGATCTCCTGACCTGACATCGTCAATGTGACAGGAAGGGCGATGTGGGTTGAAGCGGGTTTCGTTACCTGGAGATGACATGGAGTGCAGAGGGTGGATTTACTTGGCCTGGTGGGACAGTGGTCAATACGATGTCCTGATTCCCCACAATAGAAGCAGAGATGTGCCTGACGGCGGCGAAGCCTCTCTTCAGTGGTCAAGGGAGAGCGGAACGGGCCATTCAGAACAGAGGATGCCGCTGGGCAGGCCGGAGGTGGAGCCTGGGTAGAGTTAAAGGTCCAAGTGGTTTCAGACCGGCGTTCACGTAGGCGCCTATCAAGCTGTGTGGTAAGTTGGATGAGTTCCTCAAGTGTTGGGGGAACCTCCAATCTGGCTAGCTCGTCCTTGAGGACCTCGGACAGCCCCATCCGGTACTGATATTTTAAAGCTGCCTCATTCCAGCCGACATCTGCAGACCAAGTACGGAACTCTACTGTATAATCTTCTGCAGGCCGCTCGCCCTGGCGGAGGGAGTACAAGGTTGCTTCGGCTGTAGTTGTCCGAAAGGGATCATCGTAAAGACGGGCCATAGCTTGAAAAAACTGATCCAAGGTACTAATGGAAGAGCTGCGTTGCTCTAGTAAGCCGTGAGCCCAGGTCTGGGGATCGTCCCTTAGTAGTGGGATGGTAAAACCCACTTTGGTCATTTCAGAAGTAAATGTCTGAGGCTGCAGAGAGAAGTACAAGTAGCATGAGTTCCTGAAGGTTCTAAATTTTCTTCGGTCCCCATGAAAATATTCTGGTGCAGGGACTCGTGGCTCGGGAGAGGTTGAGACTATAGCGCTAGGATCTTGGCCAGAGAGGACAGATGGCTCAGGAGGGTGCTGCAGACGTTCCTCCAATCGAAGGTACTTCTCTTGGAGACCCTTAATCGCTGGGGTCAGGGCCATGACTTCCCGTAAGATGGCCTCTATCGGGGAGTTGCCTCTGTCGGCCTCTGGCATCTGGCTGGTTTATACTGTCACTACCGAGGTTAGGAGGCCGAGATGCTGAGAGGGCTCCCCTTGCGGCCGAGTGCAGTGCAACCCTGGAGATGGCACAGGGATGCAGTGCCCACAGTAGCACAGGTTGCCGGGTAGCAGCAGTAGATGGAAATGCTGAGCAGACCAGTCTCTGGAGGCAACTGTGCAAGAAGTCCAAGGCAGGGTCAGGGTCAAGCCGAAGGTCAAACACGGGAGGTCAATCCGGGGGTAAGAAGGATGGATACTGAACCGGAGATCAGGAACGGAGGTCAAGCCAAGCCGAGGTCGGGTGCCGGGAGCAGACAAGGAGTATCAGGAACAAGCCAGAAGTCGGAGCCAGGAGAGTAATCGGAAGCAGGTCAAACAAGCCGGGTCGGTAACAGGAGATCAGGTAGCAGAGATAACAGGCACGGGTACTCAGGAAGAGCTGACGATAAACCAGCAATGTGATGCTGTCAGGTGAACGTTTAAATAGACACGGCGCTTGGATTACGTCGTGAGCGCGCCACCGCGTCCGTACGCCTACGACGTGTAACGTAATGCGTTCGTACTACCCGGCGCACGCGTACTCGATCGGAGGCTCCATCAGGCGTTCGTCTGGGAATCATATTGCGTCTTCGTGGGCGCTGCCGCGCGTTAACACGATCGCGTCCCACAAGGTAACTCCTATTTCCCTGACAGATCCACTTGGCAGAGTGAAAGGGCCCTAAGGAGGAGCTCTGTGGACTGTAATGTAAAGTAGAACTCCGATGTAAGGGGATCTCTGCTCACCAAAGCTCCCACTTACATCAAAGTCCCCCTTTTCATTACAGTACCACTCTCCCTTACATTGGCATGTTCAAAGGCTAGTGAGAGAAGGGAGGGAGGTGGTACTTCAATCACCATAGATGGAGGCTCGAGTTGACTGCACATTTCCTCTATTATCTAGTTACTGACTGTTGGGCTTTCGCACCCACTTATTCCCTTTGTTTTTTTTTGTTTACAAATGATTTTTAGTGTTGCAAAAAGGTCATAGTTTGGTACAAATGTATAACAGAAACAAAGGTACATTCAATATATATCAAGTATGTGGTCAATATGAGGTAAATGGTATGTATAAAAAAGAACATAGCAATACAACATAAGAACAACAGTGCTGATATCTACAGTGCCTTGCAAAAGTATTCGGCCCCCTTGAACTTTTCAACCTTTTACCACATTTCAGGCTTCAAACATAAAGATATAACATTTTTATTTTTTGTGAAGAATCACCAAAAAGTGGGACACAATTGTGAAGTGGAACGAAATCTATTGGATTTTTGAAACTTTTTTAACTAATAAAAGAATGAAAAGTGGGGCGTGCAAAATTATTCGGCCCCCTTGCATTAATACTTTGTAGAGCCACCTTTTGCTGCGATTACAGCTGCAAGTCGCTTGGGGTATGTCTCTATCAGTTTTGCACATCGAGAGACTGAAATTCTTGCCCATTCTTCCTTGCAAAACAGCTCGAGCTCAGTGAGGTTGGATGGAGAGCGTTTGTGAACTGCAGTTTTCAGCTCTTTCCACAGATTCTCGATTGGATTCAGGTCTGGACTTTGACTTGGCCATTCTAACACCTGGATACGTTTATTTGTGAACCATTCCTTTGTAGATTTTGCTGTATGTTTGGGATCATTGTCTTGTTGGAAGATAAGTCTCCGTCCCAGTTTCAGGTCTTTTGCAGACTCCAACAGGTTTTCATCCAGAATGGTCCTGTATGTGGCTGCATCCATCTTCCCCTCAATTTTAACCATCTTCCTTGTCCCTGCTGAAGAAAAGCAGGCCCAAACCATGATGCTGCCACCACCATGTTTGACAGTAGGGATGGTGTGTTGAGGGTGATGAGCTGTGTTGCTTTTACGCCAAACATATCGTTTTGCATTGTGGGCAAAAAGTTGGATTTTGGTTTCATCTGACCAGAACACCTTCTTCCACATGTTTGGTGTGTCTCCCAGGTGGCTTGTGGCAAACTTTAGACGAGACTTTTTATGGATATCTTTGAGAAAGGGCTTTCTTCTTGCCACTCTTCCATAAAGGCCAGATTTGTGCAGTGTATGACTGATTGTTGTCCTATGGACAGACTCTCCCACCTCAGCTGTAGTTCTCTGCAGTTCATCCAGAGTGATCATGGGCCTCTTGGCTGCATCTCTGATCAGTCTTCTCCTTGTCTGAGCTGAAAGTTTAGAGGGACGGCCAGGTCTTGGTAGATTTGCAGTGGTCTGATATTCCTTCCATTTCAAAATGATCGCTTGCACAGTGCTCCTTGGGATGTTTAAAGCTTGGGAAATCTTTTTGTATCCAAATCCGGCTTTAAACGTCTCCACAACAGTATTACGGACCTGTCTGGTGTGTTCCTTGGTCTTCATGATGCTCTCTGCGCTTTCAACAGAACCCTGAGACTATCACAGAGCAGGTGCATTTATACAGAGACTTGATTAAACACAGGTGGATTCTATTTATCACCATCAGTCATTTAGGACAACATTGGATCATTCAGAGATCCTCGCTGAACTTCTGGAGTGAGTTTGCTGCACTGAAAGTAAAGGGGCCGAATAATTTTGCACGCACCACTTTTCAGTTTTTTATTTGCTAAAAAAGTTTAAAATATCCAATAGATTTCGTTCCACTTCACAATTGTATCCCACTTGTTGGTGATTCTTCACAAAAAAATAAAATGTTATATCTTTATGTTTGAAGCCAGAAATGTGGCAAAAGGTTGAAAAGTTCAAGTGGGCCGAATACTTTCGCAAGGCACTGTAAGAATTTGTTTTTCCTATGAGGTTGCATAAGTTACATCATAGTTTTGATCTAAGCTGATATTTATTATTAGGCTACATTTAGGTGATATTTAGGGTTGTGATATATACCAAGGGGACCTTTTTTTTTTTTTTTTTTTAAATATGCATGGTGTCAAAGAGAGTATGATGAATTCTCTCTGAGAGTTATATTTGTTCCATTTAACTCAATATCTGAGACCAAGGGACTGTTGGTGAGTGGCAGTTAAATGTTATCATCCAGTGGATTGAGTTGAACAATGTGTGAATTAATCGAATATGCTGTATGGGTATATTTGGTATAGGTGCTAACAATAAATATATATTAGGAGTGAGGGAAATTTTTTTGACTATGATATGTTCAATCTTAACTGCTGCTTGTAACCATATGGAATTCTAAATTTTGCAGCCCCAGAAGGTATGTAAGATGGTGCCTTGGTCTTGGCATCCCCTAAAACAGGTAGGGCATACAGACAGATAAAATTAGTTTATTTTAAAGGGAGTCAGGTACCATCTAATGTGTATTTTGATGGCTGCTTCTCTCGCCAAAATAGAGCAAGTATATTTTAGTAGGTTTTGGATCATAGTGGTCCATTCTGGTAGTGTAAAAGATTGGTCCAAGTCAATTTCCCATTGTAGCATTGGTTTTGATTTTTCTGAGAGAGAAAATTCATTCAAACAGCAGTAAATATGGGAGATGAAGCCCTTATCTCTTGGTGAGGAAATGCAGATTTGTTGCAAATAGGGAGTAAGGGGTATGCAATGTTAGAGAGAAGTATTTTTGGTAGAATGTTTCAATTTGAGTATAATGGGGTAATTCTGAAATTATATAGTTCACATAACTCTGAAAAAGTGTGAAATTTGTTATTTAGGGATAGAGATTTCAAAAGTGAGGCTGCATAATTTCCATTTACTGAACATACCCCTATTTCTAAAGGCCAGAGGGAAACGGGGGTCTCCTATAAAGGATGTTGGGGGGGTGTAAGACATCAAGTCAAATTTATCTTTGTAATGGTGTTATAACTGATATGAGTGGGCTACAACCTTATTTAAGGTCTCTCTAGGTTGAATCGACTTGGACCATAATATTCCTTGTAGATGAAATGGAATAATTGATTGTTCTTAAAAATGTAACCAAGTGACTTGATTGCAACGAGCAAGCCATTGAGCTAGCTGTGTAAATCTTGCTGCTAAGTAATAACACCATAAGTTAAGAAGGCTCAAACCACCACTGGATTGAGATCTGTGCTTAACTTTTTTACCATACCTGTGCTGCCTTAAAGGACAGCCACAATAACTAGTTCAGCTGTCTACTTACTGGAGACGGCAGATCTGTGACTAGTCACCATCATGCTCGGGCCCTTACCTGCTAGCAAAGACACCTGGCCCCATCACCTGGTATGGACTTATAGGGGAAGCCCTATGCTGAAAAAACGGCGTGGGGGTACCCCCCCAAAGTCCATATCAGACCCTTATCTGAGCATGCAGCTTGGCTGGCCAGGAAAGGGGGTGGGGACGAGCAAGTGCCCCCCCTCCTGAGCCGTACCAGGCCGTGTGCCCTCAACGGGGGGATGCTTTGGGGAAGAGCGCCCCCCCCCCCCCAACCCAAAGCACCTTGTCCCCATGTTGATGAGGACAAGGGCCTCTTCCCGACAACCCTGGCCATTGGTTGTCTGGCGGGGGGCTTATCGGAATACTTCCGCACTCTTCCTATGGGGATCCCCTCGCACTATCTATGCCTAGTGCATAAAAGGATCCTGCGTTTTATCTAGGCTGATAAGCACCCTAGTTTCTAGGGTCCCACTTTTCACGCACAGGCTCCAAAGCGGGTTGGGGGTTCCAAGTATCATATATAGTATAATATTACTTAGCAACTCAGATCTCCCTGCTTTCCCTGTACAATACCTCAGTAGACATTCCCCTGTGGGCGCTCCTGGAACTCCCTAACTGCACACCCCTGCCTCTCCAGGCTCTCCTTTGGCTCATAAATTATGCCTGCCCACACTTAGCCCCCTCATGCAGCATAGTCTTAAAACATGGGATTCTGTCAGATATTCAGGCAAACTCATGTCTCCCTTCTTGCCCCTCCTGCCCACCCTTTGCAACCCCTTATTTCCTCCAGCTACATGCCTTTTCCTGGTGGACAGCCCATGGCTTCATGCAAGTTCAACACTTTTTGGCCTTTCGGTCTTTTCCGACATGGGCATCTATCCGAGAAATGCATGAGGCTCCTTGCTCAGAGTTTTTTCATCACCTCCAACTCCAACACTGGATTTCATCTCCCCATCACAACTCTACCTACCTCTTTCAAAAATGGCCTTCGAAAACATATGCTTCCTGTTGTTCCCAATAGGCCAAAGTTTGCGTACAGAAAAGCACCTAATATTAAGAGCAAATTGGCACCAAGTAAACTTAAAGAGAAACCTCCTCCCCCTGGTAGCTCTATTCCCACTTTTCTAGCTATCTCGGGTATGTACCAATGCCGCAAACCATTATGCAAAACCTGCCAGTTTGTAAGACATGGCCAGAAGGACTTTGTTGTAAAAGGAAAAACATACCCTATCAAGGGTTTTCACACATGCTCCACTGACCATGTGGTATACTGTCTAAAATGTCCTTGCGGCCTGTTTTATGTAGGGAGAACCATTAGGCCACTTCGCAAGCGTTTCGGCGAGCATCGCCGTTTCATCTCTGGTGGATTAGATAATCACAGTGTTCCTAGGCATTTCCTCAAGTATCATCAAAAATCTACAGATGGTTTAAGGGTCTGGGTCATTGAGACAATGCCAAAGAACCTCCCCTCAGCCGAACGTTTCAGAAAACTCTGTCATAGAGAAATGTTTTGGATTTTTACTTTAAATGTTCTTGCCCCTGGAGGGTTGAACGAGGACTTTGAAACTAGTGCCATTCTCTAGATTCCTCCTTTCCTAATATATTTGTGCAAGATCTTTTTAGTAGTATATAATTTTCTATTAGTATATTATTTTAAATATGGTAAATATTTTTAAATAATTTTAACCTTTTCGGTATATTTATATATTAGATATATTTTTAAATATATTTAGCTAATATATTTATACATATTTTTTTGCCCTAGATATATTTTTCAAAATAGTTTCTCTTTGCCCCTTTATTCCCTTTCTTCTTTTGCCCCTCCCTTTTTTTTTTTTTTCCCCTACTCCCTCCCCTTCAGTCTTATATATTATGCCTAGACCTAAGCATTATTGAAGACTGTGTAAAAATACTGATTCTCATTTTCATTTTATGTTTATTTTTAAATGTCGCTTATTGGTTGTTGCTCTGTAAGAAATCATATTTTTTTGTTTGGATAGGGATTTTGTTTCTGTTTCTGTTTCTCCCCCTGTCCTATACCTTTATATTGTGATAACGCTCCATTTACATATCCCCGCCCCTAAGGTCCGCCCAGGTAGTATAAATTAGTCCCATACACACACAGTCATCAGGTTGATAAAGGAACCAATGAGATGTTCCGAAACGCGTCCCTCTTTGATGACTGCTTCCTGTTTTGCTTCCTGTTTGTGGTCCACGCTGGTTGCTGGTTATTGTCTCCTGCCGCTGACGTCACTTCCAGGATCCTTGTGTTTTGAGACTGTGATTGCGGACTGGCCTGCCAGTTCTCTTGGAGCTCCCTGCTTTTTTTCCTGTTGGCATCCCCTGGACCTCCCTGCTACTGGACACACACAGCCTAAAGAACTGGTATATGCCAATGACCACTGCATTCATGCCGGACCACCTACATGGATATTAATGATATGCTCTGCCAGTCTACATATCTTGTAAGTGTTTTTAACCCTTTTTGGGGAAATTAAACAGCTTTTAATTCTACACTTAGAGGCGCCTTTTCTTTGTTTTTCTGTTTCCTATTCAGAGATTGCTTCTCTCCATAAGTGCAGCCCTAAGTGTGGAAGATACCCTATTATAGACTTTCTGGTTCCTAAAGACATCTGTTTTTTTTTTGCTTGGTCCTGAAGTTCAGAGCGCCCTTACAAACTGTATTTCGAAAACATATGCCAACACTCTCCGGGCTTTCCTGGTCTCATCTCCACAATGTATGCGTCCCTGAACAGTAGAACATCCCCTTCTTCTCTCCCATATGTTTCTCAGTGGGAGCAGGACTTGGTGTCTGAGATAGACCTGGCAGACTAGAGCAAGGCCTGGTCCTCCGTAAATGCTCATTTAACACAGCCACCTTAGAGGTGGCATATAAAGTAGTCCTATGCTGGTACTGGGTGCCAGCGTGTACTGTTCACGCCAACCTCAATCTTAGCGACTGCTGTTTCTGGGGCTGTGGCCATCGTGGGGACGTTTTACACATATGGTGGACTTGTCCATGACTGATAGGGTTTTGGTCCTGAGTCTTCAGCCTGCTATACACCCTGTTTCACCTGCCTATCTGAAAGGATGCTAAATTGGCCCTGCTGCACTGCCCCATCCTTTGCCTCTATGCTCGTCAGCAGAAATTGGCAACCTACCTTTTTTTGTCTGCCAAGAGAACAATTGCCCATGCCTGGAGGAAGCCTATGGTTCCTTTACAGGGCATTATAGAGTGTATGACAGCTCTTATGCTCAATGAACAGATGTCAAGAATTCTCAAGGACTCTCATGCCAATTTTTTAAAGATTTGGGCACCTTGGCTCCAATAAGTCTTTCCCTAACTTTCTCCAGCTAGCATCGGACACATGTGACTGACTCTCCTGACAATCCCGAGTCCATATATTCCCCATGCCATCCTTTCGTTCCTTTCTTCCTGTTGACTTACCGCTGATCTCCCCTTTCCTTTTCCTTCTGTTTTATTTTCTTCTTCATCATCTTTCTTTTGGGGCTCATGCCCCGTCTTCCTCTTCTTTGTGGTAACATTGCACTCCCTGAGTGCATAGTTAACCTGCATTACTATCAGAGATTTAGCTGGTCCAGGTTTGAAATTGATATTCATGTGGATTTTCCTGGACCCCCCTCAACTTTCTAGACTTGGCGTATAACCACTTACACTGTTTTCTCTCATTTGGTGGTCTGCATATGTAGTTTTCCCTGGGTTAAAGAGGAAGTAAACCCTGATGGGTTTACTTCCTCTTTGATTCCCTGCAAAGGTAAAGCATAATGGACTACTATGCATCGCATAATAGTCCATTATGTGTCACTTACCTGACACAGGAGCCAGCGAAGTCACTGCTGTCCCGTGTAGTTCCGAGCGTCCATCTTCTTGGTGGGTCTCTGTGGGTCTCGCTGCTCCGGCGCTGTCATTCGCCGGAGCAGCGATGACATCACTCCGGCACATGCGCACGGGAGCCGACACTCGCGGCATATTGCCGTGATCTGCGGCTTACCCAATGCGCCTGCGCGCCGCTGTCTACGGTGGCTGTCTTCAGGTAAATATCTCCTAAACCGTATACGTTTAGGAGATATTTCTTGGACCTACAGGTAAGCCTTAATCTAGGCTTACCTGTAGGTCAAAGTGGTTTGTAAGGGTTTACAACCACTTTAAGTTGGCACTCTGAGCCCCTGCATGGACAGTTTATATGCCTTTCTGTTATTCTTTTAAAAATATGTACCGAAAAGCAATATGTATCCCGCTACATATTTTTGGTAAAAAAATCCCAATAAGCGTATATTGATTGGTTTGAGCAAAAGTTATAGTATCTTAAAACTATGGGATATTTTTATTTATTTATTTTACTAGTAATGGCAGTGACTGTGATATTGCGGTGGACATTCGGAGACTAACTGACACTTTTTGGGGACCAGTGACACCAATACAGTGATCAGTGCTAAAAAATTTGTACTGTCACTGTACTAATGACACTGGGAAGGGGTTAACATCAGGGGCGATCAAAGGGTTAATTGTAAGCCTAGGCTGTGTTTTTGTAGACTGTGGGAGGTGACTTTACTAGGGGAAGATATGGATTCTCGTTCCTGCTTTGCAGAGACACAGGATCCATGCCTTACGTCCTGTCAGAATGGTAATCTGTACCTCCGATATGGGCAGGCAGTTACACTCTGATGGGAATCTCAATGAACTACCTAGAATGATCAACAGCACTCTGGTAGTTCATTGAGAATTACAAGCCTACAGCCCCAAAGGCTGTCAGGACTTGTAGTTCTCCCATTCACAGAACACCATGAATGGATGACACGGCCAGGAAGTGCCCCGCATGGCCGCATTGGAGGGGTGGGGAAGATCCCTTGCTTCCTGTGAAAACAGGAGCCAGGGGTCAGTGCATTTGTAACATGTTACATCTTACAGCCTGAATATGGGTGTAACATGTAACATGTTACAAAATGTGAACTTATCCTTTAAGGAGAGACCAGATTGAAGACCCACTCTGTAACCTAGCCTTAAAAGCCCTAGTCTAGCAGAATCCTGAATTCTTGGCAAACAACCCAGTTGAAAATTCCAAGGTGATCTATAAAGAGTGGGACCAGCTGCCAAACTGAATTATCTACAGGAAAGGCTCCTCGGCTGGTCCAGAAGAGATGTGACAATTATTCTTCCCAGAGAACCATGGGCAAACTGTGCTGACAGCCCCTAAACGATGAGCATGAACACCGAGGGCCATAAAGGACATTTAGATTTGTTTGAGACCGCTTTCATTGGCCAGCCAGAAGAGCAGAGAAAGTTACTGTCATTCCTGCCTAAAATACATTTGGAGGAAGACTCTACCAACCAGATCTGCTCCAATGGGACACTTGCAAAGTCAAGGCCCGATGGAGTTTGTGTGCATTGACTTCCAGTGCCAGGATCCCGACTCAAGTGGAAGCAGCAATGTCTTAGCAGTGACTGACCATTTCACACGCTATGCTTAAACATTCCCCGCCAAAGATCAACAGGCTGCTACCGTGGTCAAAGTTTTAGTGCAGAAGTTTTTTTCATGCATTATGGCCCGCACACAAAGAATACATTCAGACCAAGGCAGAGACTTTGAGAGTAAACTTATCCGCAAATTGTGTGACCTACTGGACATTCAGAAGTCCCATACACTGCCTTATCATCCACAGGGAGACCCTCAACCTGAGCAATCCAATCGTACTTTGCTAAATATGCTGGGAACACTGCCCTCGGAAAAGAAACAGCATTGAGGAAACCATATTGCAGCCGTGGTACATGCCTACAACCAGTGTTCATTTTGAAATTTCATTTTAGTTTTAACCACTTGACTAAAATGTAATTTCAGTTTTAGACTTCTTTCACACTGAGGCAGTTATCAGGCGCTTTGGCACTAAAAATAGCACCTGAAAAGTGCCGGTAAACTGCCTCCCATTCATTTGAATGGGCGCTTTCACACTGGGGCAGTGCGCTTGCGGGATGGTACAAAAACTGCTGCAAGCAGCATCTTTGGGGCATGTTTGGAGCGCTCTAAATAGCGATTGAAAAATGTCCCATCCATTGAAATGAATATGCAGCACTTCCAAAGCACCTTAAAAGTGATTTGAAAGGACAGCAAAATGGGTCTTTTATTGTTGTGCCCTGCTAGAGCCCAAATGCTGCTAAAACACCACAAAAACGTCCGTCGCTTTAGCAGCTGTTTTAGAAGTGCTTCAGTGTGAAAGGGGTCTTAGTTGTGTTTTAGTCATCTGAATTGTTTTAGTTTTAGTTATATTTTAGTCGACTAAATTCTCTAGTATATTTTACTCTACTAAAATCAAATGCGTTTAGTTAAATTGTAAAGTATTATTTAAGATTTTCTCATGATATACTCCTGTAGTAGAAATCTAATAACATATTATTTATGGTATTAAGGTTTGAGCAAGCCTAATATACTTCTGAGTCCTGTCAAACTTTAACTGCTTGCCGATCAGCCGCCATTATACTGCGGCAGGTTGGCTCTCCTGGGCGAATCGACATAGGTGTACGTCGGATGCTTTAAAAGCTCTAGGGGGCGTGCGCACGCCCATGGCGTGATGCCGGAGCCGATGAACGTAGCCGGCGGTTGACATGTCCGCTGGCCATCCTTGGTCACTCCTCACAGAGACAGAATGGGGATCTGTCAATGCAAACAGACAGATCCCCGTTCTGTCAGGGAAATAGAGAGAGATCTACTGTTCCTAGTAATCAAGAACAGAAATCTCTCTCTACTCCAAGTCAGTCCCATCCCCCCACATTTAGAAACACCTCCCTAGGACACACTTAACCCCAAACATAGATCTATACTCAGACCAAAAAGTTAACGAAAAAAAAAAATAGGCAAACTCGTTGGACTACTCTGTCTTTTTCTGCCGTCAGTTTTCTATGTTTCTATGTTTCTATTTAAACTTGAGCATACCCAAATCCTTATAGTGTTTACCCCTACGTTTAAAGTGGTTGTAAACCCTTAGGCCGCGTACACACGGGCGGATTGTCTGCCCAACTTAGTTCGTCAGACAATCCGACAGACAGTCCGTCCAAATTTTGAATGAACGGACTTGACCACACACGATGAACAGACAGTCCGCTGAAAGCGTGCGCAATGACGTGTACAGCACGTACGACGGGACTAGAAAAACGACGTCCAATACACTGCAATGCAACCTTCGGCCGTGTAAACCCTTTCTGAGCATGCGCCATACTTAGTCCGTCCAACTTGCCTACACACGAGCGGACTGTCCGCTGAAACCAAGTTTGGACGGACAAAACCAAGTTTGGACGGACAAAATTACGGAAATTCCGAAAGACAAAGTCCGTCAGACTGTCCGCTGAAAAAGTCCGCTGAAGCCCACACACGAGCGGATTGTCCGCTGAAACACGGTTCAGCGGACTAAGTTGGGCAGACAATCCGCCCGTGTGTACGCGGCCTTACAAACCACTTTGACCTACAGGTAAGCCTAGATTAAGGCTTACCTGTAGGTACAAGAAATATCTCCTAAACCAATGCGGTTTAGGAGATATTTCCAAAAAGACAGCCACCGCTGTCTATGGAGCATTCGCCGTAGACAGCGGTGCGCAAGCGCACTATCGCCATTAGCGGCATGCGATATGCCGTTAGTGGTGGTTCCCGTGCGCATGCGCGGGAGTGACGTCATCGCTGCTTTGGCGCTGTGATTGGCCGGAGCAGTGATACCCGGAAGAAGATGGATGCTCGGGGCTACAGGGGACAGCAGTGACATCGCTGGCTCCTGTGTCAGGTAAGTGACACATAATGGGCTACTATGCGATGCATAGTAGCCCATTCTGCTTTACCTTTGCAGGAAGGTTTTATCAGGGTTCATCAGGGTTTACTTCCTCTTTAAGCCCCTGGTTATTGTGCTATATATAGGCTTAGGTTTTTGCTGTCATACCAGAGTGGTTTCAGAGGTTAATATGTGAAAAACATTAATTGATTAATCAAATCATCTACTGAATACAGATCTCTGCTTTGGTAAACTTGAATTGTGTCTTCTTTTCATTGTATCAGGTATTTCTGTCTGCAATAAATATGTCTGAATCCAGAGTGTCCAAGGGTATGAGAAGCTTGCAAGATAAGGGCAAACTGGGGACAAGCATCAACTAGCAGTCCCCATTGGGGCAGCGCTACACAACATTAGCATAAATCCCATGCACACAACAACAGAACTTCTCAACATGCAGTGCCTTTATTGAAGAATCCTCATTAGCTCTTTAACCACTTCAGACCCAGAAGATTTGGCTGCTGCATGACTGGGCCATTTTTTTGCGATTGGGCACTTGCGTAGTTTTAACTGACAATTGCGCGTTCGTGCGACGTTGCACCCAAACAAAATTTACATCCTTTTTTTTCCACAAATAGAGCTTTCTTTTGGTGGTATTTGATCGTCTCTGCGGTTTTTATTTTTTGCGCTGTAAACAAAAAAAGAGCGACAATTTTGAAAAAAAACACAATGGGGGTTATTTACGAAAGGCAAGTGCACTTGGAAGTGCAGTCACTCTTAATCTAAGGGGTAGATATGAAATGAGTGAAAGCTCTGCTGATTTAATCATCCAATCTTGTGCAAGCTAAAATGCGTTTTTTTATTTTCCTCGCATGTCCCCCTCGGATCTACAGCGACTTTACTTCCAAGTGCACTTTCAATGCATTTGCAGTGCAAAGTGGATTTTCCTTTAGGAAATAACCCCCAATATTTTGTGCTTTTTGCTATAATAAATATCCCCATTTAAAAAAAATCAAATTTTTTCTCAGTTTAGGCCGATATGTATTCTTCTACATATTTTTGGTATAAAAAAATCGCAATAAGTATTGATTGGTTTGCACAAAAGTTATAGCATATACAAAATAGGGGATAGATTTATAGAATTTTTATTATTATTTTTTTTACTAGTAATGGCGGCGATCTGCGATTTTTATAGGGACTACGACATTATGGTGGCCACATTGGACACTTTTGACACGTATTTGGAACCATTGGCATTTATACAACAATCAGGGCTATAAAAATGCACCGATTACTGTAAAAATGTAATTGGCAGGGACAGGATTAACACTAGGGGGCAATCAAAGGATTAACTGTGTTCCCTGTGTGTTTCTAATTGTAGTGGGAGGGGACTGACCTAGAGGGGATGACAGATTGTGGTTCCTAGCTATTAGGAACTCACAATCTGTCACTCCTCACAGAACAGAACAGGGATTTGTGTGTTTGCCACGATCGTTAAAGGCCTGTGGTCATCGCGACTGTTGGCCACGAGCATCGACACCTCCACAGTGCAGAGGCGCTCCTGGCTTGTCCTCTTCTTGAGTGCCCCCACGAAGAGCCGCTTTCCATGGGGTCACTTGTGCGGGCACGCACCCGAGTTCTGCTGCTGCATCCATTGACACAGACAGCAGGATTTGGCCCTGCCCCGTCTCTTGTGTCACTGGATTTGAATGCTTTCAATCAGGGGTGGACTGACAATTCATGGGGCCCCTGGGCAATAGGAGATTATGGGGCTCCCAGGCAATCCAAGATTATGGGACCACACAGTGTACACACACACAGTATACAATCGCACAGTATACACATACATGTACACACAGTATACACAGACATGTTTCTATTGGCTGAGAAGGTACTGGAGAGATGGGGCAGCTATAATCTTGGGATTTTTAGACCAAAAGGATGTCGGTAAGGGATATTTCAGAGACAGAAAAAAAAAAACACAGATTTTTACATACCGTCCCTGGTTTTTCAGAGGCTGGCAACCCTGATGGGGCCCCCTAGTGGCTCTGGGCCCTCGGGCAGTGCCCGAGTGGCCCAATGGTCAGTCCGCCCCTGCTTTCAATCTATCCAATGAGAACCCGAGACAGCGCCTGGAGCTGCTGTGCTGATCCCTGACGCTGAAATGATCGGGCTCAGGTAAGAAAAGGGGGGGGGGTGGTCTGGGGAGTGCTGCAGCACAGAAGGTTTTTCACCTTAATACATTGATTGCATTAAGGTGAAAAACCTTGAGGGTTTACAACCCTTTTAAATAAATATGGCTTTGAGCTAATGCTTCAGAAGTAGTATGAGTCAGGTGCTTTTTGTCAGCCTAAAAACTTGTTTAATGCAGGAAAAAATGCATCCTCTTGGCAGGATGCTTTGGCAATTTTAATTGATCTTGAATAGTTTGATAATGAAACAGAATAGAAATTTTACCTGAAGAACTATTTTGAAGAAATCCTTCCTTGAAGATCTCAGCCACCCAGGCCTGAAGTTCAGGGTCTTCCTTGACCATCGCATCACTTGTGTAATAGTAATTAACAATATTGGAAACAAAACTAAAAAAACAAAACAGGATCAGAATCAAGAGATATATTTTTAAGTATTGGAGTACCACCTTTCCAGGAATCAAATAAAAGATCTTTACCTCTCCACAGCTAACCAGATCTTCATGCCATCATCCCTGTACAAGTAGTTTGGGATGGACTCCATTCCTCTGCTTGCAATGTTATCAGGGAGACACAGATTATGATATGTCACCCCTTCCATGGCCTTTTTCAGGAGTAATGGAATCCCCCCATCCCCAAACACCCAAGCCTGGAGAGAGAATACCAGAGAGTAACATGGTTAATATTCATAATTACCAACTGTAAAAGAAGCCATATAAAGCTTCCTCTGATTGAGTCATCAGCCCACCTCTCTGACTCAGCCAATCAGAGTAAGCTTTGTATTAATTGATAGAATATAAAGCTTTCTTTGAATAGCTGAGTGACATTCAGACCAACGCTATGTTGTTCCGGGTGTGTGGTAAGAAGGTCTCGCCTCACATCCAGAACACAGAGCCGTATACCATATGTAGCTGAGGCTACATAGTTTATACAGCACACCTAGCAGCCGCACATGTTAGTGAGGGAAATAGTTTGTTTGGGCCAGCTTTGAGGTAAAAAAATAAAAATAAATGTCCCACTTCCTTTTTCACCTCCTCTCTACCTAACACTTACCTGGCTTGTCTCATCTCTCCAGTGCTGTACTGGCTGCAGCATTCCTCCTCCACTTTCTGGTCTTACAGGAGACACATAAGTTCCCACTGCTGTCAAACTCCTGGGAGGAGTGAGGGGGGTGGGGTCTTATTAGTGCTGTGTGTGTCTATGGATGCACACAGCCTGGCTCAAGAGTGTGCCTGGGTGCATGGGTGCCCCATCAGCACATGGATTTCTGAGGAGGCACCTGCAGTAAAGGAGGGGTTGACAGCACTAGTGCGGGACCCCAGAAAAGTATGTAAGGGACCGCTCTGAACAATACAATTTTTTTATTTCCTATACAATCACTTTAATATAATGGTGGAAAAAAAGAAGACAAAGCATGATCTTTACATTTCCAGCCACAGTTTCATGAACTGACCTAGATCTTTTTCATGCTATATGCATACATGCTAAAGGGTTAGTTTTTTCACTTTGATTACCTCTCAGAGAGCTGTATTTCTGACTTTTATCTGTCTAAAAGGCCACTGGAAGCTTGATTCATACACCATGGAATGTCAGCAGCAGCACTCAGGAGTCGATCCGAACATCAGCTGGGGTGCTGGCATCGTGGGATTTCTGGACAGGTAAGTGCCCTAATATTAAACGTCAGCAGCTACAGTATTTGTAGCTGCTGACTTTTAATATTTCTCTTTCGTTCATTGGCAGACACAGCTCCAGTAATCTTGACCGTAAGGGTTATTACGTCACTTTCAGGAGAGGACTGGGAAGAACATCTAATACATGTGAAACACAACAGAACTGTACAGTTCTGCCCAGGGGGTGGTCCCTCTGGTAATAACCCCTCAGCCTGCTTCCTGCAGCTTAGTTTTTTTCTGCCTAGTGAAGAAGGACCTAGGCTCCCTGCCGGGACCATCGGTCTTGGGGATTATTTTCAGTTTTTTGCCTTGTGCGCAAGATTTTAAGATCCTGTGATCTTCTATCAACAGCCGTCTGGGTGACAGGCTGAATAATATTTATCCTTGTATTCTCCCCAGCCTGGCCATCGAGTGTGTGCAGACTCTAGCTAGGCACTGGGTCGGCCACAACATGCCCCTCAGGCTCCAGGGACAACCGGTGAGCGCAATGCTCTGGGGCACACATATTACCGGACTACCGATGTCTTTGTCACAGTGTGGCATGGCCGCAGCCACCCTGTACTGCTCGGGTGTGGGTCTGTGATGGGATGCCTCCAGCTCGTCCAGATGGTAAGTACAGCTCTTCCTGCCTCAGCGGGATTGCGCAGCTGGGCATTCCCTGGGAGGTCGATTAGGGGGTCCCTCTCCTCCCTTTCTTATCTCCCTGTCCCTATTTTACCCCCCCCCACTGTGGGGGATGCTGCATGACTGGGCTGTTGAGCGGTGTGTGTACCTGAGCCAGGGGCCCTCCGGAGGGGCTCTGATCCTTGATTGGGGGCTGCGCTGTCTGTCTGTGTCCCTGGGCTGTCTGTGATCTCTCTGCTGATGTCTGTGGGCTCTGCATGTTCTGCCGCCATAGTGCTGTCTGCCGCCATAATCTGTGTACATTCCCTGTGTACAATTGTTTGGTGGCCATTTTCTGTGGGTCTCTGTGAGAAGCATGGTCGGTGGCCATTTTCCCAAAGCTCGGCGGCCATTTTCCCTGTGATTTTCCTCTATACAGGACGCCCGGCGGCCATTTTTTGTAGCCTCAGTGCGGTTTTTCTCTTCAGCGCTGGTTCCTGTACCTCAGAACAGCGCGTTTTTTTTGCTCTGGACACCTGGGAGCTGACACTGGACACAGGCACCTGTAACAGCACGGTGCAGCGCTCGGTCAGGATCATGAGTCCTGCGGTTGGGAACCCTCAGTCTGCAGCAGCTAGGAGGGTGAGATTGAGCACCTTGTCCTAAGTCCCCAAGGGTGGCAGACAGGGTGGGTCAGCATGGCATCAGAAACTGGTGTTTCTTCCCCAGACCTCCTTGCAATTGCAACCGGCTAGTCTGCAAAGAGTGCAGTGCCTTTGGACACTTTGTCGGCGGTCCTTGAAACATTTGTTGCCAGGGGGAGGAGGTGTGTGGGCGCAAAGGTGGTAAAAAACGGCCCCTGCTCCCCGTCCTCTGGGGAGAGTTCTGGCTCAGACTCGGGCCCTGCAGTGACTGGTGGCCCCTGCTCTGATGGGTCAGAGGACACTGACCGGGACCGATCGGACAGTGAGGATGAATCCGCAAAGACAAAGCGCTAGTTGGAGCACTTATCACAGCTGCGCATGATACCCTGAAAATACTGGATACAGCAGGATCCTCTGCTGAGGTAGCGGTCCCTTTTGGGTCCCATAAGTCAGCCTGTACACCTAAGGTGTTTCCGTATCTGACTTATTTCGATACGTTCATATACAAGGAATGGGGAAGCCTGCAATGGACCCCTTTGAGGAGAGACTTCTTAAAAAAATGGTCGCCCCCCCCCCCCCCGGACCCCCAGGTATCCAAGTTAAATAAAGTAACCACAATCCCGGTAGAAGGGACTCTTGCATTTAAGGACCCTACCGACAGGAAGGCTGAGGCAGTGGCCCGTTCCCTGTTTACGGCAGTGGGGTCAGCGATACGACCAGTACTGGCCATAGCATTGGTGTCGCAGACACTTACTGAGTGGGCAAAACTATTGCACTGTGAATTGGAGAAACAGCTGGCCTCTCCTGTCTGTGTGGAACTAGCAGACCAGTTAGTGCACTGCCTTAAGTATGTCTGTGACGTGGCCATGGATACGCTTCCCTTGCTCTCCAGAGCATCATTTTCAGCAGTGGTGCTGTGGAGTCAGATTTGGCTGACATGCTGGTCTGCGGACCGAGAAGCCTTGACAGATTCCCTTCCTTGGTGAGCGGATATTTGGAGCCTCGCTGGATGACATTATTAAGAATGTCACAGGTGGGAAGAGCACTTTTCTCCCACAGTGCAGGAAGAGTAAGGAGCCACGCTGCAGGCAAGGGCCCTCATTTTCCGCTCAAAGGAGGCTTTTTTTGTCCGCCCCGGGACTTCAGCAAAATGCCCGTTACTCGGGTGGGGGTTGCCTTCGGGAGTTTGCTGTCCGACCAATGGGTTTGCGAACTGATTTCATTGGGCTACAAGATAGAGTTCCTCTGTTGGCCACCAAACAGATTTTTCCCCTCCAGCATACCTTTACTCCAGGCTCGCCGGGAGGCCCTATTTGGGGCAGTAAGGGACCTGGTCAGCCGCGGAGTGATAGTGCCTGTCCCAGAAACGGAAAGGTTTTAGGGATTCTATTCCAATCTGTTTGTAGTCCCCAAAAAGGAAGGGGTACGTCCAATCTTGGACCTAAAAGCCCTCAATTGCTTTGTGAAAGTACAGAGGTTCAGAATGGATTCAGTTCGCTCTGTAGTTGCTGCACTCCATCAGGGGGAATCCCTGGTGTCTTTGGACATCCAGGACACGTACTTGCCTACACCCATATGGGTTACCTAGATGATCTCCTTCTGAGAGCAGCTTCTGCCTCAGAATTAAAGGAGGATATGGCGATCACCATGCAAACCCTGCAGGAATTTGGGTGGGTGTTGAACCTCAAAAAGTCAGTTCTTGCGCTGACTCAACCCCTGGAGAACCTAGGCTTACTGCTGGACTCCCTGGAAGTGAGAGTTTTTCTCCCTTCAGACAAACTGGCGACGAAGTCTAATCAGGACTTCGTCGCCACTGCTGACAAAGTCCTGATTGGACATAACGTACGTACGGGGGAGGATCTTGTTGTGGACGTCACCCGCCGTCTAGTTCGTTTCTCTGCTCTTTGTTTATCTGATTTTTTTCCAAAGTGTATTTTTCTGCAAGCTGTTTTGGCTCCTGTCATTATATGCTCAATGCCTGCTATTACATAGACTATACTGGCATCTTGTGGTGGAAATCAGTACTGACACCTTAGTTGTTAATATTATCAAATGATTCACTTATATGACTGTGGACTTTGAAAGTGAAGGATTTTTCTGGTGTCATAAACAATTTAAAAAAAAAAAATTATTAATTTTTAAACATGTATTTAAATGAAATGATCTGTTTACAGCTACACTTAGATCGTTTTTTTTATATTTATTTTTCAAATTTTGCTGGAGTTTCTACTGGATTTTTCCTGTGTACCTACATCTGCCCATCTATACCTGGAGTGAAGTTGCTGGGCTTGTATTTGGAGTCGGCTGCACCTGACCAAGTGACCTAGAAAATTTGCCTGGTAACTAAGCAATAAGGCTCCTGCACACCCTGAGTGTGAATACGCGCATTTGACCATCTGAGATATCAGAGGTCCATCAGAGCTGGTAAGAATTTATTCCTACTAGTGGAAGGAGGGTCACATATAAGCAATACAGCTGTCTTCTCACGTGGCGTCTCCTCTCTACAGGCTCTCCTGCTGTCATATTTGTCCCATCCGTGTGGACTTTTTTTATACATTATTTTTTATAAATTTTTTTACATTTTGCTCTGCACCTTTTGTAATATTTACTTTCCATTCATCTCTGAAGTTCATTGACGGACACGGCACCCTCTCCTCCTATTGGTTTACGTTATACTGCTTGTTGATGTACTGAGCTGCAGGAAGCAGGCTGAGGGGTTATTACCAGAGAGACCGCCCCCTGGGCGGAATTGTACAGTTCTGTTGTGTTTCACATGTGTTACATGTTCTGCCTAGTCCTCTCCTGAAGGTGGCCTAATAACCCTACGGTCAAGATTACTGGAGCTGTGTCCGTCAATGAACTTCAGAGAAAAGGATTTTACGGTGAGTACAAAAATCCTATTTTTTCACCCAGGCTGGACCTCCTCTTTAATGTTATACTAATCCTCCCCAACTCTTAAACATGGAGGAAGAAATGGGGAATCCTTCCTCCTGAATGATCCTACTCAACCAAAACATTTTCCTGTCATGCCTTTGCCCATTAAAATGAATGAGCTGTTTACTGTCAATTCTGGATAATACCATTTCTGTATAGTGACATTGGGCATTAATTCATGTGGGCTTACATCAGAGTACCCAATTTTGATACTGTTAGAAAACAACTCAATGCAATAATTTTTTTAAAAATGCAATAGTAAAAAAAAACACCACAACACACACACACACACACACACACACACACACACACACACACACACACACACACACACACACACACACACACACACACACGAAGAATGTAAAAGTAAAGTAAAGTTTCCCACACTCGTCCATTAAGATTATCTGTTTTTGCTTTGTGTTTGCAAGACAAAGTCAAAATGGTGACTAACCATTCATTCACTGATGCAGCAAACTTAGTCCTGATTTCCAAAAGTCCAACATGCAGCGTTTTCACTCCAATGAACCATTTGTCAATTACTTTTTCATTAAAGGCTACGTTCACCTTTCATAACTTATTACATGTTACACCTCTATCCAAGAAAAGTGTAACTAGACAAGAAGCCAGACCCCCCCCCCAACCCCCATTGTGACAGCAGGCCAGGGATCTTCTTTCCGCACCAGCTGTCACAATTTAAAAAATGCACTATTATCAGCCATTGCAGCTGACGGCTCTTGTGGCTCTCAGGGAGCTGGTGAGTGCTCTGGGTATTTCATTGATTCTTCCTGTCAATCAGCAACTGCCTGCCCATACGAGGTAAGGGCAGACAGCTACACTGGAAGTCTTCAGTATCCTTGCATTGCACCCACGATCTGCTGATAGCAGTGCAATGCTTTATCGGCTCCTAATTTAAAAAAAAAAATAATTGCACATTTTTTTTACCTGCACAAAGATGTGCATTTATTTTACTACTTTTTTTTACAAAGGTGAACTTACCCTTTTAATTTACTAATGCTTGGTCTGCTGGTGTGAAAGGCATGTGTTAGCCCCAGAAATTCTGACCACAAAATCCGTCTGATTTTTTCCGACGGATTTTGTCTGAAACTGGTGTTCCATACACACGGTCAGACAAAATTGTCGGAAAATCCAATCGTTTGGAACGGGATGATGTTCGTTCCTTACGACGGGACTACGTTCCGGCTAGTAGCCAATAGCTTTGGTCTCGTAATTTGATCTGAGCATGCTTGGCACTTTGTCCGATCGGAATTCTCTACAAACGATCGGAAAAAGTCAGATCGGATTTTGTTGTCGGAAAATTTGAGATCCTGCTCTCAAATTTTTTCCGTCGGAATCTCTGACGGAAAAGTTTGATAGAGCCCACACACGATCGGATTTTCCGACGGAATTTCTGACCGTGTGTACAAGGGCTTATATTTGGATTTTGGTGCCAATTATTGCAAGTTTCAGCCTTGCAAGTGTTTCAGAAAAAGCAAAAAAGTCTGAATGGTAATAACTTGCAGCTTGCCACGTGCTGGGCAGATTTTTAACTGAGGCTTTGTGTAGTTAATGCAAAAAACATCAAGGCTAAACATAATTTGATTAACACATGTGTGAAAATATAGTGAACACTAACACCTCAAGCTATTTTGGGAACTTCTGTTACTGTGGTCATAGAACAGAAACCATGGAGATATAGTTCTTACTTTTTCAAAGCGGCCATTGGGTGCCAAGAGCTGTCTCCTGCCAAGAACATTTATTTCCAGTGTATAGCGAAAATGTGGGATAATCAGCTAGAAGGGGGAAAAAAATGAATACAATAATTTAGTAAGCCCTTTTACCCGACTAAAGACTTTACATTTCTATTCATCCAGTCCTGAGATTTACACAGTCTGGTGTCCTATCATATACAGTCCCCCATCGGATAGTGTCCGCTGTGTATTGCGCATGCGCAGTACACAGCACACACAGATTCCGAAAATAGCTGAGGATGAACGGCGCCTGCGCCGTGAGTCCAGGTTCTAGCCCCACCATCCAAGTGGGTATAGAGCCGGAATATAAAAGAGCCGAGCGCAGCGAGGCTGAGCCCGAAGCGTGGCGAGCGAAGCGTGGCGAGCAAAGCGAGCCCGCGAGGGGCCCTCTAATTTTCCCAGCCCTATGTCCACTTGGATGATGGGGCTACCACCTCCACTCACAGCGCAGGCGCCGTTCATCTTCGGAGATTTTCCGAAGCTTCTTCTGCTCCGTACCGCGCAAGCGCTGTGCATGCGCAGTAGGGGGCAGACACTATATGATGGCCGGACTTAATATGCCAGAACACCGGCCACACAACGTTCCTGCCTGGCAGGAGAGGGGCCCCAGTGTTTAATGTAAAGGTCTCTGATTAGACAGTGAAAGAAGAAGCAGCAGACTAAGAGCTAATCTCTGTCACCTTTTCCTCCTAGGAGCATGCTCCTTGTGTACAGCAAACAGTAGTCTACAAGTCTGTTTAAATTCAGGTACTAAATCCCACACAGACTTATGCCCTGTGCACACGGTCGGACTTTCCGAAGGAAAATGTGTGATCGGATCTTGTTGTCGGAAAATCCGATCATGTGTGGGCTCCATCGGACTTTTTCTGTCGGAATTTCCGACAACAAAATCCGATCGTTTAAATTCTGATTGTGTGTAGACAATTCCGATGGACAAAGTGCCACGCATGCTCAGAATAAATTACGAGACAAAAGCTATTGGCTACTGGCCCATTTACAGTCCCATTGTACGTGTTTTACCTCACCGCGTTCAGAACGATTGCATTTTCTGACAACTTTGTGCGACCGCGTGTATGCTAGACAAGTTGGGGCCAAAATCCATTGGAAAAAATCCAACTGAGTTTTTCGTCGGAAAGTCCAACCGTGTACAGGGCATTAATGAATGTTAACAAATCTGTAGTAATACTGAACTGAAATAATGTCTGCCTTATATCCACCTGGAGTTCAGCTTTAACCGCTTGCAAATTTCCAGAGCTGTATGGTGGCTCGCGCAGGAGGGAGCGTGCCTGCGGGTCGGGCGGACTCTATGTCCACCGGCGACCTGCAATCACCTAGTACAGAAGCAGAACGGGGATCTGCCTATGCCTTCAGCTTGCTCTTCACAAGCCTTTCTGTTCTTCAGTGTGTTGGGTTAGTTCGTTCTGACTAGCTGACCGTTTTGAAGCCATGTTTCAGTTACGTACTCATCGTAGAGTTCATGCTGTGCAGGGGCTTGGTGTTGGGGTTCTTACTTTGACCCAAGCCCAGTCCATGAACAGGGTGGGGAGGAGTTCATGGACCAAGAATTGGTTACTCCAGCATGACCAATTCTCTCATATGCTTCTGCTGCATGAGATCCAGGAGAATAATCCTGATGATTTCAGGAATTTTCTCCGGATGACGTACCCCATTTTTCACCGTTTTTTGGCTTTGCTCCCCCCTTATATTAGCAGGCAGGGTGCCTGCATGCGGCAAGCCATCTCTCCCAAGCAGAGGCTAGTTGCCACCTTGTGGTACTTGGCGACGGGGGAGAAGTCTACAGGACCTCGAGTTCTCAACAGGCATCTGCCCCCAGGCTCTGGGGATCATTATTCCAGAGACCTGTTCTGCTATTATTCAGGTCCTACAGAAGGACTATATTAGGGTAAGTTTTATCCTTTAACATCACATTATATGTATTTAATGTATGCTAATGTTTTGTATTTCTTTCATCATTCCATAATGACCCTGATTATAATATGCTGTGAATGTCCCCTTTGTCCTCAAGCATGCTTTTAATGCTCCTTTTTTGACTTACATGCATATTTGCCTTCACTAACCTCCCCAGCATGCTATCCTGGGCCCATACTCACCTAGCCTAGTCACTTAAACAATGTATTTTTTCAGCTCCATTGTACAGCTTTACCCTTAACACCCCCTATAATGTGTACAAATGTTATTGTTGTCCTTAAATTCATGCAGAGTGTCAGAGGCTTTTTTGGGCTCACAAACTCATTTAGAACCCCCTCCCACCTAAAATTTGGACAATGGGCCATCAGAGGGGGTGAGTTATCTGATAAGTGGACCTTATCTTTTTGTCTTTAAATACGCATTAAAATCAATGTTATACTGATGTTATTATTATTATTATTATACAGGATTTATATAGTGCCAACAGTTTACGCAGCACTTTACAACATTGGGGTAGACATTACAATACAATACAATTCAAGACAAGGGGAATCAGAGGGCCCTGCTCATTAGAGCTTACAATCTAGGAGGGAGGGTCAAGTTATACAAAAGGGTAATAGCTGTGGGGGATGTGCTAATGGAGACAATAGTGAGGTTGTTACATGGAGGCAGGATAGGCTTCTCTCAAGAGGAAAGTTTTCAGGGATCGCCAAAAAGTGAATAAATTCGGAGACAGTCTGACAGATTGGGGTAGTGAATTCCAGAGGATGGGTGAGGCTCGGGAGAAGTCCTGTAGGTTGATATGGGAGGAGATGATGAGGGAGCTAGAGAGCAGGAGGTCTTGGGAGGAACGAAGTGGGCGATTAGGTTGGTATTTTGAGACTAGGCTAGTGATGTAGCTGGGGGCAGAGTTGTGGATGGCTTTGTAAGCAAGTGTTAGTATTTTGAATTTAATTAGTTGGGCAAGTGGCAGCCAATGGAGGGATTGGCAGAGAGGGGTAGCAGAAACTGTGCGGTTTGTAAGGTGTATGAGTCTGGCAGCAGCATTCATGATGGACTGAAGGGGGGATAGTCTATTTAAAGGTGAACCAATGAAGAGGGAGTTGCAGTAGTCAAGGCAAGAGATAACCAGGGAGTGAATCAGGAGCTTTGTGGTTTCATTGGTTAGAAAGGGACGTAGTTTAGAGATGTTGCAGAGGTTGAGGCGGCAAGCTTTGAAAAGAGGTCCAAGAACAGAACCTTGGGGGACTCCGACAGAGAAGGGAAGAGGAGTGGAGGAAGTAGAATTGTAAGTGACACTGAAGGTGCGTTGGGATAGATAGGATGAGAGCCACTGAAGAGCACAGTCACGGAGATCAAGGGAGTAACGTTTTTTGAGGAGCCAAGAATGTTTGTCTAATTTGTTTGCAATGTTTATGTGCAAAATTACTATTTTTTTTTTCTGTTTGGACTCCACAGTTTACTTCAATGCCACAGGATTGGCAGACTGTGGCATCCCACTTTGCCCATTTTAGGATCTTTCCCAACTGCGGAGGGGCAATAGATGGGAAGCATGTCCACATCGTCCTACCACCCCATTCGGGGTCATACTATTTTAACTATAAGAGGTTTCATAGTATCGTGTCGATGGCGATGGTGATGGTGACATACGAGTTTCTCTATATGGACGTGGGGAAGAATGGCCGGATGTCAGATGGTGAAGTCTTTGCCCAGACCGAGTTCTACAAACGTTCTACAAACGTCTCCAGAGCGGTGGCTTGGGATTGCTACCTGCGGAAGAGAACATCGAAGGACTTCCGTTTTTATTGCTGACGAAGCATTTGGTCTGTTCAATCACATGATGAGGCCATTCCCCCAGAGGACCCTCACCCTGGAGAAGAGGGTTTTTAATTACCAGCTGGCCAGAGCCCAAAGAGTCGCGGTGAATACCTTTGGGATAATGGCCAGTCGGTTCTGCCTATTTCTAACAGCAATCAACCTGGCGGAGTACAAACTGAACCACATTGTTTTATGCTGCTGCATCCTGCACAACTTTTTAAAAAGAAATGCTCCAAATTATATAGCCTCAATTGGGCCTGAGGCCGGACTTCGTGAACAACACTGACGGCCCTGGAAGCTGTCCATCCTGGCTTGCCCCCCAAAGCGTCCGTGAAGTGCATGAAAAATATGTGGAATATTTTACGGGAAGGGGGGCCATTGCTATGCCAGTTGATTTGTAAATATTTTTTAAATAAAAAAAACTTGATATGATAAAATCTTGATTTGGATTTACTGCTTCTTTTATCTGTCTAATAGGTTCTCCTAGTGCACTTGTAGTGCCAAGTGGTTTTCACATTATTTAAATAACACCCATTGTCACTGTAAACACCAACTTAATAGAAAAAGTATTATTGAGCATTGAAAGTAGAAGCCACACATTGTTGAGTAGAAAGCCTTTTACTCCATGCACATTCGCGTGTTCATTTTATAAAACATTTGGCGGTATAAAAACACATCTTTTTTTTTAAGTTTTACCTTGAAATTTTTTGAAAAAATACAGAGTTCAACACTGCAAAAAAGAAGGCAATATCAGATATTTTATACTGTGCAAAAAAAGGTCTTGATCTTGCCTTCATCAGATGGGGTGAAGTCCCCCCTGTAAATGCCAAACTTAGAAGATGCACACAAATTGTGAGCAAAAATGGGGATTTCCTTTCTGATCCCATACCTAATGTCAACGTGTGCTACCTCCCATCATGGGGAATCAATGGACGTGTTTTGGGGGTGCAAACACTTCCTCTCACCTACTAGAGTTGGGAGGAAGGGGTTGCACCCACAAAATGTGTATATTGAAATCCCCTGATGGCAGATAGCATATGTTGACACACTGTGTGCATCTTCCAAATTTGGCTTTTAAACTATATTAAAACTTTAGATAAAATTTGTATAAAAAAAATCCAGGAATCTTTTTAGGATTTAGATTCTCCCTAGTACATCAATCATGTTCTTCAGTCTTTGTTCAATCTCCTTGGTTTTTTCTTTGATAAGGTCCAAATCACGACTAAAAGACATGATTTCCTGGATAAGCCGTTGTGCACTGTCACTGGTGAAATGATTCGATTTTGGTACCACAACCTGAACATCGCCTAAAATAAAAATATACACCATGTATTAAAAATATGCAGGCATACGTGTATTACCTGAATCTGTGGTGTCCGACACTGACCTGTTGTGGTGCCAAATTCCAGCACTTCTTCCACCTCTCCTTCCTCCACATCCTCAGATTGTGGTGTCGTCTGTTCCCCTTCTTGAGGAGGTGGGGGGTTCATGTTGTCCTCCATGTCCCGAGTCTTTTCTCCCCTATGAGAATGAAACAAAAGGTATACTTAGCACACAGATATTTGTGGACAGAAATATGAATGTGAAACATTGCTTGAAAGTGGGGTACAGTTGGGGTACAGTTGTCTGTTTGAGTTCCAAGTTGAAGACATGATTAATTCCCTTAACCAAGCTGGGATACTTACCTTATTTGGACAAGTTTCACACATGGAGACACCCCAAGTATCCACTGAAGCACCTGTGTGGGTCACCCTAAAAAATGTGCTCAGTTCAGATGTGTAAACAGCTGCTGAATAGGGATGAGCCGAATACCCCCCGGTTCGGTTCGCACCAGAACTTTCGATCGGAACGAAATTTGGTATGAACTTTAGAACCCCATTGAAGTCTATGGGACTCGAATGTTCGAAATAAAAAGTGCTAATTTTAATGGCTAATATGCAAAATATTGTCCTAAAAAGGGTTTGGGGACCCGGCTCCTGCCCCAGGGGACATGGGTCAATGCCAATTTTTTTTTTAAAAATGCCTGTTTTTTTGGAAGCACTGATTTTAATGACAATTAAAGTGAAAAAAAAAGTGAAATATTCCTTTACATATTGTGCCTGAGGGGTGTCTATAGTATGCCTGTGAAGTGGTACGTGTTTCCCGTGTTTAGAACAGTCCCTGCACAAAATGACATTTAACGGAAAAAAAGGAATTTAAAACTGCTTGCGGTTTTAATGTAATATCTGGTTATGGCAATACGGATGAAAATCATTGAGAAAAAAATGGCATGGGTAGCCCCCCTGCCTATTATCAGCCTCTTTGGGTCTTGTACGGATATTAAGGGGAACCCCATACCCAAATTTAAAAAAGGAAAGGCGTGGGGCCCCCAGGCCCTATATACTTAGCATTATACAGGCGGTGGAAACAAGACAGGGACTGTGTAGGTTTGTTGTGTTAAGTAGAATCTGTTTGTAATTTTTAACTGGTACATTTTTAAAGTGTAGCTCCAGTCAAAAAATCTATTTTTAAGCTTTTTGGAAAACATAGGGAAGGGTTATCACCCATGTATAATTTTTTGGGCACTCCGTCTTTTTTCATCTCACTTCCTGTTGTCTCCTTCTGTTTGCAAGTAGGAGACGTTTGTAAGTTGGATGTTTGAAAGTAGGGGCCTGCCCTATGTGCTTTGCAGAAATGTGGGCCTAAGGGGTTGGTGTTGCCACAACACTGTAAGCCCTCAAAGTGACTCTTGGTGGGCGCTGGAGCGCCCTGCTGTGAACGATTATATCAAGAATTGTAATTACATGCCATTGTTGAACAGTGGCAGAAAAATTGGGCCTTTGGTGGTTGTGGTGGTGGTGCTGGTACCACAACACTATAAGTCCTTACAGTTACTCTTATTGAGCGCAGGAACGGGCCCTGCTGTGAAATATTATATCAAGAATGGTAATTACATGCCCCTGTTAAACAGGGGCTGAAAAATTGGGCCTTAGGCACTGGTTGCTGGTGCCACGACACTGCAACCTCTCCCAAATAGTGATGGACGAACTTCCGACGGGATGTTTCGCGAACGCGGACCGCGAACACGGCCGATAGTTGGCGAACCGTAAAGTTTGCGGCGGGCCCCATTGACTTCAATGGGAGGCGAACTTTGCAAACCTACAGGTGAAATTTGCAGCCACAAAATAATTACTAGCTGTGCAAACATAGTCCCACCACATGGCCAATGACATAACACATGTATGAGGTGAATCTGGGATCGACAACTACAAGCATTCTTTTTTTATATGTGAAATTGTGACAATTCAGGACTGTGGAGCGCATGAAGGCAATGGAGGAGAGGGAAGGTCAGGGTAGGCAAAGAAGAGGGTGCAGGAGATGATCACCAGCAGCGTGACATACAGCAATGACACCTGCACCGTGATAGAGAGCACTGACATCAGCAGCGTGACATACAGCAATGACACCTGCACCATGATAGAGTGATCTGACACCAGCACCGTGATAGCGAGCACTGACATCAGCAGCATGACATACAGCAATGACACCTGCACCGTGATAGAGTGGTCTGACACCAGCACCGTGATAGAGAGCACTGACATCAGCAGCGTGACATAAAGCACTGACACCAGCACCGTGATATACAGCACTGACACCAGCACCGTGATAGAGAGCACTGATATCAGCAGCGTGACATACAGCAATGACACCTGCACCGTGATAGAGTGATCTGACACCAGCACCGTGATAGAGAGCACTGACATCAGCAGCGTGACATAAAGCACTGACACCAGCACCGTGATATACAGCACTGACACCAGCACCGTGATAGAGAGCACTGACATCAGCAGCGTGACATACAGCAATGACACCTGCACCGTGATAGAGTGATCTGACACCAGCACCGCGATAGAGAGCACTGACATCAGCAGCGTGACATAAAGCACTGACACCAGCACCGTGATATACAGCACTGACACCAGCACCGTGATAGAGAGCACTGACATCAGCAGCGTGACATACAGCAATGACATCTGCACCGTGATAGAGTGATCTGACACCAGCACCGTGATAGAGAGCACTGACATCAGCAGCGTGTTATACAGCAATGACACCAGCACCGTGATATACAGCACTGACACCTGCACCGTAAGCAGCCCCAGGAGGAAGTCAGCATAGCACAGGGATGGTGGGAGCCCCTCATAATGAGCATAGCACAGGGATGGTGGGAGCCCCTCATAATATGCACAGCAGAGGTACAGCCCCAGGAGGAAGTCAGCACAGCACAGGGATGGTGGGAGCCCCTCATAATAAGCAGCCCCAGGAGGATGTCAGCATAGCACAGGGATGGTGGGAGCCCCTCATAATAAGCAGCCCCAGGAGGAAGTCAGCACAGCACTGGGATGGTGGGAGCCCCTCATGATGAGCATAGCACAGGGATGGTGGGAGCCCCTCATAATATGCACAGCAGAGGTCCAGCCACAGGAGGAAGTCAGCACAGCACAGGGATGGTGGGAGCCCCTCATAATAAGCAGCCCCAGGAGGAAGTCAGCACAGCACAGGGATGGTGGGAGCCCCTCATAATAAGCAGCCCCAAGAGGAAGTCAAGTATGTGCAAGTATTTTGTATGTGTATTACATAACTATATACTGCACACCAAATAGTACACCTATACCAGTCCTTAAGGACCTTTGTGGAACTAGTAGGTTGTGATTAGCAGACTGTACCTCACTCAACCCTATATACTGTAGTACACTATACCTTACCAGTCCTTATAATGACCTTTGTGGAACTAGTAGGTTGTGATTAGCAGACTGTACCTCAGTCCCCATACTGATAAAGGACTGCTGCAGAATAGGGCAGCAGTCAGCAGTAGTGCACCTCAACCCTATATATTGTGGACCTATACCAGTCCTTACGGATTAGCAGACTGTACCTCACTCAACCCTATATACTCTAATACGCTATAACTTACCAGTCCTTAGAAGGACCTTTGTGGAACTAGTAGGTTGTGATTAGCAGACTATACCTCACTCAACCCTATATACTGTAGTACACTATACCTTACCAGTCCTTATAAGGACCTTTGTGGAACTAGTAGGTTGTGATTAGCAGACTGTACCTCAGTCCCTATACTGATAAAGGACTGCTGCAGAATAGGGCAGCAGTCAGCAGTAGTGCACCTCAACCCTATATATTGTGGACCTATACCAGTCCTTAAGGATTAGCAGACTGTACCTCACTCAACCCTATATACTCTAGTATGCTATGCCTTACCAGTCCTTAGAAGGACCTTTGTGGAACTAGTAGGTTGTGATTAGCAGACTGTACCTCACTCAACCCTATATACTGTAGTACACTATACCTTACCAGTCCTTATAAGGACCTTTGTGGAACTAGTAGGTTGTGATTAGCAGACTGTACCTCAGTCCCTATACTGATAAAGGACTGCTGCAGAATAGGGCAGCAGTCAGCAGTAGTGTACCTCAACCCTATATATTGTGGACCTATACCAGTCCTTAAGGAATAGCAGACTGTACCTCACTCAACCCTATATACTGTAGTACACTATACCTTACCAGTCCTTATAAGGACCTTTGTGGAACTAGTAGGTTGTGATTAGCAGACTGTACCTCAGTCCCTATACTGATAAAGGACTGCTGCAGAATAGGACAGCAGTCAGCAGTAGTGCACCTCAACCCTATATATTGTGGACCTATACCAGTCCTTAAGGAATAGCAGACTGTACCTCACTCAACCCTATGTACTGTAGTACACTATACCTTACCAGTCCTTATAAGGACCTTTGTGGAACTAGTAGGTTGTGATTAGGGTAGGGACTGACATGAGTGTGCAATGTACAGGGATGGGGACAATTGTAGACACTCATTCAGGTTGAACTGGATGGACAGGTGTCTTTATTCAACCTAACTAACTATGAAACTATGAAACTATGATTAGCAGACTGTACCTCAGTCCCTATACTCATAAAGGACTACTGCAGCAGAAGGGCAGCAGTCAAGTATAATATTCTTTCTATATTTGGAAGAAAGAATATTATACGTGTACAAGCCTATTACCATACCAGTCCTGAAAAGAACCTTGGTGGAACTAATAGTAACAGCTACTGATTAAACTGACTGCCCCTCACTGCCACACACAGCTTCCTGCCTGTCCCTATTTAAACTGACAAAACACAGGCTACTGCAACAATAACTTGAATAGCACTCAAAACTATATCCTGTACTACTTTACCATACCAGTCCTGAAAAGGACTTTTGTGGACCTAATAGTAACAGCTAATGATTAAACTGACTGTCCCTGCTGCACACAGCGTCCTGTCCCTCTCTCTACACTGACAAAAGACAGGCTGCTGCAACAATGACTTGAATAGCAGTGCCTCAAACCTATATCCTGAACTACACCTAACACCTATACCATACCAGTCCTTAAAATAATTTTTGTGGACCTAATAGCTAGCGATTTGGGTCACTGCAGTCTGTCCCTGCTCCACACAGCAACCTCTCCCTATAGTGACAGTAGAAAGAATGTAAAATGGCCGCCGGATCGGGTATATTTATAAGTTAGGGGGAATGTCCAAGTGTCCATGTCCTGTAATGTCTCAATTGGCTGTCCTGTACCACATGATGGATGTGTCATCATAGGTCAAAGTTATTTTACACAGTAAACATGTGAGTCCGCCGGGCGAACAGTGGCAATAGTCCGCCGATCGGGCGGACCACGAACAGCCGAAATTCGCCACGAAACGACCGTCGGGCGAACCGTTCGGCCATCCCTACTCCCAAATACTTTAGTTGGAGTGCAGGAATGAGCCCTGCTGCAAAGCATTGCATCAAAAATTCGAATTGCATGTGCCCCGGTTAAACAAGGGCTGAAAAATTGGGCCTTAGGCACTGGTGCTGGTGCCACGACACTGCAACCTCTCCCAGATACTCTAGTTGGAGTGCAGGAATGATCCCTGCTGCAAAGCATTGCATCAAAAATTCTAATTACATGCCCCTATTAAACAGGGGCTGAAAAATGGGGCCTTAGGCACTGGAACTGGTGCCAAGACAATGCAACCTCTCCCAAATACTCTAGTTGGAGTGCAGGAATGAGCCCTGCTGCAAAGCATTGCATCAAAAATTCTAATTACATGCCCCTGTTAAACAGGGGCTGAAAAATTGGGCCTTAGCCACTGGTGGCGTCACCCAGGACCACAAATTTTCTTCCAAGCTATCAACAGGATCATTGAGGAGGAAGAGGATAGTCAGTCAACATAACAGGACAGTCACTCAGCATCAGCATAGGCAGTCTTGAAGGGATGTGACATTTCAAAAAAAAATATTCGGTTACATTAGCTTCAGGTGCTTGGTAGCTGGTGGTGATCCAAGACTGATTCACCTTTATGAAGGTAAGACGATCAACCGAGTCGGTGGACAGGCGCACCCTGTGATCGGTTACAAAGCCTCCAGCAGCACTGAAGGTGCGTTCCGAAAGAAAGCTGGATGCAGGACAGGCCAGTAGCTCTGGATAAAGGGGGCCTTGAGAGGCAAGGAAGTCCTCCTCTTCCTGCCTCTGTTCTGCCTGAAGTGCCCTGTCCATTATTCCACGCAGCGTATGCTCCAACAGGTGGACAAGAGGTACAGTGTCACTGACGCATGCACTGTCACTGCTCACCATCCTCGTGGCCTCCTCAAATGGTGACAGGACAGTGCATGCATCCCTGATCATGCCCCACTGGCGTGGTGAAAAAAACCGAGCTCCCCTGACCCTGTCCTGGTGCCGTAGTCGCACAGGTACTCATTGATGGCCCTCTGTTGTGTGTGCAGCTGCTGCAGCATGGCCAATGTTGAGTTCCACCTGGTGGGCATGTCACATATAAGGTGGTTCTTGGGCTGTAAGGATGAGCCGAACACCCCCTGGTTCGGTTCACACCAGAACTTGCGAACAGACCTAAACTTCGTGTGAACTTTAGAACCCTATTAAAGTCTATGGGACTCGAACGTTCAAAATCTAAAGTGCTCATTTTAAAGGCTAATATGCAAGTTATTGTCCTAAAAAGTGTTTGGGGACCCGGGTCCTGCCCCAGGGGACATGTATAAATGCAAAAAAAAGTTTTAAAAACGTCCATTTTTTCGGGAGCAGTGATTTTAATAATGCTTAAAGTAAAACAATAAAAGTGTAATATTCCTTTAAATTTCGTACCTGGGGGGTGTCTATAGTATGCCTGTAAATAGGTGCATGTTTCCCGTGCTTAGAACTGTCCCTGCACAAAGTGTCATTTCTGCAGGAAAAAAAGTCATTTAAAATCACTCGCGGCTATAAGGAATTGTCGGCTCCCCATAATACAGAGAACAGTCATTGAAAGTCATTGATAAAAAAAAAAGTGTGGGGTCCCCCCAAATTCAATTACCATGCCCTTCAGGTCTGGTATGGATATGAGGGGAACCCCACGTCAAAAAAAAAAAAAAAAGATGCGGGGTTCCCCTAAATATCCATACCAGACCTGAGTATGGATTTTTAAGGGGAACTCCACGCCAAACTTCTTATATGAGGAGGCCACCCGTCACCTGGCCCCGCCCCCCTCTGATGCAAGTGAGAAAGTCTGACTTCCCAATGACGTGTGGGTGACCCCGGCCCCCTCTGATGTAACGCAGGTTTCTGTTACATCATAGGGGCGGGGTCACCCGCACGTCATTGGGGAAGCCAGGCTTTCCCACTTGCGCCAGAGGGGGGCGGGATCAGGTGACGGGTGGCCCCGCCCTCCTCATATAAGAAATGTCAGGCTTTAAGGTGCGCTTGCCAACGAGCTGCATGGCAGGTCAACATATGTCTGATCAAGCATGTGGTGCCCAAGCGGCTGATGTTTTGGCCACGTGAGATACGCTTGAGACATATGTTGCAGATAGCAGCAATGCGATCTGATGCACTTGTTTCAAAAAAGACCCACACCAAAGAACTTTTGGAATAACACACAGAGACAGCACCCTGCACAGGCGGAGCTCTGCGGTGTGATTCAGTCGGTGTGCTGCCCCTAAGTTGGCCCCAGGAGGGCATCCTGCCTCATTGGAGATGTGCCTCCTCCACCTCTCTCATATCAGGCACCCATGTGGAGTCAGTGACCTCATCATCCCCTCCCTCTTCATCACTGGAGCAAACCTGGCAGTATACTGCAGCTGATGGAACATGACTGCCAGATTTCTGTCCTTCTTGAGCATCCCCTCTCTCTGCGCTCACACTACTGCCTTCCTCTAGCTGGGTATTATCATCAGAGCCTTAAAAACGCTGGGCATCCTCCTGGAGCATGTACCCAACACTGTACTCAAACAGTTCGGGGGACTCCTCAGGAGGACATGGTGAATCTAGGGAAGGAGTGACTGATGACATTGAGACGAGGGAAGAGGACGCGTTGGCAGCTGCTTTGCTAGTAGACTGAGCCTGGGTGAGAGAGGATGAGGAGGGCTTGGTCATCCACTCTACCAAGTCTTCGGCATGATGCGACTCAACACATCCAGCTGCCGAAAATAAGGACAAGCGTGTCCCATGGCCACGTGCTGATGACGATGCATTGCGTCCATGACCAGCACTGTTGTCTCTAGACACAGAGCCTGCTTGCCTTCTTTTATTGGCTCGTGACTGTCTGTCTCTCCTTGTTGGTCTTCCAGACATAGTAATGGCCTGCAGGGAGATGGGAAAACCAGAAATTGGATAGCTTTAGGTGCACACTGAGCAGATGACACAGTACATTGGCTGTAATTACTGCAGCTGCCTGCTTGTGTTACAGAAACAGAACAACACCAGCAATAAGGGGGAGCTTCAGGTGTATACTGTGCAGGAGGCACACAACACCCACTGTAAATGCTGCAGATGCCTGTATTACAGAACACCAGCAATAAGAGGTATCTTCAGGTGTCTACTGTGCTGGAGGCACACAACACCCACTTTAACTGCTGCAGATGCCTGTATTACAGAACACGCGCAATAAGGGGTATCTTCAGGTGTATACTGTGCTGGAAGCACACAACACCCACTTTAACTGCTGCAGATGCCTATATTACAGAACACCAGCAATAATGGGTCGCTTCAGGTGTATACTGTGCTGGAGGCACACAACGCCCACTTTAACTGCTGCAGATGCCTGTATTACAGAAAACCAGCAATAAGGGGTATCTTCAGGTGTATACTGTGCTGGAGGCACACAACAACCACTTTAACTGCTGCAGATGCCTTCGACTCGAACACCAAGCTCATCCCTACTGCTGAGTGTCCTCTCCTTACATTACACTGAATCAAGTTTGCAATTCATTCTAGTTTCAAAGACATCTAGACAACAATGTCCTATACTTCTTTTAATACAAATTAGCATGACCAAATGTAGTTAACCCTGTATCAGCTAAAAACATCATATTTAGTTATCAAACGAACAATGTTTCCTACGAATGATTACTGTGCCCATGAACATGAAAGTAGCCATTTTAAACTGTACAACAGTAAAGAAAAACACATGGAGCAGCATGCAAGTTAATAATCATAATAGGAACACACGACAAATACTTACTTTTTTGAAGAACTTTCTTTATCCTTTTGTACTGATCCTGCTCCCTTAATTTTAGGTCTGACCAGCGTTTCCTTAATTGCTCCTTGGATCGTTGTATCCCAAATTTCTGCAGACTCTTCACCACTTTCACTTTGATTTTGGCCTTTTGCAGATTGGGGTTTGAGTACGGTCCATTCTTGCCATCATAGTCAGCCCTCTTCAATATGTGGACCATCTCCACCATCTCTTCAAAGGACATATTGGAGACCTTAAACCTCCTCCTGGATCGGTACGTTTTGGCCTCCATGCTTTCCTCCCACTACTAGTAGTAGTGACCACTAGACACATGTGATTAGTTTAATACGAATCGAAAATTCGTACGAATTTCCGGAAATTCGTACATTTGTACGAATCCAAAATACAAATGTTTATGCTTACGAATTTCATACGAAATACAAAATTTAATTAACGAATTTCGGATCCAAATTAACAGAAACATGACTGGTGTTTTATTCACCAGAGGAAGTCAGCACAGCACAGGGATGGTGGGAACCCCTCATAATGGACACACAGCAGGTGTACACACCCGGGAAGTGGGAACTCAGCACAGGGACGTAATGATAAATTCATCATAACGGACATTCGTAATTGTTACGAAAAGTTAACAAACCTAAAAGTTAAAAACCCAGGAAGTCAGCACAGCACAGGCTTGGTGGGAACACCTCATAAAGATAAATCCATCATAACAAACTTTCGTTATTTTAATGAAAAGTTTATGAATCTAATGAAAATTCGTATTTCGTACGAATCCGAATTAGATTTTGTACACAAATTAAGAAAAACTATTTTTTTCATACGGAACAAAACGTAACAAAACAAAACAAATTTTTTGACAACGCCCATGTTTCGCGACCACCTGTTGTGTCTCTGCCATGTTCCTCTCCCACTGCAATGAAAGAGACGGGGCGGGGAATCTTCAAGAAAGAACGTCGGGGGTGGACAACGCGGGCGGAGTTTCATGCATGCGCAGTGTATATATGTTAAGATGCTTGTGTCGTACGTACGTTTGGTGTGCTGAGGAAGGAGGATGAATGTTCTAATGAAGGTAACATCTTTGGTACATCATTGGCCTATACTGATTCTAGATTGAGGCCTATATTGGGATAAAACTAGCAGAGTTTAGCCTGATATTTAATGTTTTCGTCTTGTGTTTTGTCTTGCAGCAAATATGAAACAATTTAAAGACCCTGAATTCATTCATGGGCCACTTCATAGACAAATACAGGAATATTGGTAGCTTGAGAAGCACATATAGGAATGAGCTTAATAAGGTCCAGGCTTCCATGAGATCAGGAGCTGCAGCAGAGGATTTGTATGTACCCAGTCGGTGGTACTACAACAGAATGCGTTTTCTGGAGGACCAGATGGAAGCCAGGGAATCACTTTCTATACTTCCATCCACCTTTCCCTCAACCCCAACTGAGGCTTCCGAGGACCAACCTGGGCCTTCCATCCTGGAAGAATTTGAGGAGCCCAGCTGGAGCCAGGTATAGTATTTTTTAACATATTTATTGTCCGAAAATGATTGTTGTTAACTAGATGTTATTCTTGCTAACAAATTGATGATTTAACAAAAAGTGTTTGACATATCAATTGAGAGGAGGGGCCAAAAATGTGTGTGATAAGAATGAAACATGCTGGGGTCAGAATGATAGTCTTTTCTATTTATTAACATTCAATTTGTAATAGTCATGAGCTGAAATTTGGGTGTGATTGATGAACCAAAAACTAAAAGTATGTCCCTTTTCATAAAATAGGAAGACCATAGCCAGGGCGAGGCTCTGGAATGTGGCAGACAGGAGGAGGTGGGGGTAAGTGGCAGCCAGGAGGAGGCAGGGTTAAGTAGCAACCAGGAGGTGGCAGGGCCCTGTAGTCTCACCCAATCCCAGGTGCCTCCCTTCCACCTTCAAAAAGGGCCAGGAAGGTGAGTAATGTGGAGGAGGCAGAACTGGGCCTCATTAAGGATGCTAATGCGGTCCTGAAAAGCCCCCCCCCCCCATGCTGAAGAGGCCTATGGCTGCTATGTAGCTGCTAAATTGCAGCAAATGGAGGAGGGCCAACTCCTCAGGTGTGAGAATTTTGTTTTTGAGGCCATTCAGAAGGGGTTGAGTGGCCAAATAAGTGATAACAATTATGTATGCTCGCCCATCCTTCTCCTCCTCCTGCCACAAATCCACCTCCAGAGCCACAGCCTCCAAGGAAGGCTGCAAGGAAGACTGCAAGGAAGACAAGAAAGTGATGGCCTGGATTCAGTCTGGTCTGACAGAAGACACAGGCTGTTGTAGTACCACAGCCTGGGGACATATATGTAATTTGCTGCTGTTCATGATCTCTGGGAGTCCTAGACCAGATTGTTCTCCCCATTATATGGACTTCTCAAGCTACCAATTTTATTTTCCAAATAGTTGATGTGTGCCCTGGGGTAGAAAGGCTTTGCAAATTCCAGAAGTTTCTCCAGCATTGCTTTCTTTATTTTGTTATCCGCCAGAATAAATGGAGATTTTTTTTTTCTGAAAATACTTGCCTATGTGTTTTTTTTCAAATACAATGTCAAATTAACAAGGGACACCAACCAGCCACCTTGGGTTTTAAAAAGACAAGATAATAATGCTGTTGCGTAAACTTGACACACAGAGAACATTTCTCAACTTAATTTGGTATTATAAAGCTCACCGGAATTGCTAATGTTAGCTCCTAGAGACAGGGGTGGGATGGGAGCCCCCGATTTCATTAACCACTTGCCGCCCTCCCTATAACAGATACACGGCAGCAAAGTGGTTTCAAAATCCTGACCGGACATCATATGACGTAATCAGGATTTTGAGCCGCTGCGCGCCCCCGGGGGCGCGCATCGTGGTGATCGTTTTTGCGGTGTGTCAGTCTGACACCTTGCAACTACGATCTCGGTAAACAGTCGGTAAAGAGTCTCCGACGTGTCCAATCATGGCTGATCACAGTGTAAATAGGAAGAGCCGGTGATCGGCTTTTCCTCACTCGTGTCTGTCAGACGCGAGTAGAGGAGAGCCGATCGGCTGCTCCTCTGACAGGGGGGGTCTGTGCTGATCGATTATCAGCACAGCCCCCCCCCCCGAGGATGCCCACACTGGACTGCCAGGGACGCCACCAGACCACCAGGGATGCCCAGGACAAGATATGCCACCCTAGACCACCAGGGATTCCAGTCAGTGCCACAATGGATGCCAATCAGTGCCCATAATGGATGCCAATCAGTGCCCACAATGGGCATCACTGATTGGCATGCATTATTGTTTGGCACTGATTGGCATCCATTAGTACAGTATAATATAATACAATGCCGTCTATCAGTGCCCATCTGTGCCATCTATCAGTGCCCATCCATGCCCATCTGTGCCGCCTATCCATGCCCATCTGTGCCGCCTATCCATGCCCACCTGTACTGCCCATCCATGCCAATCCGTGACAGCTATCAGTGCCAATTTGTGCCACCTATCAGTGCCCATCCGTGTCACCCATCAGTGCCGCCTATCAGTGCCCATCAGTGCCGCCTATCAGTGCCACATATCAGTGTCCATCAATGCCACCTCATCAGTGCCACTTCACTGGTGCCACCTCATCGGTGCCCATCAGTGCTGCCTCATCATTGCCCATCAGTGTAACCCCATCAGTGCCCATCAATGAAGGAGAAAACTTACTTATTTACAAAGTTTTGAAACTGAAACAAAAAAAACATATTTTTTTTCAAAATTTTCGTTATTTTTTTATTTGTTTAGCAAAAAATAAAAACTGTAGAGGTGATCAAATACCACCAAAAGAAAGCTCTATTTGTGGGAAAAAAATGATAAAAATTTCATTTGGGTACAGTGTAGCAATTATCATTCAAAGTGCGACAGCGCTGAAAGCTCAAAATTGGTCTGGGCAGGAAGGTGTTTAAGTGCCTGGTATTGAAGTGGTTAAATACTATTTTGTCTCCCATCTTAAACCGTTCATTACCTGGTCCTCTAGAATGGCATCCAGCATTTGGTCAGAGATTGAAATGAGTGTCACTAGACCGGTCCATCCCAACTCTATGATTTGGGCAAACCTAGAGACCTCCATGAGCCAACTTAGGAGTCTATGTCTACACCAGATGTTGTTCACCTTCTCAATATGGAAAAAGTGCTCCCATCAGTTCTCTCTCTCCTCTCTATGCCCACCCCTACTGAATGTGTTGTTTAACCCTGACATTCCGGACAGCCTTTCTTATACCCAAATGCTGCCATGGACACAGGCCGGAATCTTTCAGCTTCTAAACCTAGTACACCCGCTCACCTATACACCCCTGCCCTTTGATGAATTGCAAAGGAAACATCAGGTCCCTAAGCAATTATTTACAGACAGATATCACCCATACATGCTGAAATGGTCCCAGACTGTTAAACGACCCATTCCTCTCCCTCAATGGCAGAAGATATGGGAGGTTGTTTCCAAATCGTCCAGATGCATGGAGCAGAGAGAGACAGCTTACAAAATACTGCTCTTTTGGTTTAGAACCCCAGAAATCCTACATAGGTATGACCCCAGGGCCCCCCGGGTGTGTTGGAGATGCTGGGGCGACATTGGCTTTCATTTCCAAATTTTTTGTGAGTTCCCCCTGATTCAACCACACTGTTCTCCCTCTGGACCCAATTCATTATCTTCTGAGCCGACCATTCTCTGGCATCCCCAGACACACCCAAAAAATAGCTGCCTTTATCCTTCTAGCAGCAAAAAGGGCTATACCCTCAAGATGGTTGTCTCCCTCCCCACCCACTTTCCCACAGGGGCTCCAAATATTGGAGAAGATGCCCAAAATGGAACACCTTACTGCGGTAGTAAATGACCCACTTCCTCAATTTTCAATAATTTGGAAACTATGGGATCGCTCAGAACTTAACCCGAATGCCATTTCCCTACCCTCCTAGAGGTACAACACCCCCTTGACCATATATGCTAACATTCTGTCTTCTTAGCTCCATCAGCTGGTTCTCTTGACGATTCCATGGTGCCCCTTTTACCCCCATCCCCCCTTCTTCCTCAGGTGGGACTCCTAAGGGGTGCCTTGTTCCTCAGTTTAGGCACCCCGGAGATCTCGCTGACACCAGACCCAGTGAGCAACATTTCTTTTTGTGTGAACTATAAGTTCAGTGTTTGTGATGCCCACTCACTGGGTCCTTCCTCCCCTGTTCCTCCCTCCTAATCTATATGACTGCAATGCTGTGATAATGTTTGTTGGTAGCATTGTAACCCTACCTATACAGTTTTAACATATGTTATGTGCTTTTTCTACGATTGTATTTGCTATGTACTCTCACTATGAGAAAATTAATAAATATACAATTTATAAAAAAATATATATATTTTACTGGAAATACATTTAAATAGTGAGACTAACTTGGCATTGCAATTTGAAAGAGACTTTTGCAGTTATTTGGAGTAAGTTAGTACATGTCCATGTCCATAACTTAGACTGTAGTTGGCAACTGCTGTGGAACTTCTTTCTTTATTGCTGCTGTATTGTCCTTCTGCAGTGTGAACAGGGTTAAACTGAACATCTTCAAGGAGACCACTTTGTAATGCACATTTATGAATTGTCTCCAGTTCAGGGGGCAGCCATCTTGGCTGGGCCTAATTTAATGCTAGAGAATGGTGATTAGCTGATGCAACAAAGCAAGAGGAGGTGGGTCTGCAGCTGAAAGAGAGCACCACAAGATTGCAGTAAATGGGGAAGAGTGATGTATGGCCAGAGTTTCTGGAACCATCTGATGCTGTGCTGCCCAGGAGAAGAGTGCTGACTAGAGACTGCTATTGCCAACATACTCTGTGCAATGATACATGTAAGGGACCTGGATCCTGAGAGCTCACACTGAGGATCAATGTTTTACATGCTGGATGCGGTGAGTGACTGCGACATTCAGCAGACCCCTCACCATCAGTATGAGACCACTCGCTATTACTGCTGGGTGCTGCCTTGTGAAGGAGGACCTTTTCATAAACCTACATGGAAAAGTCTGGAGTTTGGAGAGTACCTACTGTAATCAGAGGCCTCTTGGCCACTGACATTTCTTGGTTCTGTAAAAATAGTTTTGTCCCAGTGGGGTTGCTTTATTTCCTCTTTATTTGGGAACACTCCAGCGTACCTTTGGATTAAAAGAATGTAATAGGGAGTAATCCCACCACTTACGGTTGAGGAAAATAAGGAATGTCTCAGTAGGATTGAGAGCATACAGCAACGTCTATCCTTTTATAACTTGAGCTCAACTTTTGCTGAATCAGGGCATGTGTCCAGAAACCCAGAAGAGGGTGCCCTGGGTCTGGTAAGAGACCAACATCATACAAGTTTATCTTTTGTCTGCTGGGAATTTGTGTGCTTTCTTCAAGGGCCCAAACTCTGCTGACCAATGTTTTTTTGTAATCATTCACTGGCCAGTGGTATAAAATGGGGACTGTTATAGCAAGTTAGGACTGTCTTAACATACTGTTGCTAGGTAAAATAAATTCAGCTTTGTTAATTACTGATAGAATACTGCAGGTGTTTTAACCATATCTCTCAAAGTAACATTGTCCTATTGATTGTATAAGTACACTTGCTAGTACTCTTTTTTTAGGCTATGCTTGGCCTAATAATTTCTTTGAAATACCCCAAGGTGTGTTGGTGCTGGGTGAGCAAGGTGTGTCTTCATCTTCGAGTGTACAAAAGAAACCACAAAACAATTCAACGGCTTCTCTGGGGGTAACACTACACATGTACTAGGCTGGGGCCTAAAGATTTACAACTCAAAGGTCACAGAAACACCATAAGTTGCATATTACCAAATTCAACTTTTATTTTATTTTAATACAGTGACAAAGATAAGTTTGCATGATCATATAGTGTCCAAAGTACCAAACATCAGTTTTGCAACATCATATAGTGCCTAAAATGCCATAATCCACTATCTCACCTTATACAATGGGTGCCCCATTGGAAGTTGCCTGGTGGTTGCAATGGAGAAGACCTCAGCTAAGAAATGTGTGCGGAGAAGGTGAACGTCAATTTGATGTACCTGGAATTCAGAGTTACGAACCCAGATCTTGGCCAACAACCAATCAAATTCCGAGTCACTCGGCAGGAAGACTGGAGTATGGTCACCAGGTGTCTGAGATAACTAAAATTCAGAAAAGGTATGCTTCACAAATAGGAAAATCAATATAGGCTTGCCTAAATCCTAATCATTACCCATAATCACAAGCAGTCATAGGTTTCCAAGTATTAAATATAAAGTATCTATTTTCAGTTGTTGTAAATGTAGTAAATATCATGTTACACATGCAATGTTGTTTGCTTGCTTTGAATAATTTTGTCCTTTCCACACTCCATAGGTAAGGTATACTCTATGTAGTTAGTCCAACCTTTCTTCATGCTTCAGTCTCAATTCATTGCCTGTGCTGTAGTCTTCTGGATCTAGACACTATAATTTTTTTTTTACATGCAGGACGTTCATGTGTTATAATCTGCTATGATCTGTTCATCTGTTATGATCTGCACAGGTTATTTGGAATAAAGCTTTCTAAAATCTGCAAGATGTCATTTGGATTGAGTCACAATCTGCCAAGCTACTAGACTGCAAAATAAAGTGGTTGTGAACCCTAGACATGTGTGGTTCGTTTTGTTCCAAATTGAAATTCAGAGGAATTTTTTATTTTTTTTGGAATATATCCAAATTACAATAGTACCAAATTTAAACAAATCCAAAATAATGTAAAAAAAAAATGTTTTACAAAATTCTAATTCAAATAGTTTTCAAATAGTTTAGGAATTCAAATAGTTTTTGAATTCAAATAGTTTTCCATTTTCCAAAGAATACATTTTTCCAAAAAATAGTAATAATTAATAATAATAATAGTAAATAAAGGAATAGAATAGAAAAAAAATAATAGAATAGAAAAGAATATAACAGAAGATAAAATAATAGAATATAATAAAACAGTAAAAAAAAACAAAACAGTAAAACAGAACAAAATAGAAGAGAAAATAAAAGAACAGAATAGACTAGAATATAATAGAAACAAATAGAATAACATAGACAGAATATAATCATCTTCTGAAATTAGAATTTCAAATAGAATACATTTGAATTTGAATACATAAGAAAAGAATAGAATAAAATAAAAAACAAAGACTAGAATAGAAAAAAAATAGAATTTCAAAAAAATAGAATAGAAATATAACCATTGCCCACAATTCAAATAGAATCAATTAGAATTTGCATAGAATAGAAAAGAATAGATTAGAAAATAGCAGAATAGTTGTCAGGAAAGGTTTCACCTGCCTGTGGTGCTGTCACATCTTTGGGCTGCAGTACTGGTGTCCACCAGCGGGAGTCTCCCTGTAGTCTGGAGCCGACATTATCTCCTGCAATCAGGCGTCACCTGAGACTGATTGCAGGAGGTGTGTATATAAACCTGTCAGATGCTTACACATTTTCCTTGGTATTTTCCTTGAGCCCTGACCTGTAATCCTGAATCCATACCTCGTGACCTGTATTCCTGAATCCTGTACCTTGTGTTCTGTGTTCCTGAACCCTGCATCCATCCCTGGACTCCTGTCTTGCAGACCTATACCTTCCTCCTGTTGTCCTCCCCGTGTCCCGTCCTGTTCCCTGTTCTATCTGATCGATCTCTCGTGTATGACCCTGTCTTGATTAAGTTTATGATTACATCTTACTCTTGTATTCATGTTTGGTTTAGAGAGTTATTATTGTGTGTCACCATGGTTGTTTGCTGGTTTACTTTTGTGTTCAAGTCTATTCTACTCTACTGTATTCTATTCAAATTGATTCTATTTGAATTTTGGAAAATGATTATATTATTTCTATTCTATATATTTTTTTTCTATTCTATGTCAAATTTCAGAAGATGGTTATAATTTTTCTATTTAATTCTATTCTTTTTTTATTCTTTTCTATTCCATTCTATTATGTTCTTTTATTTTCCCTCCTATTTTGCTCTGTTTTACTCTATTATATTATATTCTTTTATTTTCTGTTATATGCTTTCCAAATCAATTTTTTTTCTATTCTATTTCTTTATTTTCTATTCTATTTTGTTCTCTTTGGAAATTGGAAAATTAAATCTTTTCAAATCGATCCAAATTCGAAATTGATCTAGATTTAAATTTGAATCGATTCAAAAACCGATTCTGAAAATGAATTAAATAGATTACAAAAATTTCTTTAGTTAAATTTCTTTAAATAATGAAACAAAACAATTTATTTAATTCTGCACGTGTCTAGTAAACCCTCACATATACCCAGTGACGTGAACAGCCTCAGATGATACACAGAGATTAAACAAATCCTCCTACATAATCTTTACATGTATATCTGCCTTTCTACACTCTTTGGAAAGTGCGGATCATGTTAAAAACCTTTCCTGTCGCATCATGGCAGCATACACTCTGGGTTGTGACTCCGTCTCCACAACCTGATAGGACCACAGAGCTATAAGATGATGATACGGCCCCCGCCTCAGTATTCTCTTACTTTTCCTCACCTGTTGGGACCGCACAGATCATCACCCTCTTACCGCTTCGCCACAGCCAGGTTCTAGCCTCTCCTGGGTGGAAGTCCTTGCTGGTACAGCCTCTAAATGAAGCTAAATGGAACCCCACTCTGGTGATCTCAGGGGTATTATCAATATTATCATCTCTCTGCAGCCTTATTATAAGCCTTAAACAGGCTTGAGCATTGCCACTACAGCCTCTTGTATAAGCCTTAAACAGGCTTGAAGGTATGTAAGTGTGCTTAACATATGAGCCTTAAATAGGCTTAGTTACCTGCAGTGGTCTCCACTTTACTGTGCACTGTGTCTCTTTCTTTCTTGTCTTATTGCCCCCCTTTTTTTCCTCTTAGCAGGTCTGTCTGGGCTCTGTAGTCCCACGGCTTCAAGTCTGTTGCTCACTGAGATTCCTGGAACTCCCGCACATGTGCAGTATGCAGTTTTAGGCTTTCTATGCCTTTTTTCCAGTTTCCAAGATGGCGCCGGCCGCTGCGGGGAGCTACTGCGCATGGGCGAGCGGGACTTGCTTCCAGCGCCAGTTTGAAAAGGCGGAAACTTCTAATTTCATTGCCTTGCCTTTATTCCAATGTTGGACTGCCTTTCCACTCCAACCCCAAATCCAGCTTCCACCCTTAATTGCTAAGTGGCTCCTCAGTTTCCATGCTGATTTTCTGCCTACTTTCTTTTCTCTCCTCTTCTCTTTCTTACATTACCTATTACATTACCTATTCTCCTTAGGCTTCCTATACTCCTTATCTATGGAGACCACTGCCCCAGCAGATCACCATCAGCCTAATAGGTAAGAGGGAAGGATTTACCTTGGTAAGTAGAAAAGATTGAAAAAGAGAGCAGGATACCACTAATGCTACCTAAAACGGTTAGTCCCATCAGCTCCTCAAGATCTTCCAGATCAAGGCACAGATCTTCCAGATCAAGGCACAGGAGAAGCTGAGGGAAAGTCCTGATTGGACGCAACGTACATACAGGGGAGGAGCATGTTGCGGACGTCACCCGCCGTCCAGTTCGTGTCTCTGCTCTTTGTTTATCTTATTTTCTCCGAAGTGTATTTTTGCTGCAAGCTGTTTTGGCTCCTGTCATTATATGCTCAATGCCTGCTATTACATAGACTATACTGCCTTCTTGAGGTGTAAATCAGTACTGACACCTAGTTATTGTTATCAAATGATTCACTTATATGACTGTGGACTTTGAAAGTGAAGGATTTTTCTGGTGTCATAAACAACTTTTTAAATTTTTTTTATTTATTAATTTTTAAACGTGTATTTAAATAAAACGATCTGTTTACAGCTACACTTAGATCGTTTTTTTTTTTTTTAATATTTATTTTTAAAATTTTGCTGGAGTTTCTCCCGGATTTTTCCTGTGTACTCACATCTGCCCATTTATACCTGGAGTGAAGTTGCTGGGCTTTTATTTGGAGTCGGCTGCACCTGACCAAGCGACCTAGAAAATTGCCTCATCCATACCTGGTAACTAAGCAATAAGGCTCCTGCACACCCGGAGTGTGAATCCGTGTATTTGACCATCTGAGATATCAGAGGTCCATCAGTGCTGGTAAGAGTTTATTTCTACTAGTGGAAGGAGGGTCACATACAAGCAAAACAGCTGTCTTCCCACATGGTGTCTCCTCTCTACATGCTCTCCTGCTGTCATATTTGACCAATCTGTGTGGACTATTTTATATTTTTTATATTTTGCGCCGAAGCTTTTGTATTATTTAGTGTGTTATTAAGGTGTTTTTGTATTGCCCCTTTTTGGTGTTCAGCTTGCAATAATTTGTTTGATATATGTGAGCGCTGATTGTCTTTTTCTTGATTTAAATTAACGCAGTATATGTCAGTGCAGTACGTGCCGTTTAACACAATATATTTCGGTGTGTTACTGCAAGTTTAACGCCATATATGTCAGAGCATTACTGCACATTTAACGCAGTATATTTCTGTGCATTACTGTACGTTTGATGCAGTATATTGCAGTGTCAGTACAGTTTTACTGCAGTATATTATAGTGTATCAGTGGAGGGTGTCTGTGTAGTGTGTACTCATGTTACACCAAACACCACTTTCCATTGATTAAAGTGCATCCACATTCACATTTCCACATCTTTATTACATTTTGTTTATAAGCATCCCCCCATCATGTCTGGGAGGACAACAAGGAGAGGCAGACATTCCCATGACACTGTGAGGGGGCAGCAGCATATGTGTCCACAGACAAAGGTGGGCATGGTCAGTCCTCAGGCAGGGCATCATTTTCTCTGTTTAGAGATGTTGCCCGTGCTATCCAGCCATAGCATGCAGAGGAGGTGGTGGACTGGCTTACTAAACCATCCTCATCCTCCATCACCCAAGCAGAGACAAGTGTGCAGTCCCCTGCAGCTGCCAGAGTGGCTAAACCCGCCTCCTTGTCCACAGCTATACCTGCCATAGCCCCAGCATCAGGCATGGAGTTATTTGAACACAGCGTTAGCCACTTGCTTCTTCACAATGCACAGCCATTACTTGATTCAGATGTTGGTTGTGAGGTTGTGGAAGGCAGGAACATGAGCCTACAGAGAGGGGAGAACACTGGTACACAAATTGGCAGTCATGTACCCCCAGCCGCAGTGTATTGCCAAGTTGTCTCCAGTGGTAATGAGGATGGAGGAGATGATTAGGTCACTGACGTGAATTGGGTGCCGGATGGAGCAGAGGAGGAAAGTGAGGGTGAGGCACAACCCTGAGGAGGCAGCCATAATGGAAGAGTAGAGAGCAGCCACCCTATTCCATCACATTGTGTAGGTGTTATCTCCAGGCCCACTTCCCACAGCTCAGCTGTCTGGGCCTTTTTTTTAGCACATGTGCAGCTGATCGCACTGTTGCAATTTGGAAATTTTCGTCTCAAGCACATCAGGCGTGGCACCATATGCTTGACAAGGCATTTAACCTCCTACTACTGAGCTCATTGGCAAGAGCACCTGAAAGCAGTGGGTAGCGTGGGTTGTCAGCGCCCAGGGCAGGGCAAGAGATGTGCGCCCCTTAACCCATAGATTTTTAGCACTCTCTGGGTCCCTTCAGCTAGTTCAGTAGTACTGACCAACCTGATTCCTATACTGACCTGTCTGTTTCCTACATTGACCACTAAACTGACCTATCTGATTGCTATACTGACCACTACACTGACCTACCTGATCCCTATACTGACCACTACACTGACCCACCTGATTCCTACACTGTCCACCACACACATTATTATTGCTCACTGATTGGTTGCTAGATGATACTGCACATAATTACCACTTACCCGTTGTTTGCTAGAGGTTACTGCATATCATTACTACAAACTGATTGGTTGCTAGAGGTTACTGCAAATTATTATTGCTCACTGATTGCTTGCTAGAGATTACAGCAGATCATTACTGTTCACTGATTGGTTGCTGAAGGTTACTGCACATCATTACCACCTCACTGGTTGATAGAAGTTACTGCACATTATTAATGCTCCCTAATTGCTTGCTAGACATTGCAGCACATCATTATGGCTCACTGGTTGCTAGAGATTACAGCACATCATTACAACCCACTAATTTGTTGCTTAGGGTTACAGCACATCATCTCACTGCCTTCACACCATAGACTGTGAAAGTGACGGGACCCACCAATAGACAGAAAATAAAAACTAGAACTAATTATTAGCAATGAGGGTTGAGGGGTGCGTTGTCTATGGAGTGCAAGTCTGAGGGATGCAATGTTCAGAATGTAGGGTTCAGAGGTGCACTGTGTATGGGGTGCAGGGTTGAGAGGTGTGCTGTGTACTGAATGCAGGGTTTAGAGGTGCGCTGTGTATGCAGTGCAGTATTGAGGGGGTGCACTGTGTATGGCATGCAGGGTTGAGGGGGTGCGCTGTGTGTGGCTTGCAGGGTTGAAGGGGGAGTGCTGCGTGTGGCTTGCAAGGATGAGGGGGTTGCACTCTGTGTGGCTTGCAGGGTTGAGGGGGGGTGCTGTGTGTCGCTTGCAGGGTTGAGGGGGTGCACTGTTTGTGGCTTGCAGGAATAAGGGGGGTGCGCTGTGTGTGGCTTGCAGGGTTGAGGGGGGTGAGCTGTGTGTGGCTTGCAGAGTTGAGGGGGGTGCGCTGTGTGTGTTGTGCAGGGTTGAGGGGGGTGTGCTGTTTGTGGCTTGCAGGGTTGAGGGGGTGTGCTGTGTAGGGTTGAGGGTGTAGGGTTGTTTACAACCCCCCAAATACAAAGCTCTCTTTGCCTCAGATTCCAGTTCAGAGCTCAGCCCCAGCCCTCCTCTGGCTGCCATCATCCCATACATAGCTTTCCTCTGTAGAGGAGTACTCGCAATGTCCGTGCAGCTGTGGGTGAAGAGGGGCTTCTGTCTGTGTGGATGATGCCTCTTCTTCTTCCTCCTGGCCCTGGTTTCCTCCAGTCCTGGGGTGGTCGGTGCAGGCTCAGAGTGCCGGGGTAGTGTCGAGAAACACTGGGATAGCATAGCAGCACACTGAAAGGCACAGGCAGGACTCATGAGAAGCGGCGGTGGTCAGAAGTCTGGCTGTCGGATGGGCTAAGTGGACAGACAGCATGTGGCACCAGCTGGGATCCTGGACCTTGTTTGTGGGAAGTGGCTCCATTTCCTACTGTTTGTTTCAAGACTGGCTTGCTGATGTCCCTCCTGGCTCCTTATCCTGCTTGCAGTTGCTCTCCTTGGATCCCTGACTTGAGGCCTGGCTGATTACCCGATCTTGTTAATGAACTTTGGACTGGCTGACTACCCGATCTGGCTACTGGATTCTGGCTATGCTTGACTACGCTTTTTCTATTTACCTTTTTATTTTTATTAATAAACATGTGTGATTTAATTGTACTTCTGTCTCAATCTGATTCATGGTTTCTGACAGTACGCGAAGGCCATGAATTCAGAAGATACAGTCAATCCACTTGTTGGTAATATTTTTTTCAGATTGGATGAAATAGAGAAAATAGAGACATTTGATGCAAAATAAGGGTCAGTGCCCATTAATGCAGCCTCACCATTGCCCATCTGCAGCCTGATCAATGCCATCTGCAGCCTCAGAATTGGCCATCAATGCAGCTTGATCAGTGCCCATCTGCAGCCTGGTCAATGCCCATATGCAGCCTCACCATTGACATGAATGCAGCCTGATTAATTCCAATCTGCAGCCTCACCTCAGATTACTGCTGCCCCAAAGGGGACAGGGAGGGGGGCAGGACGAGCGCCATCAGATTACATACAGCGAGAATCTCCTGTTTACTCATTGGCCTCTTTTAATCCAAAGTCCCGCCTCCTGGACCGGCTTCTATGATAGACAGAACACTGGTTCAATCCCGGCCTAGAAGACGGGACTTTCTATTACAGAGGTCGCTGAGTAAACAGGAGATACTCGCTGTATGTAATTTGACGGCTCTCGTCCCGCCCCCCCCCCCTCCCCATTTCCTCCTGGTCTGCCCAAATTGCAGTATCGGTGTATAACACGCACACACTATTTGCACCCGATTTTCAGGGTGAAAAGGTACGTGTTATAGGCCAATAAATACAGTATGTTATCTCTAAAAAAAAAAGCTGAGAATAAGTTCTTTTTGAAGCAGGCCCATTATGAAGCGGGGGGAAAACACAGGACACATGCTTGCCCTTCTGGCAAAGTTTCAAAACACTATTACAACTGCTTCAATGTCCATTAAGACTTGTGCTGGAAGGGTCACCATGTGTCCATTGGAAATAGTAAATGTATTTAAAGAGTATTATTCAGACCTATATGTCTAAAGCCCCATACACACTATCAGATTGTCTGCTGATTTTTTCCTTCAGGTTCACCAAAACCATGTAGTACAAGGGCCTGTCTGATTGCATACACATTGAAACCCCTAAGGTTTGACCTCATATTATATGGTTTTGGTAAATCTGATGGAAAAAATCAGCAGACAATCTGATAGTGTGTATGGGGCTTTAGGTAGTAGAGGTAAATGGAGAAATGGGGTGAATTTTTCCAAGGTTTATCCCATACCTCTCAGAGGAAAATAAGGCATCGCTGGAATTGCCCATTACCATTGAGGAATTACAAGAGGCGGTATTGGACTCAGCTAACCATAAAGCACCAGGGCCAGATAGATTGCCAAATTAAATCTATAGGAAATATGGGGAGATAATGCTACCAGTTATTACAGGTACTAAATGAGGCAACGGAAAAGGAAAAACTACCTGTATCTATGGCAGAAGCGATGATCATAATAATACCAAAAGAAGGGAAAGACCCTCTTCAACCCACATCTTGTAGACCAATCTCTCTGCTTTGCGCAAACGTTTAACTACTGCCAAAAATTCTAGCCAGTAGATTAAGTAAAATAACCCATACTTTAATCCACCCTGATCAGTGTGGATTTATCCCTGGCCGATCAACATTGTTCAATATAAGGAGACTATAATTAAATCTACAAATACCAGTAGAGGAGATGGGATCAAAAGTTATATTGTGCCTCAATGCTGTCAAAGCATTTGACAGCGTTGAGTGCCCTTATTTGTGGTCAGTGCTGTTAGTCTTTAATATCAGTCCTATCTTTACAAAATGGGTAAAATTGTTATATACTGACCCTAGGGCAAAAGTAAAGATTAATGAAAGGGTTTCAGAAAGTTTCTCACTGTTCCGTGCCCATGGTTACCCCTGTTTTTTGCCCTGGCAGTGGAACCTTTGGCCATAGCCATGAGAACAGTGGAAGGTATAAGGAGTTTGAGGAGAGGGGTGGATGAAGAAAATATTTCGCTATATGCGGATTATATCCTTTTGTTCTTGGTAAATGTGAACCAGTCTCTAACTGCAGCGGTGGATATTATAAAAAGATTTGGCGTGTTCTTTGGCCTCTCCATCAACTGGGAGAAATCTGTTCTTCCAGTTTATGAACTGGAACGGGAGCTGCCTGAGAGCGCTAGACATTTGCAGGTAGTGGAAAGCTTTGAATATATGGGAATAAATATAGCAGTAAAACCCTAAGCCCTTAATAAAAGTATTTAAGGGAATATGTAAGATATGGAATTGTCTCCCGTTGTCAATAGTAGGCTGTTGTAGCTTGATTAAATTGGTGTGGTTGCCGCCTCAACTTTTATATATTTTACAGAATTCACTCAAATGAATTTCTGGTGTGTGGTTTAGGAAATTGGAGGGCATCTTTAGAGATCTGATATGGAGGAAGGGACATATCAGAATTCACCTGAGAATATTACAGTTGCCTAAAGATAGATGGTGTTTAGCGATACCGCACCCTTGGAGCTATTTTCTAGTGGCTCAGCTTCAACAGGTAGGGCGGTGGGAGGTAGGTAATAATACTAGTAGCCACAGCTACTGTCCTGTAACCCACATACATCCCTAATTGAAGCACTAGAAGCAAACTCATTGGTAGAGGAGAGTCAATACCTTTCAGCAAAACTGTTGTTGAAGAGTTGTATATATGTAATTTGGGAAACATACAATGCAGTGCACAAATTCAAATCCATATGGTCCTGATGGACAGATTTTATGTGCCCTACTACTGGTTGAAGTGAAATTGTCTGGCCTTTAATTGGCCAGTTATTGTAATGTTCCTTGTTACAGTAACTAGCTATTGTGCCACTTCAAACTCAAATGTCTCTGTATGGAGCTGTGCTTTGTTTTCTCTCTCTACCTTGCTGTTCTGTGGACAGCTTATCGCTGTAAACTTCACAAAACCTTTCTTAAACGAATTCTGATTTAAAAGATAGGCAATTGTGTAGGTACAGAAGAAAAGATCACCTGAATGGCAATTGGGACAAGCTGATCCTGAGAGTTTTTCCACAGTAGACACATAGGAGCCGCAATGTATTGTTGCTTTTCATTAATGATGTTTGTAGGAATGTTTTCAAGAATTTTATAGTCTGCCAGGAAAATGTGTTCATTCTGCAATACAATATCTTTTGTAATTAGCAAACTCTTAGCACAAAACTGCAATGTATTACAGTAGAACTATAGGCAAAACATATTTTTCTTTTTTATTTTGGATCGAGTAAGGGACTCCTGTTTGTTTAATTTTTTGCCATTTGTGCCCCATTGGGGAGATTTACCTTCACTTCCTGTCTCATTGCAAAAACAGGAATTGAGAGGAAATTGCTGCAAATTAAGGGAATTCCTTGGGGACCCCTACACCACCCAAACTGGTGTCCCCATTGAAAGACTCTGTTACTTTTCTGGGGACTACCCAAAATTTGGAATTTCTTTTTACTTTTGCTTTCAATGCTAATGGTAAACAGGACAAATAGAAAAACTGAGCTTTTTTAATCCATCTCCACTCTGTCCAAAACTAAAGAAAACGTTTTGCCTTTAGTTACACTTTAAAAATACATGCACAGACTCAAAATTCCAGCTAGTTTGATTCCATTTACTCATGTTATTGTATCCAGAACCCACCTGAAGTTCTGTCTCTAAATTTGTGGAAGGCCCCAGAGATGACGCCACCATTTCATCAACAACTGAAAAGTTCTCTGGGATCTTGAAGCATTTCTTGATCAGTGAAGGGTTAACTCCATTCAGATATTGGCTACCAAAGAAAGAATCCTCCTTCCATATCTCACTCACTAACTCTAAACATGAAAGGTAAAGATTAATATGCTTTTTTAGACTTTTTTTTAGGAAATCTATTGGCAGAGGGGGAACATGACAATATTAATGCCCAGAGACCATAAAGTCAAAGAAATGCGAAGCAGAACTTGAGACAGTGTCCTCGAAATCAATGCCATTTTATATATACAGATTGTATAACGACTTACCTGTTTAACCACCACTCAAACTTACGACCAGCTCTCCCTACCCGAACAACGTGCTATACATCATTGTATTGTACAGTACAGAATTTTCATCTGTGTTCTGTACTTATGCAAATTAAAACAATGTTATTGATCTGGAGTTTTGTGTTTAGACCTTTTTTCACAATACATTACAGTAGTTAAGAATGCTTAAAATATTGATTACTTGTGGTCCTCGTTTAACAACCATAATGACCTGGTCATTGGAATGGAACCTGGTCGTTAAGTGAGGAGTACCTGTATCAGGAAACAGCATGAACAATTGAGGTTATCATGGTCAGGACTGGTGCAAGGATTTTTGACACCCTAGGGGCGAAATCTTATTTTGCCACCCCATTGGCTCTGCCCCTGACCCCACCACTTTGTCCTTGCTCTGACTCTTTTAATGACTGCTCAAAAACTTAAATTAAAAATACCTTCAAAGTTGCTACTCTCTCCACAAACCAAACTTCTGCAATCTGCACCCCCAGCACCCTGCCATTCTTGCTGCCAGCAATCTGCACTCCCAGCACCCTGCCATTCCTGCTGCCAGCAATCTGCACTCCCAGCACCCTGCCATTCCTGCTGCCAGCAATCTGCACTCCCAGCACCCTGCCATCCCTGCTCGCAGCAATCTGCACTCCCAGAACCCTGCTCTTTGACCCAGAAGGACCGCACGATCATCCCTGAGGTTGGCCGCTCTGCCCCCTTCCCCCCAGTGACATATGGGATCACCCCTGTGCTGGTCACGCCCCCTCACACGTCCCGACCACTGACCAGTGACAATGAAGGAGGTGTGCCAGCTGCTCGGCATCAATCAGAGCCCTGAGCCGCCGAACAGCTTTGCAGCTGGGGGAGCCGGGGGAGGGATCTGTGAGTGTACTGCATGCAATAGTTCCCTCCCCGTGCCCCTGCATTATTCCTCCCTCTCCTCCTCTGGACCTCCGATACACTCGTGCAGGCTCCAGATGTGACATCCACTGGGGATGAGAAGTTGACAGGCCGTGGCAGCGCCCTAGGCGGCAGTGCGCCCTAGGTGACTGCCTGGTTCGCCTAGTGGTAGCGCCGGCTCTGATCATGGTAGGTTTAAGTTTAGGGTATTTAAGATTTACTACACTTGAGGCATTTCAATTTGTTACAACCATCTATTAAAACACACACTGTAGCTCTCCATTAATCAATTTATTCAAACAACCATTATGGTTCCAAAGTTACAAAATGTCGACTGTGCATCACCACATTGAATTTCTGACAACTTGCTTTCTAGCTGGTCTATGAAGCAGCCTGTTATAAAGGAATAATTGTGTCATGCTGTCAGAAATCCAAGACTTAACTGCAAAGACTTAGCTGTAAGATAAATGCCATATTTATGTATTGAGAACACCCTGACAAAAACGCCTATAATTTTATGAAGGTCTAAAATAATAGAGAAATCTCACAAACCTGATTTCTGTGATTGCCGCAGGGTGGACAGCAGTTTGATGTCTTCTAGGTTATGCCATGAATCCTTGTTGAACAGAAATCCTTTCAGAATGGTTCCAAAGCCACTAACAGTAGAAGAACAGGTAGCTATTCCTTTTTATGGCCTCATCTAGAGCTGCTGAACAAGTCAGTTGTGGTCAAATCCATACAGCGATCTGTTATGCTGCGTACACACTATCAGACTGTCCGGCAAGCGGACCTGCCCACAAACAACTGGACTTTTCTGGCAGACTAGGTCCGCCGGACTATGGCGAGAGTCCGTCGTACTTTTCAAATGAATGGACTTGCCCACACACGGAGGAAAGTCCGTTCATTTTGAACGTGGCTCCCGGGAGCCGGGACTAGCGAAGGAGGTTAATGTCGCCACCTTCAGCGGCGAGATTGACACGTCGCTGAAGTCGGAATTCGGAAGACCCTCGAAGTCGGAAGAAGAGGCAGCAGCGACAGAAGACCGAGCCACCGCTAGTAAAAGAGCTGGGAGAAGAAAGCGGAGGCCCGGCAAGAAGAACCGAAGAGGGGGACAAGACCCCCGAAGTCGGAAGAAGACCCCCGGGCGGCGACGAAGAAGAAAGCCGGGCTCCTCCACTAGTAAAAGAGCAATAAATTATTTTAAACCCTTGTGTGGTGTTTTTTTTTTTTAAATTTTTTTTCACCAGGTGAATGGGAAGGGGTACATTGTACCCCATACTCATTCACATAGGGTGGGGGGCCAGTATCTGGGGGCCCCCTTATTAAAGGGGGCTCCCAAATTCCAATAAGACAATGGCCAGGGTTTGTTGGGAAGAGGCCCTTGTCCTCATGAACATGGGGACAAGGTGCTTTCGGGTCAGGGGGGCGCACGGCCCCCCCTTCCCCCAAAGCACCCCCCCATGTTGAGAGCACGTGGCCTGGTACGGCTCAGGAGGGGGGCTCGCTGGTCCCCACCCCCTTTCCTGACCGGCCGGGCTGCGTGCTCGGATAAGGGTCTGATATGGACCTTGGGGGAACCCCCACACCGTTTTTTCGGCGTAGGGCTTCCCCTTTAAGTCCATACCAGGTGACGGGGCAGCGACATTGACTTCCTTCGCTAGTCCCAGTTACCTGGAGCCGCGTTCAAAAATAACGGACTTTCCTCCGTGTGCGGGAAAGTCCGTTCATTTCAAAAGTACGGCGGACTAGCACACACACGACCGGATTGCGAGTCCGGCGGTCAAGTTTTGAGTCAAAACTACTTTCTAAGTTCGCCGGACCTTTGGGAAAAAAAAGTCCGCCGGAGCCCCCACACAAGTCTGCTGGATAGTCTGATTGTGTGTACGCGGCATAACTCTACAAAAGCTCATATCTGATTATCTGGTAGGTTAGAACAACCAGATTCTAGAGTACATTTAAACTAGATTTGCTTCTAGCTTCTTTGCTAGCCTGAACTTTCAATAAACAAGAATAATAAAATTAATAAATGACCATTTATGACCTACAGCACACCCAAATTATCGGCAACTGCTTGTGATTTGATTTCTAACAAATACACAAAATTATTGAAGAAATAGGTTGCCGTTTTAGTTCCAGGAGCTAACAATTCAGATTTGTGCACCATGTTGATTTTTATGGTAGGTCTTGCTACAAATATTTTCACTCTGTTTATTACAAGTATAGCATTTTGAGCTAAATCTTTTGCCAGAATTCCTTGCTCGGGTTTCCTGAGAATTATAGTGACAAAAAACTTTTTTCTACGAAAGGTGAACCTAATACCACTTATCCACAAGATGCTGTCAACATCTGATTAACTAAAGCTGCCACAAGCTGGAGAAGGGCATTAAGAATATCTTAATACCTTGGTTTACCTTTCTTTTTAGGGCTTCTGGAAGAGTAAACAACTCCGCTACACAACTTATTGAATGAGCACAACTGAACAGCAACATTTCCTGGATCCCTGTTCTCACAGCAGAATTTAGATACATACATGGAAAAAAGGTTGTAGCCAAAACTGATTTCTTTTAGCAAGGAGTACTGGTCATTAGGGGGAAGCTTGAACGCGCCATCATCTTCCATGTCAATGCAGCGAGGGACACCTTCTGCATAAACTTTCCACCTACAAGATTGTATAAAGTTATTACAAGTACTGATAACAGGCTGTACTGTTCCACTCCTAGCACTATTTCCCCTATTCCACCTGCCAATGGGTCCTGATTTAAAGCAGTTCATTACCTGTTCTGTAATCATGGTAATCCAACAAAGTAAGAGAAACCACTCTCCATCATAAAAGCCTGGTATAAAATGTAAATACTTTTTGGTAAAAAGGCTGTTCCAGCTGCTTCTCTGCCCTATAATGCATCTCACTCTATCAAGATTCTAACTGAAGAATGAGGATTGCAGGTTGGAAGGACACTTTTATTACATGGGCTTAAGTTGCAATAAAAATTGGTGGAACACCCTTTGTACCGGAAAGTACCAATACATGTTTATACTGGGCTTTTATGATGGAGAGCATCACCTCTTTCTTGACAAAATACGACATGATGATAGCACCTCTCCAGGTAAAATATGAGATTCCTCCCTGCTGTAGCAAGTGACGGGTGCCAGACTTGGTGCGCAAAACAAAAAAGAGATGGCGGCACTACCAGCATAAAAAAATATAACTTTATTGGAAATCCATTGAAATCGAGCACACAATGTGCACACACATCTCCTGTGGAATTCAGCAAACGCGTTTCACACACTTGTGCTTAGTCATGCTTAAGCAATAAAGTTATATTTTTTTATGCTGGAAGTGCCGCTTTAAAAACAAAACAAAAAAACACATCTCTCTTGTTTGATTATCACAAATCAAGCTTTAGTTACAAACTTAAATGTGACCCCCCCTTCCTTAAACACTGCACAGGTATTTAAAAGAGGACCCATGGGGGGGGGGGGACATCTCACCTTTCTCTGACTTATGAATAATGAAGGGAATGATGTAATTCTCAGGCTGCCAAGATCCCTGGAAATGCCAAGTAGCCCAGATCTCACAAGACAATGCAAAACCACAGTGCCAGTGGCGGAACTACCGCCATAGCGACCCACGCGGGCGCTATGGGGCCCGCAGCCGAGTTGGGGGCCTGGTGAGTGGTGTTAGTGGGGGGTGCTGGCCGCTCCGGGTGACACGCTGGAGTAGCGGCAGCCGCCCGCATCACTAACACTGCTCTCTGTAGTGCGGGTGCAGGGACACAGCAGCACGGACCGTAGCCGCCTCCCCCTCCTCTCTGTTTACATCCACAGAGGAGGATGAGCTTACGCTGGAGGGACACACACGCGGCACTGTGTATCAGCGCTGAGCGCTGTTCTGAGGTATGGGGGGGGGGGTCTGCACTGAGTTCGGGTCTGCACTGAGTTCGGGTCTGCTGCACTGAGGAGGGTCTGCACTACTGAGGGGAGTCTCTACTGAGGGGGGTCTACACTACTCGGGGGTCTGCACTGACGGGGTCCTGCACTACTAGGGGGGTCTACACTACTGAGGGGGTCTGCAATACTGAGGGGGGTCTGCACTGAGGGGGAGTCTACATTACTGTGGGGGGGGGTCTGCACTACTGTGGGGGGAGCCTGCACTACTGAGAGGGAAGTCTGCACTACTGAGGGGGAGCCTGCACTACTAGGGGGTCTGCACTACTGAGGGGGGGTCTGCACTACTGAGGGGGGGTCTGCACTACTGAGGAGGGGTCTGCACTACTGAGGAGGGGTCTGCACTACTGAGGAGGGGTCTGCACTACTGAGGGGAGTCTGTACTGAGAGGGGGTCTGCACTACTGAGGGGGGGTCCTGCACTACTGAGGGGGGTCCTGCACTGAGGGGGGTCTACACTACTCGGGGGTCTGCACTGAGGGGGGTCTGCACTGACGGGGTCCTGCACTACTAGGGGGGTCTACACTACTGAGGGGTCTGCAATACTGAGGGGGGGTCTGCACTGAGGGGGAGTCTACATTACTGTGGGGGGGTCTGCACTACTGTGGGGGGAGCCTGCACTACTGTAGGGGAAGTCTGCACAACTGAGGGGGAGCCTGCACTACTGAGGGGGAGCCTGCACTACTAGGGGGGCTGCACTACTGAGGGGGGTCTGCATTACTGAGGGGAGGTCTGCACTACTGAGGGGAGTCTGCACTACTGAGGGGGGAGTCTGCACTACTGAGGGGGGAGTCTGCACCGCTGGGGGGGTGTCTGCACAGAGTGGGGTCTGTAATGGGGGGGTGTCTGCACTACTGAGGGGTGTTTGCACTGAGGGGTGGGCGTCTGCACTACTCGGGGGGGTCTGCACTACTTAGGGGGGAGGTGTCTGCAATGCTGGGAAGTGTCTGCAATGCTGGGGGATGTCTGTAATAAGGGGGGTGTTTGTACTGCTGGGGGGTCCTGCACTGAGTGGGGGTCTGTAATGGAGGGGTGTCTGCACTACTGAGGGGGGAATCTGCACTACTGAGGGGGGTCCTGCACTGAGGTCGGTCTGTACTGAGGGGGTGGTCTGGACTGGGGGGGTGTCTGCACTGGGAGGTATTTGTACTGCTGGGGTGGTCCTGCACTGAGGGGGGGTCTGTAATGGGGTGGTGTCTGTACTAAGTGGGGTGTCTGTACTTGGGGGGAACTGTACTAAGGGGGGTGTCTGCACTGCTGGGGGGTCTGTACTACTGAGGGGGGTCTGTACTGCTGGGGGGTCCTGCACTGAAGGGGGGTGTCTGCACTGGGGGGGTCTGTACTAAGGTGTGTCTGCACTGGGGGGGTCTGTACTAAGGGGGGTCTGCACTGAGGTAGGGGGTGTCTGTACTAAGAGGGGTGTCTTTACTGCTGGGGGGTCTGTACTGAGGGGTGTCTGTACTGCTGGGGGGTCTGCACTGTACTGATGGAGGTCAGCAATGCGTGTCCTTCAGGGGCTGCATACAGTATACTGCATACTTTGTTGTTCGAAATGAATATAAGCTGTTGCCTGGGTACTGTGCCACATGGGTGAGGTAATCTGTTGTTCAATGGTATTAGTTAATTTTTTTTTTGGGGGGGGGCCCCATACAACATTTTGCTATGGGGCCCTGTGATTTCTAGTTACGCCCCTGCACAGTGCACAGTAGTCTTCTTGAAAGAACTAGGCTATTAAACATTCTCCAAAACCTTGCCAGTAGGAGGATGATGTCACCCTAGCCTATGGATCGAAGGAGGAAGAAGGCAAAAAGCAAATACAGTATATTTAACTTCCCCCTAGGCTTTATTTGCACTTTCATCCAGCTTTTAGAATAGAGGGGGCACCTTGAAAAAGGAGACCTTATCACTAAGGTGCACTGCATTACATTTATGAGAGGAAAAGATATTCTTATATTTAGGGGAAGAAGCCATATTATATAGCTTGTAACATTAGATTCACTTCAAGCACATTAGCACATGTACACAAATGATATAAGAACCCCTGGTTACAAAGTCAGTAAAGCCATGAGATTAAAGGGCAAAACCAAGGGCTGTGAAACAAAATACATATGATAAATTGATTCATAATAATTTTAAGTCAAGTGCTCATAAAATTGCATTTTCATCTATGTATACCCAAAAGATCCAGGAGGTCTAGCAGTCTCTGATTTCTGTAAATATAATCCCGCTGCTCAAGAGATGCAACTGTATCAACTTCATTATGACTCGTATACACCTGCCTGGATAGTTTTGGAAGCACAAGCTTGTGCTTCTCTTCCTATTGACCGTTTGATGTGGCTGCCTTCTAAAAGTCATAGGGCCACCTCTGTACCTCTTTTTTCCCATTCCTTACACCTCTGGGATACTTCCTGTGTCTTGTATCTGGTCTGGTCGTGCCATACTCTGATGGCTCCATTATTTAATAACCCTAAGTTCCCTTCTGGTCTACACTGCTTTCAGCTTCAATGATGTATAGACAAGGGGTTGTATCGCATTGGACACTTTTTTTGACCGAAAAGGTATCTGAAAGTCCTCTTATTTTTCTCAACCTTTAAAAATGACACAAATCATTCTGTTAATTTCAATGACACACTTCCTTATTGTCCTGAAAAAGCAAGCAGATGGTATTACTACACAGACTGTCTTTGAAAGTAGATGTTTGCAGAGTACAACTCAAAGGGATGGACTCACATCCTTATATACTGTAAGTTATTTATGGCCTCTTTGATTAACTTGCGTATAGGCTGGCTTGGAAAGGAGACCTGGAAACGGAGATCATTGAGGAAGCCTGGAATGCCTGTACTTCTAGAATTCATAAGGGCATTTTGAACATTCAGCTGATTAAGACTAATTATAAGGTGGTCTCCTGATGGTATCAAGTCCCAACCAGGCTGTCTATGATGCATTCTGAGGTCTCTTCACAATGCTTTTGAGGCTGCAGTCAAAAGGGTTCAATGCTGCACAAATGGTGGACCTGCTGTAAGGTTAGGAGATTCTGGAGGAAAAGAACATGCCTTATAATTTTCTGTAACTATGTTGAACATCCATGTACATGTACATCGCTTGAAGGCAGTTTCTCTTACCCCCCTGCTCCAAAAAACATCTATCCTACATGGAGGGTGTGAGCCCTGTATGCAAAAAGATACTTAAAAGAAAAGAAGGCTGGACAACCGCACTCCTATGCAATTTCTTTATTCAAGCGCACAAAGGTGAACTACAGGTATCAGCTTACATGTTACATACCAAGGTTGGGTGCTTACTCATGCTTACGAGCTATGAGTAAGTACCCGACCTTGGTGGGAAACATGTAAGCTGATACCTGTAGTTCATCTTTGTATTCGGCACTTGAATAAAGAAATTGCATAGGAGTGCGGTTGTCCAGCCTTCTTTTCTTCTATGTTGAACATCCCTAAGACAGCTCAGGTAGCTCTTTTAAATAAATCCATGGATGATATCACCGGACATAAGCAATCATTAATCTTCTCTATGTTCTTGGCAGCAAAGATAGCTATAGCCATGACTATATTTGAAAAGACTTGGGATTCGTGACTTCACTACCTTCAAGTTCCATCTGGATGGCACTGGATGGTGGCGGAAGGACAGGCTCTTGCCGGACTTTCTGTTTTGCCTTCTTCTTCTATTGGCTTTCCCAATTTTTTTAAGAGCATCAGTGGGCTACATGAAGTAAAGTGAAATTTGTCTACCGACCATTCCAATGTTTAGTGGATACTGGGAGATTTAACAGACTGACAGATATCTTGACTGCTGGCAAGAGTCTTGTGCCTTAAGCCTGTTTCACAAAGGCTTCAGCTTGTATAAGAGCAGTGTGAACAACAAGCTTTGACAATGCAGAGCTTTCAGCAAGATTTGTTGAAGTTTTTAAAATACCATTCAGCTTTTCTTTAAAGTGGCAATTAGCACTCCCATTATGATCCATGTTCAGCATTTACAAACTGGAGCTTTAAAAGCTTCAATAAAGCTCTGCAAGTTCTTTGTCAAAGCTTGCTGTTCACACTGCTCTTATACAAGCTGAAGCCTGTGTGAAACAGGTCTCTTTACTAGGCCTGCACTTTAGGTAGGTGGCCAGGGTGTGGCTCACTTACTAATGATCACCTGGGTGAATTGACCCTTTAAGCAAACACTTAAAGAGACATTTTGTCTGCTTATTGCCATCTGCTGGTGTCATTTCGACAACATCTCGACAAGAGCCAATATCCACACATTAAGCCCACGTACACACGGTCGGAGATTTTGGCAACCAAATCCGTCGGATTTTGTCCATCAGATTTTGTCCTTCGTATCTTGTCCGAAACTGTTGCATACACACGGTCGGACTAAGTTGTCGAAAAATCCGATCTTTCAGAACGTGATGACGTAATTTCGTTACGATGGGACTACATTCAGGCTAGTAGCCAATAGCTTTGATGTAGGAATTTGATCTGAGCATGCGTGGCACTTTGTCCGATCAAAATTCTCTACACATGCTAAGCCCTTGTACACACGGTCGGAGAATCCGTCGGAATGTGTCCTATCGGACCGCGTTGTCGGATAATCCGACTGTGTGTGGCATGCATCGGACTGATTCCGTCCGATTATCCGTCGGACCCAATTTTCCAACTTGTTGGAAATATTTCCCGACCAACTGGTTCGATCAGACATACTCCGATCATGTGTAGAGAATTTTGATCGGACAAAGTGCCACGCATGCTCAGATCAAATTCCTACATCAAAGCTATTGGCTACTAGCCTGAATGTAGTCCCATCGTAATGAAATTACGTCATCACGTTCTGAAAGATCGGATTTTTCGACAACTTAGTCCGACCGTGTGTATGCAACAGTTTCGGACAAGATCTGATGGATTTGGTTGCCAAAATCTCTGACCGTGTGTACGTGGGCTAAGAGTTCCTGTTTCCCATCATATAAAAAAAAAAACTTCCAAAATACCTACATGGATGTTACATTTACTGAATTTTCACTACTGCTTTATACACTCCAAAGGCCTATTCTTCCCTATTCATTGCAGTGGGCTGTGTTGGCAAAAATTATGCATGTCAGATTTGTCCTGTTTTGTTGAACTGGCTGCCCAGTTGAATGGGCTGCCTTAATGCAATGTACATTTGCATGGATTGATGTACAGCAATGGACTGCATACATATAAATAGGCCCTAAAAGCTGCCAACTCTAATCCAATCCACAGGAACCACTAAGATGAGTTATTTCTTCTCAGTTTCCTTTCCATGTCACCAGCAGAAATGTTATTTATTCACTAAGTTAATGGCTTACCCAAGAGTCATGGCTGTATCCAACTATTAATCTATAGTAGCCTTGAATATTCAGTTTTACTACTGAATCAGCTGTGAGCAGTCATATGGATTGGAATATAACCACTAAAGTCAAAAGGAAGGACTACAATTACAAAAATAGTGTTGGAAATTACAGTTGTGAAAAGTCCAAAAAGGATTGCCAAACTAGACGTAGCAAATGGTGCATATAATTAGCAAATGTAGGTTTCTCACTAACTTGTATGTCTCTCTGTTCATCTCCAGTTCTGTTTTTCTTTGTCTCAGGAGGATAGGAGGGGTGCTCCCTGTTATTATAACACCTGAAACAAAGCAAATTGTATGTATGTGACTAACGGAACCATAATACAGTTTAAGTACTAGAAATTTGGCAATTTAAAGTACAAGGGTTAGTGACCTTTTAACTATGAACCCCAACAATGAAGCCAACCATGTTGAGAAGGTTTTTTGAACCACCCTAAAAAGGCCAGACCCACTACTGAATTCTACATGACAGGCGAGCTAAACGTCTGTAAAATGTAGGCTTTTGTGACAAATTAATGTCTGGGTTCCCTACAGATGTAAATCTCTTTAATGTCCCAACTCTGACACTGGATAAAAGTGGCTGCTCAGTTTTTTCATTCAGACAGTGAGACATATATCTTATCAAGAATCATCCTCTGGCAGACATCCATAGCATAAGATCAAGCACTATTACTTATGCATTATGGTCACACATGGTTATTTTCCTCCCTACATGTTTTGTCCAGCTGTATGTACTCAGTGCAACTTATCACATCCAAGTGACAGATATAACAACAACATATCAGAAAAAAGTAAAAAAAATAAATAAAAATCAAGGGGCGTGGCTTGGTGTGCGGCTGAGATGGCAGCACATTAGAGGAGCTATGGAGCATTTAAAGCCTTTAGCCCGTCTCGCTGCACCTTAAACACCCGATAATAGGCAGACAGAACCACCAAACGCCACATACCCGATCCCGCCGCACTTCAGCTGCTTATACAGGGAGAAACATCTCTGAACTCTTCAAAAGTCAGGCATCTTCCCATAGCAGCCTGGCCGGAGGCAAGACCTGACCAGAGGAGGATTTCAGTGAGGACTCAATCGTCCACAGAGAATAACATTAGGGGAATCTCCCACTCTAACCACCCCCTCACATATGCCAATATGTCTAGCTTTGCTGTGGACTGATCTCAAAACGAACCCGCTGGTTCTCACAGAGAAATTGGCCTCTGCTGAAGTGGCTGGGAAACACAGGGAGAAGGCAATACATACATTGGACAAGTGACAGCTTCACACTTCCTCCACTTCATAGACATGAATAGACATTTAGAAGACCTTGACAACATGGGGAGGTGAAACAATACGTCAGGGGGATCCCTAAGTCTGTGGACAATGAGCAAATTATTTCAGCCTTGCAGAGGGTCTTCAACAGTTTGTTGGAAAGACCTGAAGACACAGATATAAAGTTTGTGAGGGCCCACAGAGCCCTTAGGGCTAAAGGCCTGACACCAGAAGTTATAATTTGTTGCCTGCACAACTTTGCATTAAAGGAGGATATCATGCATAAAGCACAAAGGAATGTGAGGAGATCATCTTTAATGGGGAAACAATTGTGCTTTTTCATGACCTTTCTCAGATCACTCTAAAAAAATTGTAGGGCTCTACATCCCCTCCTGGACAAATTAAGTGAGAAAGATCTGATGTACACATGACACTTCCCATTTGCATACCTTGAAACCCACAATGACCGTTAACATTCCTCATGCTCTCTTGAGGACCTACGAGAGTTTTATAATGCACTTCATCTAGGCCAGGTTGACCTCAGGGATTGGTACCAAGAATTTCTCCTACCACCCCTGGAAAGGAGTCCCCCCGCACTCCCCCTTCAGGTCCCCAGAGAATCACCAATCTAAAATGATGAAAGCAAACTGTCAAGGGGGTTCGATTGCGGGAACCCCAAACCATAGGGCTAAAACTTCCATGGATGATGTCTGACTATCAAATTCCATTCCTTAATAATATGTGCTGGTCTTTTACTACCGCCTTCACCACGTTACCTTCTCTTTACACAATTATAAGTGGAATACACCCCTGTTCTGATCCGAGTTGACTTCTAGATAAGCTGAATGATATTACCCTTTTACTCAAGTTCCTGGACATACCGCCTGAGCCTATTCGATCAGTTCTGAGGGCAGCATGGCTTCTATACAGTCATCAAAACAACTTGAACATTTCTGTCCCTAAGGCTTCTTTTTCCTCATGTTATTATGCTCAAGACAAAGTTATAACATTATGCCTAAATTATGGTGCCCAACATACGCTCACCCCTTTTTACAGAATTTAAACTTTGACTAGTCGGATGAAGTATGCCATTCTTTCACCCTATCTTAAACTGAAATAATATGGTAAATTCAGGACTGACTTTATTTTCTTTAACGTTACATGTAGTTTTCATCAGCAGACCAGCCACGTTTTCTTGTTCTGATGTTATGTATGTTTATTTGTTCTTGACAGATTGTCACTCTCTATAACATTGTTTAAGTAGTTGCCAATGTTATCTTCATATAACCGAACAGTTTATACAGTTTTTGTTTTCAGGTCCAGGCTCCATGGCTCTCTCTGGTACTGTTTAATGGCATACTCCTCTCTGGGACATAGTCCCACAGTGATATCTCACAATGTCAAGGGATTGAACATTCCTGAGAAATGTTCAGCCCTTCTGAAGGAACTCAAAAAAATGAGGCCCCACTTTGCCTTTTTACAGGGAATACACTTTAAGACACACCATATATCCAAGCTCACCGGCTCCCTCTTCACTGAAGCCTACCAAACTACCAATATCTCCAAGTCAAAAGGAGTTTCAATCCTGGTAAGCAAGGAATCTTCCTTTCAATTGACTGACTGACTAGTGGACTCAGGAGGGAGATCTTTCTTCCTAAAAAGAAAATGCTGTGGAATCCCCATCACACTAGCAAATGTGCATTTCCCAAACACATTCACCTAACCTTTTTCCAACGTTTGGTAAGAGAACTTGAAAGCTTTAGTTCAATATTCCCTTAAACCCCTTAGCATCATCATCGGGCAAAACCTGCATTACATACTGAATCTTAAAATGACTCAAATCACTATTAAATTCCCTACAACTTATAGATTGTTGGTGCTTTCTCCACCCCAAGGGAAGAGACTTTACTTTCTGCTCTATCCCAAATGACTTCTACTTTAGGATTGATTATATTTTCATTTGCCAGAGAGACCTACATGTGATTTCTGAGGCCAGTATAAAAATACAATGCATATTCGATCATGCCACCGTTTCTTTGACCATGAACTTGTCAGCTCCCATGTTCAAATCCCCTACATGGAGACTAAACTCCTCGTTATTAACAGACCATGTGCTGCTCTTCAAGATTTCATCACTTTTAAACAAATTTTTCGAACACAATATACATCCAGAAGTTGATCCCCTGATAGTATGGGAGGCCCATAAACGCTCCATTTGAGGAGAGTTGTTTAAGATGGGAGCCCAACGTAAAAGAAAGAAAGAAAAATAAATCAAACAATTAACTGAAAAAATCCTGACATATGAAACCTAACAGCACAATCTGCACTAGCTCTGCTGGAGACCAGGAAAACGCTGCAGCAGATCCTAGAAGCATGAGCTTAACGTTTTTTATTCTTTAGAAAAAAAAATGTACTATGAATTTGGGGACAAGACAGGCCAAATGCCAACCATAACATCTTGGGCATAAAAAAAACGAGGGAAGCTAGATGTCACTAATGCGCAAATTGCACACCATTTCCATAACTTTTATACTAACCTCTACAACCTTCCGAGACAACACAATCTCGCAGACATCCACGACAACAGACTACAAATTATATGGGAATATTTGAAAGACTCAAACTCCCCGCATCAAACACCTAGAAAGACCTATTGAAACATCGGAAATCCGTCAGGTTATTAACGACTAGGAATGAGCCCGATGTTCAAGTCAAATGTAAGTTCGACTCGAACATCGGGTGTTCGACTGTTCGCCAATCAATTTAGGGTGTTTGCGGCAAATTCGAAAGCCACAGAACGTGTTTGCGGCAAATTTGAAAGCCGCGGAACACCCTTTAAAAGTCTATGGGAGAAATCAAAAGTGCTAATTTTTAAGGTATATATGGATGGTATTGTCATAAAAAGTGTTTGGACTCCTGAGTCCTGTCCCAGGTGACATGTATCAATGCAAAAAAAAGTTTTAAAAACAGCAGTTTTTTCGGGAGCAGTGATTTTAGTAATGCTTAAAGTGAAACAATAAACGTGAAATATTCCTTTAAATTTTGTACCTGGGAGTTGTCTATAGTATACCTGTAAAGTGGCGCATGTTTCCCGTGTTTACAACAGTCCCTGCACAAAATTACATTTCTAAAGGAAAAAAAGTAATTTAAAAGTACTTGCTGCTATAATGAATTGTCGGTCCCGTCAATACACATAAAAGTAATTGAAAAAAACGTCATGGGATTCCCCCACAGTCCATTACCAGACCCTTTGGGTCTGGTATGAATATTAAGGGGAACCCCAAATCAAAATGTAACAAAAAAAATGCGTGGGGGTCCCCCCAAATTCCATACCAGGCCCTTCAGGTCTGGTATGGATATTAAGGGAAACCCCGTGGCAAAATAAAAAAAAATGGCATGGGGTCCCCCCAAAAATCCATACCAGACCCTTATCTGAGCACGCAACCTGGCAGGCCACAGGAAAAGAGGGGTTTTTTTTGTATTGTTTTTTGGTTATTAGTGTTTGCATATGCATGTATTCTGATGTGTAGGAGCAGTTTGTATTTGTTAAAACACCAAAAAATAAGTAAGTGGTATTTGTTGAGATATAATTGTATTATATACACAGTGGATACGTTTAAACACATATATATCTTTTTTCACAAAAAAGGAAAATAGGGGGCGCAATCCACAATCTTTAGACAAATTTTCTTACTTAATGTGGATGTCAAGCTACTAGCTAACAGGTTAAGGTCACTGTTACATGCCTGTTACATGTCCTATTTGGCCCTGAGCAGGCCGGATTTATGCCAGGCAGAGAGGCAAAAGACAATGTAACCAAGTCACTCAATCTAATCTATGCTGCCCGGATGCAAATGATTGGGGGACTTCTCCTGTCTACGGACGTGGAGAAGGCGTTCGATCGGGTATGCTTGGACTTTATGCTAGAAACCTGCAGGTATATTGGCTTGGAAACTCTTATAATGGTCTAGATCTCAGAGCTTTGTAAAAACCCATCTGCTAAATTAAAGATCAACGGATCCTTGTCAGAAAGTGTGAGCATCACACCAATGGTAGAAGGCAGGGTAGTCCCCTCTGGCCTCTCCTATTCATTCTTTTGCTTGAACCGTTCAACAGAAGGGTAATAGCCGAAAGAGCAATCCAGGGGTTTAAGGTGGCCAACAGAGAGTTCAAGGTCGCTGCTTACCTATTGTTCTTTCTGACAAATCCTCACACCTTGATACCTACCCTACTGAAGTAATTTTCCCTATATGGCTACATATCTAATTTAAAAATAAATTACACAAAATCTGAAATGATGAATATCACTATACCGGGGGTTTCTCTCAAATATATATATAAGACAATAGCCCATTTAAATGGGAAGCTTCATTACTAAAATCTCTTGGGGTTTGGCTGACAAAACGACTCTCTCTAATCTACAAATGTAACTTCTTATCTATTCTTAAAACCAAAAGAGAAAAATCTACGAGCATAGCACCCGAAACACTTCTCCTGGTTTGGTCCAGGTTCCATTTGCAAAATGTCTACTGAGATATTTTTTTTATTTCTAAACCTACCTATAAAAATACCTAGCTTTTTTAAGGCCTTACACTCGATCCAATGTAAATTCATTTGGGCATACAAAAGACCAAATCAAATTTAGCCTGTTGACCAAACCCAAGGAGAGGGGTGGGATGGGCATACCAGACTTTCAAAACTACTAGTATGCATCACTAGGGATGAGCCCGATGTTCGAGTCGAACGTAAGCCGAGTAGCGATTAATTTGGGGTGTTCACAGGAGCAATGATTTTAATAATGCTTAAAGTGAAACAATAAAAGTGAAATATTATAAATTTTGTACTGGGGGGTGTCTATAGTATGCCTGTAAAGTGGCGCATGCTTCCCGTGTTTACAAACAGTCCCTGCACAAAATTACATTTCTAAAGGAAAAAAGTAATCTAAAAGTACTCATGGCTATAATGAATTGTCGGTCCCGGCAATACACATAAAAGTAATTGAAAAAAACGCAGGCAAAAGCCCTGGATCAGACGGCCTGTCGGCTCCCTACTATAAAACGTTCTCCGACACTCTCGTAACCCCTTTCCTCAAAGCCTTCAACACCCTCTCCACCAATCCCTTGTTTCCTCACGGTTCACTAGAAGCACACATTGCGGTCATACACAAAGATGGAAAAGATGCAACAATGGTAACCAACTATAGGCCGATCTCGTTGCTAAACGTAGATCTAAAACTGTTCGCTAAAATTTTGGCAAATCGGCTATTCCCCCTCCTGCCCTCCGTGATAGGACTTGACCAAGTTGGCTTTGTCCCTGGTCGTGAGGCCAGGGACAATACCATCAAAGCAATCAATATCCATCCCTGGCTGACCTCCAGCAAGCAGAAAGGATTTTTCCTGTCACTAGAAGCGGAGAAGGCGTTTGACAGGCTAGCCTGGGATTACCTCGAGGCGACCTTGCGCCACTTGGGACTCCCCATCAGAATGCTCAATTTTATCTTGTCTCTATACTCTTCCCCAACCGCAAAAGTGAGGGTGAACGGCCACCTGTCAAACGCCTTCTCCATCCGCAATGGAACACGACAGGGTTGCCCCCTTTCCCCTGTCCTCTTCATTCTAACACTCGAACCATTCCTCCGAAGTTTACGCTCCAATAATAACATTAAGGGTATTTCAATAGCAGACCGCACATACAAGCTAGCGGCCTTTGCAGATGACATCTTATTGTTCCTGACTAACCCATTAACCTCTATCCCTAACTTACTTAGAGAATTTGACCTCTTTCAACGTATTTCAAACTTAAAAATCAACTTCTCCAAGTCCCATGCCCTCAATATCTCCCTTCCACATGACGTTACAGTTCTATGCCAAAACAATTTTCCATTTATATGGAAACAGGACTCGATACTGTATTTAGGGATCAAGCTGCCGTCACACCTTCCTGACCTGTTCCCGAAAAATTATACATCACTCATCCAATCCATCTCGGCGGACCTACGCAGGTGGGACAAACCACAGTTTTCTTGGTTTGGCCGCGCGACCATACTAAAAATGAACATCCTTCCCCGCGTCCTTTACCTTCTTCAAACTATCCCCATTAGAATTCCCCTATCTTTCTTTCAAAACCTAAAGAGACTTTTTTTTACAGTTCCTTTGGAAACACAAGCGCCCTAGGATATGCTATACCCAACTATCCAAACCGAAAACAATGGGAGGCATTGGTCTGCCAGACCTGTGGAAGTACTCCTATGCGTGTCACTTGGAGAGGGTGGTAGACTGGGCAATTCATGAGGACACGAAAGACTGGGTGACACTAGAAGACTCCTTCTCCGACCTCCCGATCAAAGCCTCCCCGTGGATACTTCCACACCATATCCCTAAAACACTACGAGATCACCCGCTTATAGGCCCCACTCTCTGTAGCTTCAGGGAAGCAAACAAAATAGTAAGCCTCTCATCGAACCCCGGACCCCTCACTCCTGTCCGACTTAACCCTGCTTTCCAACCTGGCATGGCAAATAACTTCTTAAAGACAACGTGGCCACTTAAAGAAATGCAAGTCCGCCACTTCTTTCATAAAGGCAAAATGTTGGACCGGAGTGAGGTGCCTATGATCCCTGGGGGTAAACCGTTCCCTTACTGGGTATATTTTCAGATAAGACACTTCCTACAAACCACAAACTCGGACTCATCGCTATCCCGAGACCTATTCCCATTTGAGAGCCTCTGCTCCCAGACCTCTCCACAACGACACTTAATTTCATACACCTACTCTTTGCTCTTTTCATCCTTCTTACCTTCAGAAGGGAAAGCATGTAGGGCCTGGGAGAGAGACTTACAGATGGAGCTTTCGGAAGAAAGTTGGGAGAGGATATTCACAATAGCGCAACTACAAAACATTATCTCGCTGGTACCGCACACCCGTGATAACAAACAAATACAATAAGGATACGTCAGACAAATGCTGGAGATGTCACTCCGGGCTAGGTACATTCCTACACATCTGGTGGTCTTGCCCCAGATTACTGACCTTTTGGACACGACATTACATCCCACATCACTGATAGTCAGATAGACTTCACGCCGGCCAGACTCATCTTGCACCATTCTCCCACTCCGGTTCACCTGTACAAGAAATCCCTTTGCTTGCATCTGCTCAACGCAGCTAAACTATGTATACCAGCACATTGGGGTACTCCAGAAGCGCCATCAATATCAGAATGGCTAAACCGCATTAAAAAAATAGCGGAAATGGAAGAGTTAATCCATATCTCTAGAGACTCCCCCCACAAGTTCGCTCGAACATGGGCAAAATGGAATGATTTTTGCTCCTCAGAACGATACGCTCTGGTCATGAGCCCCGCAAGTTAAATTGAAAACCTATATAGGTCGGCAACACAATGCAACACAACTATGACCAGATTGGTGAATCATTTCGCTGAGAAACTTTATCACACATTCTGGTGTGATAAGGACCTGCTATTTACTGTGGGTCTTAATGCTTACCCTTTCTCTTTCTCCGTAATTACTTCCCCCCCTTTTCTGTCCTCCTCTGTCCCTCCTATCCCCCCATAACCCAGCACTGACTCAGTATCGCACCACCTCTCCTCTCCATAAACCATAAGTAGGACTACCCAACAGTTCGTAATGTCTTGACTATCTTAACACTACACACATTGACTAGACTGGATGTGACGACGGATCCACCCTCTGACGGGCCCCCCACTACCCTGAACAACTAGAAGTTTAAGTTTCCCACACTAGACTTCTCACACATGCACTGCGTCTGGTGACAATATCTCCTAGCTGGTCTGGGAACCTTTTGCACTTAACTATCTTATAAAAGCCAGCTCACAGCAGCCTGACTAAAAATCCCAAGGCAAGAGGACTAGGTCCAACTTATAAATGCTTATGTCCTTTTCTGTTAATTTTGTCTAGTTCAAAAACTATTTGTATGAGTCCTTTTCAACTCGCATGTAAAATTATTATACGATGATTGTATACCTTCATAAAAATTTTAATAAAAATTATTATGGAAAAAAAAAAGAAGAAAAAAATGGCATGGGATTCCCCCACAGTCCATTACCAGGCCCTTTGGGTCTGGTACGAATATTAAGGGGAACCCCGAACCAAAATGTAAAAAAAATTGCGTGGGGGTCCCCCCAAATTCCATACCAGGCCCTTCGGGTCTGGTATGGATATTAACCACTTAAGGACCGCCTCACACCGATATACGCCAGCAGAATGGCACAGCTGGGCATAATCACGTACCTGTACATGGCTCTTTAAGTGCCCAGCGTGGGTCGGGAGTGCGCCGGCAGCGGCACATTCCCGGCCCGGTCCTGAGCTCTGTAACCGTGGCCGCGGGACCAGCGAACCCAATCGCCACTGGTGTCCTGCGATCGGTTCACAGAGCTGAAGAACGAGGAGAGGTCTGTGTAAACAAACCTCTCCCCGTGCTTCACTAGTGTGGCTGTCACAGATCGTCTGTTCCCTTTTATAGGGAAAGACGATCAGTGACATCACATGCCAGGCCATGCCCCCTACAATAAAAAAACATGTAACGTCATACATAAACCCTACACTGCCCCCTAGTGGTTAACTCCTTCACGGCCAGAGTCATTTACACAGGAATCAGTGCATTTAAATAGCACTGATTGCTGTATAAATGACAATGGTCCCAAAAATGTGTCAAAAATGTCCGATGTGTCCACCATAATGTCGCAGTCACAATAAAAATCGCTGATCGCCGCCATTACTAGTAAAAAAAAAATTTATAAAAATGCTATAAAACTATCCCCTATTTTGTAAACGCTATAACTTTTTGCGCAAACCAATCAATAATCGCTAATTTCGATTTTTTTTACCAAAAATATGTAGAAGAATACGTATCGGCCTAAACTGTTTAAAAAAATGTTTTTTTTATATATTTTTTTGGGGGATATTTAAAAAATATTGAATTTTTTTCAAAATTGTCACTCTATTTTTGTTTATAGCGCAAAAAATAAAAACCGCAGAGGTGATCAAATACCACCAAAAGAAAGCTCTATTTTTGGGGAAAAAAAGGATGCCAATTTTGTTTGGGAGCCACATCGCACGACCGTGCAATTGTCAGTTAAAGCGACGCAGTGCCGAATCGCAAAAAGGGGCCTGGTCCTTTGGCTGCAAATTGGTCTGGGGCTTAAGTGGTTAAGGGAACGCCACATCAAAATTTAAAAAAAAATGGCATGGGGGTCCTCCTCAAAATCCATACCAGACCCTTCAGGCTGTGTGGTAAAGTATTAAAACCTACAGTGGTGTTTGTCATCGTCACATCAGTCTCATAAGACAAGGATGTAGAACAGTTCCACAGAAAACTAAGTAACAAGTCTTACCTTTACCCTCTGGGACCTCTACAGAGCCAGGTTTTGATATCCACTGATAGAATGGGAACTGGTAAAGCTGTCCACTGGGGCTGGTCACATTAACATACTGGCATAACCAGTCATCTAGAAGGAAATTTAAGTAGTGTTCCATGTTCAACCGGACAAGCAGGAGGTCACCAAGATCTTTTTCAACATTTATATCAAATTCTGTAACCTGAAGGAAGAAAGTTGTCAGATGTTGTCTCATCAACAAGTCAATGGGCCAATTTTTGCAGGCGATATTGCAATTCAAAACCGCTTTAAACAATTGTGCTCTATACAGACTCCAAAAGGTAACCAGAAGCCTTCCAGCCATAGGTGCTTGTATACATTTTCACTGACATAAGTGTTATTGAAGGTGGGTATATTTTCTTCCCTCCCACTTCAGAGAGGGAGAGGAATGCATCACAGTACTGCTGACATATCAGTCTTGCTTTGCATCAGGTCCCAGCACTCTAGAGACAAGACATCTCCATGATCCATATACTGTATGTTCATCAATGGCTACCCTAAACATTGGTCATGGGCAGTTTACATGCTGCTTTAGTGGCCAGCTCTACAATGTTTTATGTGTACAGTTATACATAGCTCACAACTGTCCCTGATTTCGAGGGACTGTCTCTGATTTGGAGCAATGTCCCTCTTTCCCACTCATTTGTCCCTCATTTGGTCTAATCAATATAGTTGTATATAAAATGCACTTTTTATCTTTCAAAAAGTGTTTCCCAATGCTGAACCTTCCATCCACATTCTAAATTTCTACATTTGTAAAATTAAAAGCCAATATAAAGGAATAGTAGTGGTAAAAAACAAGCCCTTGTGGATTTAATTAACCTTTTTTTTGTTAATTCTCCTGTAAGGTGGTGCGGCAGGGGTATGTCCTATACCTACATACGTTTGCTAGTAGGCGTCCATCATTCCCATCTCAAAATGTTGGGAGGTATGGTTATACCGTGTTAACATTAAAGTGATACTAAACACACTGTTTAGATTACATTATCCCTTCTCTTTATGTATATGGATGATGTCAATTACTTTATTTATTTTAATTAAAAAAAATCGAAGTACTTTTTAATAAACGATGCACAGCTGTCATGTGACTCAACTCTTTCCTAGCCTATCTGCAGGGAAACATCAGCAGGAGCAGCTTCTATTCTTCTGCTGCCAATCACATGCTTATAAAGAAAAATACAGCCTTCAGAATACGGAGGAAAAATACATAATTTATATTATATAAATGTTTAAATCATCATAAAATATGTATTTAAGCTCAATATAAATATTTTTGTGTAAAAACATGGTATAGACTATCTGGGGGGGAGGTTCTGTCGAACACAGCCTGTTTCACATCCCTCTTGCCTGTCTCTATTGTTTGTATGTGCTTGGACTTTCAGGGAAGTGATGCCTTAATCAATCAACATGTGATATCCTGCCCCCATTGTGTTTAGCTGTTTAGTGGGCATGGGGGGGAGGGTGGGCTGTCATTTATCCAGAGTGTATGCTCCCACATTTGTGACTCTATAGTCACATGGGCTGCACAGATAAGAAAGATGATGAAATGAAGGGAACTGAAACTGGAGCATGATCAGCAGTTGTGGCAAAGATGGGTCTACACAATATCAGACTGCAGTGATGACAGACAGGACGGAGGGATAGGGAACAGTGGGAACAAGCAGGATTTTTGCAGAATGCAGAAAACAAATCCCATAGTGACTGAGTGAATATGAACAGCATGTAATACAAAAATGTATTGACAGTTTTTAATGATGTGGGTTTAATGACACTTTAAAAAGAATTAAGAACACAGATGGGATATAACTTTGGCAAGGCTCCATACTTATGCCTGCTTTGAATTACGTGTGCAGTGCAAAAAGGAAGCTCAGATTTTTACCTGATCTTACTAAAGCCCCGTACACTCGATCAGAAATCCTGCCAGCAAAAGTCCGATGAGAGCTTTTGGTCGGAAATTCCGACCGTGTGTATGCTCCATCGGACTTTTGCTGGTGAAATTTCTGCCAGCAAAAGATTGAGTGCAGGTTCTTTATTTTTCTGAGGGAAAAATTTCCGGTCGGAAATTCCGATCGTCTGTAGCAATTCCGATGTGCAAAATTCCTACGCCCGATCGCAAACAATTCAGCGCATGCTCGGAAGCATTGAACTTCATTTTCTCGGCTTGTCGTAGTGTTGTACATCACCGCGTTCTTGATGGTCGAAAGTTCAGAGAACTTTTGTGTAACTGTGTGTATGCCAGCCAAGCTTGACCGGAATTTCGTCAGAAAAATCATCCAAGATTTTTCCGACGAAAACTCAGATCGTGTGTACGCGGCATAAGAGTTATCCAGTCTAACCAGATATGGGCAATTACTGGAACTATTTGTAGCTAGCGAATGTTGTCAGCATTATTAATGCCCTGTACACACGGTCGGAAATTCCGATGGAAAAGGTCCGATCAGATCATATTGTCGGAAAATCCGATCGTGTGTGGGCTCTATCTGACTTTTTCCATCGGAAATTCTGACGGAAAAAATTTGAGAGCAGGATCTCAAATTTTCTGACAAAAAAAATCAGATCAGACTTTTTCCGATCGTTTGTAGAGAATTGCGACGGACAAAGTGCCACGCATGCTCAGATCAAATTACGAGAACAAAGCTATTGGCTACTAGCCTCTACGTAGTCTCGACCATTGCCATGTTCCGAACAATCAGATTTTCCGACAACTTTGTCCGACCGTGTGTATGCAACACAAGTTTAGGACAAAATCCGTCAGGAAAAATCTGATGGATTTTGTGGTCGGAATGTCTGACTGTGTGTTCAGGTCATTAGAGATACTTACAGAACCTGGTAAGAAGTGGCTCCAGTGACGGGTTATTTGGTGTTTCTCACTTTCTCCATGTTCGCCCACAAGAATAATAAAGATATTATTAAAGGTGCCAGCTGCCAGGTCTGTCCCAGTGGCTACTTTTATTTTGTAGACCGCCATGGCTTGAGGAGATGAAGCAGCAGCTCTGAAAGACAAGAATTCTATCAGTTATGAAAAACATTGAGTTAAATGTTTAAGACCATATACAATGGAACTAAACCTGTGATGAGTTACTTAGCAGCATATGTCTGAAAAAGGTTTGTATGGCTAAAATGATTCATACATACTCATACCCGTACTGGATTCGTTTTTTTATATGCACCAGTGTGGTCTTTCAATCTTCCCAATACATAGCATTTCCTTTTCCTTTGCAGACATTTCCCCCTTCCCAGTCATAAACAGGTTAACAAGCCTTTTCACATAGAGTACAGGAGCCAAGGTTAAGATTATAGAGACATGGAGGAGGAGGAACGTGCTGACATCACTGCGCTCTTTTCTATTCTGGAAGGACGGGTGTCTGATGCTAGCCGGCCGGCTATACATATATCTATGCAGGTTTTTAACCTGCTAAGTGTAGGTGGAATACTTTTTAAATTTAATAAACTTTAGGAAAATCTTACACTATGGTGAAATCGTCTTTTTGGGTCATCTTTGTTGAATGGGACATTGTTTGACTCCTTTGGACTGGATACGAGTGGTGGGAGTGTTTGGTTTCAGTGATCGATCCCAAGATCAAGCCCCATCTGCAAGTAGACATCTGAGCTTACAAGTCCTTGGCTGGGCAATAGCCACAAGCCTGTATAGCTTGCCATCTGGTTAGCGTGTCTTTCATAAGGTGGTGGTGTACACTAGAGTGGTGTGAATCATTGTGGTGCTGTTGATATCAGTGGCGTAACTAGAACCTTCAGGGCCCCGATGCAAGAAACCTGTGACCATGCCCTGGAGTTCCACCGCCGGACTCGGAGGGAAGAGCCCTGGCTGGGGTTCAGGGGGGCCCTTCCCTCCGAGTCCGGCGGTGGAACTCCAGGGCATGGTCACAGGTATGACCTTTGTGAGCCCTGTAGTTCCACCACTGGTATCAGTAGTTTTTTTAAATAATTTTATTTTTTTATTTTTAGGTGCCCCATTGGGGGACTGTCCCTAGGCAGGATAGGGTCCCCGTCCCCAGAAGAGATGAGGTCCTTTTCTCCAGGGCAGATGAAGTTACTGCCCCCAGGTGAGAAGAGGTCCCTGTCCCCAGGGGAGGTGGGGGTCCCTGTCCCCACGTGAGAAGGGGTCCCTGTCCCCAGGTTAGGTGGAGGGGGTATGTAATGGTGTATGGGGGATGGGGTCCTCTCACTCACCATGACCAAGCTGTAGGCTGCGCACTCATCCATGTTGGCCTGGGCTCCATCCAGTGTGCTGGACGGGTGATCAGTATATCTCCCAGAAAGACCTTTCATCATCTGTGTATGACGGGGGAGGAGGGGGGCTGGCAGACAAGCCTGCAGTGTCCTCCGGGGAGCCGGCTTTCATAGGGCTGAACTGCATCTGTGTGCTTAAAGTTTGTTTACCCGGGAAAAGTATGCAGTACAGTGTGGGCCCGGACTCAGGGGGTGGGACTCTGGCTAGGGAGAACAGACATTGGACTGAGCGGCAATGCATGGAGCAGGAGAGGGGTACTCTGAGGAGCCGGCTGAGGACACAGGTCATGCGGGGAATGCACAACTGAAGAGCAGCCAGTGCGATAGTCGAGCATGGAGCTCTGCTAGTCACCCTCCACCTCCAGCCACCCGTGTGCATGGTGCACTGGTACCCCTAGCTGCCTATACTGCTGCCAGCCATATGTAGCGGGGGCTGCATGGTCCCCCTGCATCACAGGGCCCGGTTGCGGTCGTGACTGCTGCACCCCCTATAGTTACGCCCCTGGTTAATATATGAAATTAAAGAAATTTACCATGTTTACTTGAAAACAATGCTTATTCCTCACGGACTTTGCAATTTGATTATTATTTGAAACAACCTTTTATGTTTTTAAATCATTATTATTAAGTTTAATTTGTTTATGATTGAACATTAGCGCGGTATTAACTCTAAAATAAGTTTACAGTAAAACCTCGGAATGCGAATAATGGCGTTTACGAGCATTTCGCAATACAAGTTTTTTTTTATTTTTAATCCTGACTCGGTTTGCGAGCATTGTCTCACAAGACGAGCAAAATTCAAGCCTCTGGGGTGTGCAGTACCACATTTGGGCAGAGGTTTCGTTGGCGCTGGTGATGCTCGGAGACAATCGTAGCTGCTCGGAGCCGCTCGGAAACACCCTGAGTGCCTCAGAGTGTCTCTGAGCATCTCCGAGTAGTCTTTGAGCTTCTCCGAGTGTTTCCGAGTGTCACTGGCACGCCCACACCTCTGGCCACATGCGGTACTGCATAGACAAACAGTGGCTGTGGAACAAATTATTTGAGTTTTCATTGATTCTTATGGGGAAACTCGCTTTGATATACAAGTGCTTTGGATTACAAGCATTCTTCTGGAATGGATTATGCTCGTAATCCAAAGTACTACTGTATAACCTCTTTCCTTGCTAGCCTAACACTCCTACATTTTTCTCACCTCAGGCTACTAAAACATAATGCACCTGTATTATATACTGAAAGTTAGGCCTCCACAAAATGGGATCATGGAACCAAAGTACAGTCTCTGGAAGTGCCTGCAATCAGTTTGACATTATGTAATACAAGTGGAATCCCCAACTGAAATGTAACCTTTTTCTTAGGCATAGTATTCACTATTCACTCATTTGTCCTTTGGCAAAATAAGCAGTTCAGACCATGGATGGCTTAAAATATTTTGCAGAAAAAAGTATGTTGTTTGCTGAGAGCCCAGGTTCGGCATATTGTGCATTGGATAGACAGATTGTAGGAAGGGGCTGGGGAGGCCCATCATGACGCATATCGGCACAAGTGACAAAGTTAGAGGACGATGAAGTGCCCTTAAAAATTATTTCAGGGACTTAAGTGGAAAATTCAAGAAAAAAACCTCCAATTTAACATTCTGAAAGAAATACTGCCTGTAACTCGAACCATACCAGAGAGGAAGCAGGAGCTTTGCGAGCAAAACAAGTGGCTGAGGAACTGGGATAGGAAGGAAGGTTTTATGTTCATGGAGAACTGGGCCATCTCTGCAGTCAGTTGCCGACTCTACAACAGAAACAGACTGCACCTAAATGGGAAGGGTGCGGTTCTCTTGGATCTGGTGGGATCTGTGAAAGGTATCTCATGCAGCAAGCAAGGATCAGAGTATGCAGATGTGGGCAAAGTCAGAGGGGAAGGGCAGCTGAAGCTCCAGGCTCCCATCATATTATAGGCCCAAAAACTTTAAATACATATAATCAGTCATTCACCACGACCCGGCCGTCGGACGCTGGCCGCTATATACCTTGTCATTGCCAGGCAGCTGCATTATTTTTAGGCCCACATATATGACATTTCAGTCAGCTCAAACGCACCTGCGGCGCAATATATTAACAGTTGACGTTGCAGACAATGCCAGTGCCCCGCCGAGGCTGAGCGTGCTCGGCTGCTCGCATCCTGTTGGAGGAGCTGGACCTCCCGGCCGGCGTGACATCATCCGGAGGCCTTCCCCAGCATCCCGAGAGGCTTGACTGGGAAAGGACTGGACCGAGTCTCATGTGCGAGCGGTCTTGCGAGCCAGGACCGGGAGTGAAGAATAAGTGAAAGCAACAACTAAGTTCAAGTAAGCCATGGGCGCTAGGGATGTCAATGGCAGATTTGTGAAATTGGCTGAAGTGAAGTGGTTAACTTACATTTTGGGGGGGGGGGGCGGGTGGCTATATAAGTGGCTATATAAGTGCAACTCATCACATCAGTGACTGTGCAGGCAGCCCATCAGTGCCCATTTAGTGCATCTCGTCAGTGCCACCTATCAGTGCCAGTGCCCTCTATCAGTGCCACCTATCAGTGCAGCTCATCAGTGCCATCCAATCAATGCAGCTCATCAGTGCCACCTATCAATGTAGCTCATCAGTGCCACCTATCAGTGTAGCTCATCCGTGCCACCTATCAGTGCCCATTAGTGCAGCTCATCAGTGCCAGTGCCACCTATCAGTGCTGCCTAACAGTGCAGCTCATCAGCACCGCCTATCAGTCAGTGCCACCTTGTCATTGCCCATAAGTCCTGTCTGTCAGTGCCGCCTATCAGAGCCCATCAGTGCTGCCCATCAGTGCAGCTCATCAGTGCCACCTATCATTGACCATCAGTGCTGCCTGTCAGTGCCGCCTATCAGAGCCCTATCAGTGCTGCCCATCAGTGCATTTAATCAGTGTCCATCAGTGCCCATTAGTGCAGTTCATCAGTGCCACCTATCATTGACCATCAGTGCAGCTCATCAGTGCCACCTATCATTGACCATCAGTGCTGCCTATCACTGAAGATCATCAGCACCGTCTATCAGTGTCAGTGCCACCCATCAGTGCTGCCTATAAGTGTCCATCAGTGCCGCATAATAGTGCTGCCTCACCAGTGCCACCTTATCAGTGCCCATAAGTGCTGTCTGTCAGTGCCGCCTATCAGAGTCCATAAGTGTAGCTCATCAGTAGCACCTATCATTGACATCAGTGCTGCCTGTCAGTGCCGCCTATCAGAGCCCTATTGGTGCTGCCCATCAGTGCCCATTAGTGCATTTCATCAGTGCCCATTAGTGCGGTTCATCAGTGCCACTTTTCATTGACCATCAGTGCTACCTATCAGTGCAGCTCATCAGTGCCACCTATCATTCACCATCAGTGCTGCATATCAGAGCCACCTATCATTGACCATCAGTGCTGCTTATCAGTGCAGATCATAAGTGCCACCTATCAGTGTCAGTGACACCCATCAGTGCCCATAAGTGCTGTCTGTCAGAGCCACCTATCAGACCCCATCAGTGCTGCTCATCAGTGCCCATTAGTGCAGCTCATCAGTGCTACTCATCAGTGCCTGTTAGTGCAGCTCATCAGTGCCCATCAGTACCAGTTTTCATTGCCCATCAGTGCTGCCTATCAGTGCAGCTCATCATAGCCCATCACTGATGATCTGCATATCAGTGCAGATCATCAGCGCCGCCTTATCAATGTCCATCAGTGCTGCCTCATTTTTGCCCATCAGTGCTGCCTCATCAGTGCACATCAGTGAAGAAGAAAAATTACTTATGGCAAAATATTATAACAAACTAAGAAAAACATATATATTTTTTAATGTATCTTTTTTTTCATGTTTAGCAAAAAATAAAAACCCCAGTGGTGTTTAAATACCACCAAAAAAAAGGTCTATTTGTGTAAAAAAAAAAAAAGACAAAATTCAAAACATATTAATTTCAGTGGGTGCAGTCTTAATCAATGTGACTCAAGGTGCAGGGACAGTAATTCCAGTAATTTTATGGGATTTTGGTGCAATTTGGGTGCCGTAGACTGCAATGTTAAATCATAAAAGTTGCAAGAAAGTCACATGACTTTGGGTCGCAGCAGTGTGAACCGAACTCTGCCATCTTGGGATCCCTCCACAGTGGGCAGACTGCCAGGGCCCAGTCACAAGAGCAACCTTTATGGCCCTGGTAGTTCCGCCATTGCTGCAGGTGGTCCCTTGTTGGTGTCTTTTTATTCTTGATACATTGTATGTCTGGTCTGTGGTCATTTTTCGGGTGAACATCTTTGGCCATTTTATGGGTAGGTTTTTGGACTTTTTTGCATGAGTTTCTAGTTTCTAGCTTTTTTTTTTCTTTTTTTTATAATTCTTTTTAGGCAATTGAAAATTACCAGAAAAAAAACACATGCCTTTCAGACCCTCCCATTGAAGTATACTGGCTCAAAAACAGTCGGCTGTGATCTAGAAGAATCTCATCTACTTTTTTGAGCTGCTGTCTTCAAGCGGTACTACACTCAGATGTAAATGGGCACCATTCAGTGTAATGGCAATACTAGTGTTAAGCATTAAAACACTTCAAATAGCTCAGGTATTAACGGGGCCTTAAAGTGGCTGTAAACCTCAGATATGAAATATGAACAAAGCATATCCCTCTATAGTGTGTACATATGTAAATTAAGAGCACTAAGTGTCATTTCTGCCAGCTGCTTTATTCCTCTGCTGTCAACATGAATCACTTCTGTCACCATTTTTTTTCTTGGTGTCAGGAAAACTTGTCAGAAGTGATTTATGTTGACAGCATAGGAATAAAGCAGGGGGCAGAAATTACACTTAGTGCTCTTAATTGACATTAAAAATGACAAAAATGTCATATGAGTATAGTGTAGCATGACCGCGCAATTGTCATTCAATGTGTGACCGTGCTGAAAGCTGAAAATTGGCCTGGGCAGGAAGTAGGTAAAAGTGCCCATAGGAAAGTGGTTAAAGGATAAGTTCACCTTTGGGACCATGTAACATGTTCCCACATCCCACAGCAGAATCTCCCCTATCCACTGGATCTAGTGACAGCAAGAGGAGAATCTTCTCCCTCAACTCGCTGTCACTATTTAAAAAAAAATACATTGTGGAAATAAATAGTGGAAATAATCGGATATGAGGGAATGTTAATCTATGATGCTGGGGGTTATTATTGCTGCTACTGACACCAATGATGTGGGTTGTTACTGTGTAAACTGCCACTGATTTCACGCTGGGGGTTATTATTGCTGTTACTGATATGAATGCTTTTGGTTGTTCTGTAAATTGGCACTGATGTTTTTTTATTATTATGGAAATTGCCATTTAGGAGGGGAGTTATTATTTCTTAAACTGGCACTGATACTGGGTGGATATAATTGCAGAAACTGGTACTAATGTGGTGGGTTATTGTGTAGACTTGCACTGATGCTGACGGTCCATCATTAATTAGAAAGTATTTTTCAGTAACAACCCATGTAATCCATAAATACAAAGAAACCAAAACAAATCGGTTCAGAAATGAAGTTCTGTGTAATAAAATAGAAGGACATGGGGGGAAAAGTATTGAATCCGCTAACTGAAATATATTTAATACTTGGTACAAAATCCTTTGTTGGTAATGAAAGCTTCAAGAGATAGGCTCCTGTATGGAGAAACTAGTCGTGTGTGTTGCTCAGATCTTCATATCTTGTCTTCAAACCTTGTAGGTTCTGTGGACCTCTTTTATGAACTCAGTTCTTTAGTTCTTTCCGTAGATTTTCTATTGGATTCAAGTCAGGTGATTGGCTGGGCCATTCTAACAGCTTTATTTTCTTTCTTTGAAACCAATAGAGGGTTTCCTTGGCTTTGTGTTTGGGATCATTGTCTTGCTGAAATGTCCACCCTCGTTACATCTTCATCATCCTGGTAGGTGGCAGCAGATTTTTATCAAGAATGTCTTTGTACATTTTTGCATTTATCCTTCCCTCAATGATATGAAGTTTACCTGTACCTTATGCTGAAAAAAAGCCCCGCCAACACCATGATGTTCCCGCCTCCAAACTTCACTGTTGGTATGGAGGTGTTTTTAGGGTGAAGTGACCAGACTATATTCTCCCAGTATTTCACAGGCTTGTCTAAATGTTGTGGAGTAAATCTTAACCGAGCTTCAACATGTTTTTTCTTCAGCAATGGAGCATACAGGCCATGGCGAGGAGTGCATTACTTATTGTTTTCTTCCAAACAATTGTACCTGCTAATTCCAGGTCTTTCTGAAGCTCTCCACAAGTGGTCCTTGGCTCTTGGACAACTCTTCTGATAATTCTTTTTACTCCTCTGTCAAAAATCTTGTGAGGAGTATATGATCATGACCTGTTTATTGTGAAATGATGTTCTTTCCACTTACAGATTATGGCCCCAACAGTGGTCACTGGAACATACAGAAGTTTAGAAATCCTTCTGTAACCAATGCCATCGGTTTGTTTTGCAACAATAAAGTTGCGAAGGTCTTAAGAGAGCTCTTTGCTTTTACCCATCATGAGAGGTTTCTTGTGCAACACCTTGTTAATGAGACACCTTTTTATAGGCCATCAGTTTAAACTGAACCAGCTGACCAGTTGTACTGACAAGGGGCAGGATTGCTTTCCAATTACTGATAGATTTCAGCTGGTGTCTTGGCTTTCCATGCCTTTTTGATCCTCCAAATCTTCATGTGTTTAATACTTTTTCACTTGGCTTTTCATGCCCTTTTGATCCTCCAAATCTTCATGTGTTTAATACTTTTTCTCTGTGTCATTCCATTTTTTACACAGAATTTCATTTCTGAACGTATTTTGTTTTGGCGTCTTTGTATGTATGGATTGCATGTGGTGAACATTTCATGTCAATGCCACCTTTAGAAATATATTTACCTAGAAAAATTATGACGTGTTCAATAGTCATTTTACCCGCTGTATATGTAAGTAGAGCTGGCTTTACAAATGCCAAATAAAACAATGTGGCCTTCTGCACGGTTGCATGGGCCTAATGTGTTAAGGAGCTCCTGGAGAAAGTACTGTAATTTTCATTTTATTTTTACACATAAGGATGACAAAACAACGTGGTTGGGAGAAAGTGAAAGCCAAGAAAGAGGAAGAAAAACAAATCCAAAAATTCTTGTCTAACACCAAAAAAATTACAGAATTTTGTAGAAAGAGCACACCTGGAACAAGTGGTGCAACTGATATACTTGTTTCAGCTTCAAGTTCAACCAGTGCAGCTGATGTCAGTACAACAAGTTTGGTTGTTTCCACTGCATCAGATGATAGTGAAACTAGTGCAGGAGCAAATGGATCCACTGAGTTGGACTCAGAACAGCAAGAGAAAATGTATTCAGATGATATTGGAGACTGGAATATCTGTGATGCTTTGAGGGAATATTTTTGACAAAAAGGAGTTGATTGTCAACATATGGACAGTGATTTTAGAGCTTCAGAAAAGACATGTCCAGGTGAAACTTTTACAAGACACTGTACAAAGTCCTTGTTTTTCCGAGAACAGTTGAATGGAGAAAAAGTTAAGCGTGAATGGCTGTTATTCTCCAAAAACTGGCAAAGTTTTTTGTGCTTTTTGCAAACTATTTTAAAAAGAGGAAACCAATTTGGCTTCAAAAGGGTATTCAGATTGGCGACTAAGATTGGCGAAGAGATTTAAGCCGGCATGAAAATAGTGCTGGCCATGGAAAAGCAATTGAAGACCTAATGAGGAGAAAAACTTCTGGCCAACGAATAGACAAAGGTCTTGTTAAACAGTTTGAGAGTCATAAGAAATATTGGCATGAAATACTTCGTCGCATCCTGAGTGTTATAAAACTACTGTCATCAAGAGGTCTTCCTTTTCGAGGAAGTATGAAATTATTGGATCCGTGCATAATGGAAATTATTTGGGCTGTCTTGAGCTGTTAGCTGAATATGATCCATTTCTTGCTGACCATATTCAAAAACATGGCAACAAGGGAAGAGGTCACATATCGTACTTATCATCAACGATATGTGATGAGTTTATTGAACTGATTGGTCAGCAAGTGCTACAGCAGATTGTAAAAGAGATAAATAAAGCCAAATATTATTCAATTTCTGTTGACTCAACCCCTGACATAGCACATTTTGACCAACTGACAGTCATATTTCGCTATGTACTACCAGTACCTAGTGGTCCAGTGGAGCGTTTTACGAAATTCATTCCAATATATGGACACACTGGTATGGAGCTAACAAACACTCTTCTTCAATTTATGGATGAAAATGGAATTTCCATCAAAGATTGCAGGGGTCAGTCTTATGATAACGCATCGAATATGAGTGGCAAATATAATGGCACACAGGCCTTAATTCGGGAAAAAAAAACACTTGCTGAATATATTCCTTGTTGTGCACATTCGCTTAATCTTGTGGGACAAAATGCCGTAAACAGCTGTCTGTCAGGTCGCCTAGAGCCCAGATGACAGATGCACACCGTAGGGCTTAGGAGTGCACCGCAAGGTTGTGGACCCTACGGCTGACTGCTGCGGACAGGGATCAAGGTGATAGGAAGGCAGGGCCTCCAGAACACCAAGATGGATCCCACTGGGGTTAGAGCGTAAGATTCCCTGGGGCGCGGAGTCTAAGGCCGCGTACACACGGGCGGACTGTTCGCCCAACTTTGTCCGCTGAACAGTGTTTCAGCGGACAGTCCGCTCGTGTGTGGGCTTCAGCGGACAGTTTCAGCGGACAGTCTGACGAACAAAGTTTTTCGGAAATCCCGTAAAACTGTCCGCTGAAACTTGGTTTGAGCGGACAGTCCGCTCGTGTGTAGGCTTGTTCGTCAAACTAAGTCTCGCGCATGCTCAGAAAGAATTTACACGCCGAAGGTTGCATTGCAGTGTATAGGACGTCGTTTTTCTAGTCCCGTCGTACGTGCCGTTCACGTCATCGCGCACGGTTTCAGCGGACTGTTCGTTCATCGTGTGTGGTCAAGTCCGCTCATGCTAATTTTGAGCGGACTGTTTGTCAAACTGTTTGACGAACAAGGTTGGGCGAACAGTCCGCGCGTGTGTACGCGGCCTAAGAGCCAGCAGGTGTTCACCAGAGCCTCGAGTGGTGAGGATGGACTTGGCTGCAACTGGCTCCAGGTCGCGACCCCCAGGGTCCCCCAGCTCACACCCACAGTAGGCAACAGGAGGATATGGATGGTGAGGGACAAAGCCAAGGTCGGGGCCACAAGCAGACAAGAATAGCCGGGTACACGCCAAAAGGTCAGGATCACAGGCAAACAGGGATAGTCAAGACACGCCAAAGTCGGTAACGGAAAACAGAAGCAGAGCACACGGCAGGAAACAGGAAGCTAACACACAAAGGTTGATCAGCCCTGATGGCCTGCAGTGCACAGGTTAATATAGGGCTCCCTGATAGGGCCTGGGGTGGAGCCATGCTTAGAGGAGAGGTTATAAAAACCACCAGGTGGAAGCGGCTGGCCTCTTAGTCTGAAGACATGAGGGGAGGTAAGCAAACACAGGAAGATCACTGCATAACCATGACACTGTCCAGTTGCAGTTTCGTTCTTTCATTTTGTACAGCAGTTGTATTGTTTTTTTCTGCTTCAAGTCACCGATGGAATCTCTTAACAAATAGTTTCAAACCATGTGTTATACCGACATTAAAAAGGTTAGCTGATACACGTTGGTCTGTTCACCATGATGCTGTGAACGCCTTACAAAAAGGCTTTAGTACCATCAGAGATGTTCTTTCAAATGTTTTCAATGATGAATACACAAAGGGAGAGATCTGCTTACAAGCAAAGGGCCTAAGCAATGTCATGGATCAGCTAGAAACTGGAATAATGGTTGAAGTATGGTCTGTCATTTTACATAGGTTTCACAGAACCAGTCAGTGTCTCCAAGATACAAAATTAGATTTGCATACAGCAATGAACATGCTGAATTCTCTGAAGGATTTTGTGCACTCTCCGGTCTAGATTCTCTGCATTTGAAGAGCAGGGTAAAAATGTTTCCGGCTGCGAGGAGTACCAACTACAACGTGGAAGGAAAGTGAAAAGAAATAGGAGGTGGGACTATGGTGATCCAGAAGATGCTGATGCTGATATGACACCCTCTGAAAGGTTTAAAGTGCACACCTTTTATCCTATAATTGACCAACTGACAGAATCACTGAGGCCGCGTACACACGCGGGGACTGTTCGCCCAACTTTGTTCGTCAAACAGTTTGAGCGGACAGTCCGCTCAAAATTAACATGGACGGACTTGGCCACACACGACGAACGAACAGTCCACTGAAACTTGCACGATGACGTGAACGGCACGTACGACGGGACTAGAAATACGACGTCCTATACACTGCAATGCAACCTTCGCCGTGTAAATCCTTTCTGAGCATGCGCGGAACTTAGTTTGACGAACAAGCCTACACACGGGCGGACTGTCCGCTCAAACCAAGTTTCAGCGGACAGTTTTACGGAATTTCCGAAAAACTTTGTTCGTCAGACTGTCCGCTGAAACTGTCCGCTGAAGCCCACACACGAGCGGACTGTCCGCCGAAACACTGTTCAGCGGACAAAGTTGAGCGAACAGTCCCCGCGTGTGTACGCGGCCTGAGGCACAGGCAAGCAGCATACAGCATAATCCAAGAAAGATTTGGCTTTCTATCAGAAAAATGCACTCTAGCAGCTGATAGTCTACGTTCCAGAGCCAGTACACTAGTGACAATTAGGGATGAGCCGAACACCCCCCGGTTCGGTTCGCACCAGAACTTTCGAACGGACCCCAAATTCGAACGATCTTTAGAACCCCATTGAAGTCTATGGGACTCGAACGTTCGAAATTAAAAGTGCTAATTTTAATGGCTAATATGCAAGATACTGACCTAAAAGGGGTTTGGGGACCTGGCTCCTGCCCCAGGGGACATGGGTCAATGCCTAAAATGTTTTTAAAAATGGCCGTTTTGGCGGGAGCACTGATTTTAATGACGAAAGTGAAATATTCCTTTAAATATGGTGCCTGGGGGGTGTCTGTAGTATGCCTGTGAAGTGCCACGTGTTTCCCGTGTTTAGAACAGTCCCTGCACAAAATGACATTAAACGGAAATAACACCATTTAAAACTGCTTGCGGTTTTAATGTTATATCTGGTTCCTGCAATATGGTTGAAAATCATTGATAAAAAGGGCATGGGTAGCCCTCCCTGCCCATTACCAGCCTATTTGGGTCTTGTACGCATATTAAGGGGAACCCTGTACCCATATTAAAAAAAAGAAATGCGTGTGGCCCCCAGGCCCTATATACTCAGAACAGCAGTATACAGGCGGTGCAAACAAGACAGGGACTGTGTAGGTTTGTTGTGTTAAGTTGAATCTGTTTGTAATTTTCAACTGGTACATTTTTAAAGTGTAGCTCCAGTCAAAAAAACTATTTTTAAGCTTTTTGGAAAACATAGGGAAGGGTTATCACCCCTGTATAATTTGTTTTGTCGTCCATCTTTTTTCATCTCACTTGCTGTTGTCTCCTTCCGTTTGCAAGTAGGAGATGTTTGTAAATTGGATGTTTGAAAGTAGGGGCCTGCCCTATATGCTCTGCAGAAATGGCGGAACAAGGTGTTGGTTTTGCCACAACATTGTAAGCCCTCAAAGTGACTCTTGGTGGGCGCTGGAGCGCCCTGCTATGAACGATTATATCAAGAATTGTAATTACATGCCATTGTTGAAAAGTGGTAGAAAAATTTACCTTTGGTGGTTGTGGTGCTGGTGTCACAACACTATAAGTCCTCACTGTTACTCTGGGTGGGCACAGGAAGGGGCCCTCCTGTGAAATATTATATCAAGAATTGTAATTGCATGTCCCTGTTAAACAGGGGCAGAAAAATTTGGCCTTAGGCACTGCTGCTGGTGCCACCACACTGCAACCTCTTCCATATACTCTAGTTTTATTGCAGGAATTAGCCCTGCTGCAAAGCATTGCATCAAAAATTGTAATTAAAAGCCCCTGTTAAACAGGGGCAGAAAAATTGGGCCTTAGGCACTGGTGCTGGTGCCACCACACTGCAACCTATCCCATATACTCTTGTTTGATTGCAGGAATTAGCCCTGCTGCAAAGCATTGCATCAAAAATTGTACTTAAACGCCCCTGTTAAACAGGGGCAGAAAAATTGTGCTGATGGCATCAACCAGAACCAGAAATGTTCTTCAAACATATCAGCGGAGGAGGAAAAGGATAGACAATCAACATAACAGGACAGTCACTCAGCATCAGCATAGGCAGTCTTGAAGGGATGTGATATTTCAAAAAAAATTATTCTGTTACATCAGCTTCAGGTGCTTGGTAGCTGTGGGTGATCCAAGACTGATTCATCTTGATGAAGGTCAGTCGATCAACTGAGTCGGTGGACAGGTGCACCCTGTGATCGGTAACAAAGCCACCAGCAGCACTGAAGGTGCTTTCCGAAAGAACGCTGGATGCAGGACAGGCCAGTAGCTCAATTGCATACTGTGCAAGCTCTGGCCAGTGATCCATCCTCAAGACCCAGTAAGCCAGAGGATTTTTGATGGGAAAGGTGTCCAAGTCTGACCTTGCCCCTAGGTATTCCTGCACCATGTAAATCAGACGCTGGCGATGGGTGCTGGAACCGATCATACCTTGGGGCTGCGGACTAAAAAATTGTCTGAAAGCATCAGTCAGATGGCCACCTTCTCCATCGCTCCTTCTGACCGATGCCTCAGCAACACGTTGTCCAGGACCAGGAGTTTGTAACCTCCCAGTCTCTGGGAACGCGTTGCACAGACCTTTCTGCAAGGCCTCCCGGAGATGTCTCATCCTCTGCTCCCTCTGCGATGGCAAGATAAGGTCGGCAACCTTACCCTTGTACCGTGGATCAAGGAGAGTGGCCAGCCAGTAATGGTCCCTCTCTTTGATCCGAAGAATACGAGGATCCTTCCGCAGGCTTTGCAGGATCAGGGAGGCCATGCAGCGTAGGTTAGCTGAGGCATTCGGTCCGGAGTCCTCTGGGTCACTAAGGACAACATGATCCGCAGCTACCTCCTCTCAGCCACGTACAAGTCCACGTGTTTCTTGGGACTGTAAATCATCCCTACAAGACTGCTGCTGCTGCTGCTGATGCTGAGTGCCAGCCTCCACCTCCATGCTGACACAATCATCCTCCTCCTCCTCTTCCTCCTCCTCATCCTCTTCCTGTGTGATGGGTGGCACAGCAGGAACACTGTCTGGATAAAGGGGGCCTTGAGAGGCAAGGAAGTCCTCCTCTTCCTGCCTCTGTTCTGCCTCAAGTGCCCTGTCCATTATTTCACGCAACGTATGCTCCAAGAGGTGGACAAGAGGTACAGTGTCACTGATGCATGCACTGTCACTGCTCACCATCCTTGTGGCCTCCTCAAACGGTGACAGGACAGTGCATACATCCCTGATCATGCCCCACTGGCGTGGTGAGAAAAAACCGAGCTCCCCTGACCCTGTCCTGGTGCCGTAGTCGCACAGGTACTCATTGATGGCCCTCTTCTGTGTGTGCAGCCGCTGCAGCATGGCCAACGTTGAGTTCCACCTGGTGGGCATGTCACATATAAGGCGGTTCTTGGGCAGGTTCAACTCCTTTTGGAGCTCAGCCAGCCGAGCACAGGCATTAAATGATCGGTGGAAATGCACACAGACTTTCCTGGCCTGCTTCAGGACATCCTGTAAGCCGGGGTACCTGCCCAAGAACCGCTGCATCACCAGGTTAAGGACGTGAGCTACACAGGGCACATGGGTCAGTTGTCCCTGTCGGAGGGCGGAGAGGAGGTTGGTGCCATTGTCACAAACCATCATTCCTGGCTTAAGCTGGCGTGGCGTCAACCACCTCTCAGCCTGCCCCTGCAGAGCTGACAAAACATCCGCCCCAGTGTGGCTCCTGTCTCCCAAACAAACCAGCGCAAGCACGGCATGGCATCGTTTTGCCTGCGTACTTGCGTAGCCCCTGGAACGCCTACGAAGCACCGCTGGTTCTGAGGACAGAGCACTGGAAGAGGCCATGGAGGAAGAAGAAGAGGAGGGGGTGGAGGAGAGAGGTGTGTCACAACCAATAGTAGCATTTTGGAGGCGTGGTGGCGGAACAACCTCCAACACTACTGCACCTTGTCCTGCATCCTTCCCAGCTGCCAGAAGAGTGACCCAATGGGCCGTGAAAGACAGGTAATGTCCCTGTCCATGCCTGCTGGACCATGAGTCAGCGGTAATATGCACCTTACCGCTGACCGCCCTGTCCAGTGCGGCAAGGACATTGCCTTCCACATGCCGGTAGAGAGCCGGAATCGCCTTCCGTGAGAAAAAGTGGCGTTTGGGGACCTGCCACTGAGGAACCGCACATTGTACAAACTCACGGAAGGGGGCCGAGTCTACCAACTGAAAAGGCAGCAGTTGAAGTGCTAGCAATTTAGCCAAGCTAGCATTCAACCGCTGGGCATGTGGATGGCTGGGAGTGAACTTCTTTCGCCGGTCCAGCAGCTGGGCCAGGGACATTTGCCTGCTATAATCGGACGTGGGTGTACCGCTAGCAGAGTTCCCGGAAGCACTTGGCTGTGACACACCTAATTCTACACCTTCATTCCTCTCAGAGCAGGTTTCAGAGAGGACTGAAGGTCTAGTGGGGTTGGAGATGCCAGCTGATGAGGAGCAAGGAGAGGTCCGCTTTGTTCTTTGGTGTGGGTCTTTGAGGTACGCTTGCCAACGAGCTGCATGGCAGGTCAACATATGTCTGGTCAAGCATGTGGTGCCCAAGCGGCTGATGTTTTGGCCATGCGAGATACGCTTGAGACATATGTTGCAAATAGCAGCGGTGCGATCTGATGCACTCGTCTCAAAAAAGGCCCACGCCAAAGAACTTTTAGAATAACGCGCAGAGGCAGCGCCCTGAACAGGCGGAGCTCTGCGGTGTGATTCAGTCGTGTGCTGCCCCTAAGCTGGCCCCCGGAGGGCATCCTGCCTCGTTGGACATGTGCCTCCTCCTCCTCCTCTCTCCTACCAGGCACCCACGTGGAGTCAGTGCCCTCATCATCCCCTCCCTCTTCATCGCTGTAGCAATCCTGGCAGTATGCTGCAGCTTGTGGAACATGACTGCCAGATTGCTGTCCTTCTTGAGCATCCCCTCTCTCTGCGCTCACGCTACTGCCTTCCTCTAGCTGAGTGTCATCATCAGAGCCCACAAAACACTGGGCATCCTCCTGGAGCATGTACCCAACACTGTGCTCAAAGAGTTCAGGAGACTCCTCAGGAGAACGTGGTGGGTCTAGGGAAGGAGTCACTGATGATGACATTGAGAGGAGGGAAGACGATGCGTTGGCAGCTGCTTTGCTAGTACCCTGAGACTGGGTGAGAGAGGATGAGGAGGATGAAGAGGGCTTGGTCATCCACTCTATCAAGTCATTGGCATGTTGCGGTTCAACGTGTCCAGCTGCCGAAAAGAAGGACAAACGTGTCCCATGGTCACGTGCTGATGACAATGCACAGCATCCACGACCAGCACTGTTGTCTCTAGACACAGAGCCTGCTTGCCCTCTTTTATCGGCTCGCGCCTGTCTGCCTCTCCTTGCTGGCCTTCCAGAAATGGTAATGGCCTGAAGGGAGTTGGGTAAAAAAGCAGTTGGGTAGTGTATATTGTGCTAGAGGCACACAACACCCACTAACTCCTGCAGATGCCTTTATTATAGAACACCAGAGATAAAGGGGTATATACAGATGTATACTGTGCTGTGCTGGAGGCACACAGAACTTCCAATAACTCCTGCAGATGGCAAGTGGTCTCAAATAGAGAAGAGCTATGTAGGTGGATATAGCGGTATGTACTGGGTACAGAGCACGCAGACAGCACGCACTAGCTCCTAACACTACTGACTGCAAGCTCTATTATAAAAGATAGATCACTAGCTATATAGGTGAGGTGAATATAGCGGTGTATACTGCGGTCAGGGCGCGCAGACAACAACCACTACACAACAGCAAGATCGAAAATCGTCCGAAAACGATCGGTGTGTACTGTGTTGAAGGTACACAGAACACTAACTCCTGCAAATGCCTTTATTATAGAACACCAGAGATAAAGGGGTATATACAGATGTATACTGTGCTGTGCTGGAGGCACACACAACTTCCAATAACTCCTGCAGATGGCAAGTGGTCTCAAATAGAAAAGAGCTATGTAGGTGGATATAGCGGTATGTACTGGGTACAGAGCACGCAGACAGCACGCACTAGCTCCTAACACTACTGACTGCAAGCTCTATTATAAAAGATAGATCACTAGCTATATAGGTGAGGTGAATATAGCGGTGTATACTGCGGTCAGGGCACGCAGATAACAACCACTACACAACAGCAAGATCGAAAATCGGCCGAAAACGATCGGTGTGTACTGTGTTGAAGGTACACAGAACACCCACTGCTTCAGACGCCAACACACTACACAAGGCCGCCGCGCTGGTGGCCTTATATAGTGTGGGGCGTGCACTACACAGCCTGAGCTATGATTGGCCACAGGCATCCTGCCTGCGGCCAATCATGGCTCTCCTCGCTGCTGGCGCTGCGATTGGCCAAGCATGCGGGGGGTCACAGTGCATGCTTGGCCAATCATGAGCCAGCAATGCACTGCGCCATCACAGTGCATTGTGGGCCGTGAGTGCCACACGAATTTGGCGCGAACGGACCAAAATGTTCGGACTTCGCCGAACGGACGAACAGCCGATGTTCGAGTCGAACGTATGTTCGACTCTAACACGAAGCTCATCCCTAGTGACAATATATCCTGAAGATCTTGAACCCCTGTTTGCAGAATAAATTGTACAGTTTTCCTCTATTTTTAAAATGTACCAATCTTCCCCTGCAAATAAAGACATTCATGGGAGTCAAGAAACTCAAATGTACAAGTTTATGATTGCACAATCCCTAGTCGGTGCATTTCCAAATACATATGTGACCCTCCGCATGTATTTGTGTTTAATGGTCAGCAACTGAAGTGGTGAGCGTTCATTTTCAGTATTAAAACCTGTAAAAAATGAAGTAAGATCTTCCATGGGTCAGGAGCATTTAAATGCTCTTTCTCTGTTGTGCATTGAAAATGGGTTGCTGAATGAACTTAATCTTGATTCTACAATTGAGGAATTTGCAAGTAAAAAAGCAAGAAAAGTAAATGTGTAGTTTTATTTTTAATCTGCCAACTGGATTCATATAGGTTAAATGCAGTTTACAGTTCAGTGAATAACCTGTTTTTGTGTTTATAATTAGTGGTTGCAATTTATTTCAAGAGTTACTCTCTGCACCATAATCATAACAGCAGGCTGTATTGATTATGATGCTTTAATAATAATAATACTTTAAGGAACATATTTGTATGAGCCAAACATCATACACATATATTTAAATTGTTTATATGGTTTACGTTTATTTAAAAAATTCTTTCTATTGTTTACAAAAAATAAATATTTTCAATATATTTCTGTTTTGGCACTTTAATGGTAATTAAAATATTTAATTTGACAAATATTATATTACAAATATTAAATTTGACATTTAACAAAAAATTGTTTGCATCTTAATTTTATTTATTTCCTTCCAATTAAATTTGTATTGCATAAAAGTGAAATAACATAACAAAAATAAAGGAATCACAGTATATCGTAACCTCAACAAACAGGTTTTGTATGTCAAATACAGACGTCCATTCCTATTGCATTCACACATCAATGTCTCGGGATCAAGTAAACAGCTTAGACATCATCTGCAAAAAAGTTTGTGTTACCGCTTTTGGAAACAATACAGTATCCAGCAATAACTAAAATCACATCACATCTGTATGTTAAGTGTTTGGTAAGGGGGACGGGAAGGTGTAAGGAATCACAAAGAGAGGGTAGATAGGAAAGGATAGAGTAGAAATAAGAGAAGAATAAGAGTGCGTTGCAAGAGATTCCTCACGGAGGAAAGTCCTCCGTTCGTCTTCTGATGGAGACCAGTCAGGACCAAACAGGGTCGGTATTGGATGTTCCGCTAGGGTCAGGTGGCCACTCAGCCAGTGGACAAGCTATTGTAAGCGTCTGAATATTTAAACTGTACCCATGGGGACCAGGTTTTGTGAAATTTTTTGGTTGTTTCATTGGCTATAGTCAGAGTTTCTTCCATTGCAAAAATGCGGTTGACTTCTCTCAGCCATTCTCCAATTGTTGGAATTTATGTTAATTTCCAGTATCTAGGGATCAGGGATTTAGCGGCAATGAGGAGGTGTTTTGACAAGGAACGTTTATCTCTGTCAAGGGGGAAATTGGAGATATGTAGCAAACAGCAGGCTGGTGTAAGTTGTAATTTCGTTTCCGTAATGCGTAAAATTAGGTCACAAATTTTCCCCCAAAAGATGGAAATCTGGGGGCAGTTCCACCAGATATGTAGCATGTCTCCCTTAGCTGCACCACACCTCCAGCGGAGGTCAGTGGACGCAGGGTATCATTTCTTTACTTTATCTGGAGTGGCATACCATTGTGACAACAGCTTGTAAGGCCGCGTACACACGGACGGACTGTCTGTCCAACTTAGTCCGCTGAAACGTGTTTCAGCGGACAATCCGCTCATGTGTGGGCTTCAGCGGACTTTTTCAGCGGACAGTCTGGCGGACTAAGTCTTTCGGAATTTCCGTAATACAGTCCGTCCAAACTTGTTTTCAGCGGACAGTCCGCTCATGAGTAGGCAAGTTGGACGGACTAAGTATGGCGCATGCTCAGAAAGGATTTACACGGCCGAAGGTTGCATTGCAGTGTATTGGACGTCGTATTTCTAGTCCCGTCGTACGTGCTGTGCACGTCATCGTGCAAGCTTTCAGCGGACTGTCTGTTCATCGTGTGTGGTCAAGTCCGTTCATTCAAAAGTAGGACGGACTGTCTGTCGGATTGTCTGACAAACTTAGTTGGCCAGACAATCCGCCCGTGTGTACGCGGCTTAAGAGTTTTCCTGTAGCCTAGTGCTGATAGAGCACTTATGGGCCAGGATACACGCCTTTTGCCACTGCAGATCAGTAAAATGGGTCTGAAGCGCTGCCTCCCATTGGTCTCTAAACTGGACTGAGTCTGTGTTGTCGTGCCGCTGGAGACATGCGTACATAAGTGAGGTTGTTCTCTCCACAGGTTTGCTCTTGGAGCATATTGATTCAAAGGGGGTAAGGTCCCTCAATATTTCTTTTTTCTTTATGGGGGTGAGTAGGTAGTGGCACACTTGTCTATAGTTCCAAAAAGGAAGTTTCCAAGGTGTGAGGTCCTCCAGCAGACTATCATGCGAGAGGATCTGTCAGGCCTGTGTCAGATGTAAAGCCAAAAGGGGCGAGTTACCTCTCAAGGCAAATGTTTTCGTACCCATTCCCAGGGGGGAAAATCTGGGTTATTCAGTAGGGGTGTTAAGGGTAGTGATGGCCGAACGGTTTGCCCGGCGGTCGTTTCGCGGTGAATTTAGGCTGTTCGCGGTCCGCCCGTTCGGCAGATTATTGGCGCCGTTCGCCCGGCGGACTTCCGTGTTTACTGTGTAAAAGAACTTTGACCTATGATGACACATCCATCATGGGGTACAGGACAGCCAATTGAGACATTACAGCACATGGACACTTGGACATTCCCCCTAACCTATAAATACACCTGATCCGGCGGCCATTTTACATTCTTTCTTCTATCACTATAGGGAGAGGTTGCTGTGTGGAGCAGGGAGAGATTACAGTGACCCAAATCGCTAGCTATTTGGTACACAAAAGTTATTTTCAGGACTGGTATAGGTGTTAGGTGTAGTTCAGGATAGGCAGTGCTGTGCTAGTGATTGTTGCAGCAGCCTGAGTGTCTTTTGTCAGTTTAGAGAAAGGGAAAGGACGGTGTGTGCTGCAGGGACAGCCAGTTTAGTCATTAGCTGTTACTATCAGGTCCACAAAAGTGCTATTTCAATTATTGTTCCAGTAGCCTCTGTTTTGTCAGTTTATATAGGGACAGGCAGAAAGCAGTGTGTGAGGCAGTAAGGGTCAGTTTAATCAGTAGCTGTTACTATTAGTTCCACAAAGGTTCTTTTCAGGACTGGTATCAGTGGTATGGTAATAGGCTTGTACACGTATAATATTCTTTCTTCCAAATATAGAAAGAATATTATACTTGACTGCTGCCCTTCTACTGCAGTCTGCTAATCATTCACAACCCACTTGTTCCACAAAGCTCCTTATAAGGACTGGTAACTTGGTCTGTCTAGGGTGCTACAGTACATAGGGTTGAGTGAGGTACAGTCTGCCATTCTATAAGGACTGGTATAGGTCCACAGTACATAGGGTTGAGGTGCACTACTGCTGACCGCTGCCCTATACTGCAGCAGTCCTTCATCGGTATAGGGACTGACGTACAGTCTGCTAATCACTCACACACAACCTACTTGGTCCACAAAAGTCCTTATAAGGACTGGTAAGGTATAGGGTACTACAGTACATAGGGTTGAGTGAGGTACAGTCTGCCATTCTATAAGGACTGGTATAGGTCCACAATACATAGGGTTGAGGTGCACTGCTGTTGACTGACCGCTGCCCTATACTGCAGCAGTCCTTCATCGGTATAGGGACTGACGTACAGTCTGCTAATCACTCACACACAACCTACTTGGTCCACAAAAGTCCTTATAAGGACTGGTAACTTGGTCTGTCTAGGGTGCTACAGTACATAGGGTTGAGTGAGGCACAGTCTGCCATTCTATAAGGACTGGTATAGGTCCACAATACATAGGGTTGAGGTGCACTACTGCTGACCGCTGCCCTATGTTGCAGCAGTCCCTCATCGGTATAGGGACTGACGTACAGTCTGCTAATCACTCACACACAACCTACTTGGTCCACAAAAGTCCTTATAAGGACTGGTAAGGTATAGGGTACTACAGTACATAGGGTTGAGTGAGGAACAGTCTGCCATTCTATAAGGACTGGTATAGGTCCACAATACATAGGGTTGAGGTGCACTACTGCTGACTGACCGCTGCCCTATACTGCAGCAGTCCTTCATCGGTATAGGGACTGACGTACAGTCTGCTAATCACTCACACACAACCTACTTGGTCCACAAAAGTCCTTATAAGGACTGGTAACTTGGTCTGTCTAGGATGCTACAGTACATAGGGTTGAGTGAGGTACAGTCTGCCATTCTATAAGGACTGGTATAGGTCCACAATACATAGGGTTGAGGTGCACTACTGCTGACCGCTGCCCTATACTGCAGCAGTCCTTCATCGGTATAGGGACTGACGTACAGTCTGCTAATCACTCACACACAACCTACTTGGTCCACAAAAGTCCTTATAAGGACTGGTAACTTGGTCTGTCTAGGGTGCTACAGTACATAGGGTTGAGTGAGGTACAGTCTGCCATTCTATAAGGACTGGTATAGGTCCACAATACATAGGGTTGAGGTGCACTACTGCTGACCGCTGCCCTATACTGCAGCAGTCCATCGGTATAGGGACTGACGTACAGTCGGCTAATCACTCACACACAACCTACTTGGTCCACAAAGGTCCTTATAAGGACTGGTAAGGTATAGGGTACTACATCACGCCAAGCTCATATTTTTCTGCAAAAAGGCAGGCTTCCGTGGGCCTAATGTTCGAGCGTAAGAAAATTATGACGCCGGATAACCCTCTTGCCCAATGGTTGATGGCTGGCTTGTCAGAACTCATAGCCCGCCAACTACTGCCATATAAACTGGTGGACTCGGAGGCCTTTTGCAAATTTGTGGCCATTGGAACACCACAATGGAAGGTCCCAGGAAGGAAGTATTTCTCAGAGAAGGGCATCCCAGAGCTATATGGCCATGTTCAATGGCAAGTGAATGTATCTCTGGCACACAGTGTCGGTGCCAAGATACATCTGACCACAGACACGTGGTCTAGCAAACACGGGCAGGGAAGGTATATCACTTTTACTGCCCACTGGGTGAACCTCCTGACGGCCGTCAAGCATGTAACCCATGGCACCCGTGTAGATTTGGTTTTACCGCCATGGATTGCATGCAGGGCTGACTCTTCTTCTCCTCCTCCTCCTACTCCATCCTCCTCCCTCTACACCTCAGCTGACTCCTCCTTTTCCGCTGCTAGCATCTCTTCCGCTGCGCCGCCCAAGCTCCCCAGAACCTATTCGACATGCCAGGTGAGACGTTGCCATGCCGTGCTGCGTCTGTTGTGCCTGGAAGCCAAGAGCCACACTGGCCCGGAACTCCTTTCAGCTTTGCGTTCAGAGGCAGATCAGTGGCTAACACCGCTCAATTTGACAGTTGGTAAAGTGGTGTGTGACAATGGTGACAATCTGCTTAGCGCATTGAAACAGGGCAAAATCACGCACGTGCCATGCATGGCACATGTCTTAAACTTGGTCGTGCAGCAATTACTTGTCAAATACCCTGGGGTCCAGGACATCTTGTGGCAGGCAAGGAAAATCTCGGCCCATTTCAGAAGATCTTACACGGCCATGGCTCGCCTTGCTGACATTCAGCGGCGACACAATCTGCCGGTCAGACGTCTTATTTGCGATTGCCCGACACGATGGAACTCAACCTTCTATATGCTTGATAGGCTGCTCCAGCAGAAATGTGCAGTTAACGTCTACCTGTATGAACTCTGCGGCAGAACCGGTTCTGGGGAGCTGGGTTTTTTTTCACCGCGCCAGTGGCGGCTCATGCGCGACGCATGCAGACTTCTGCACCCATTTGAGGAGATCACCAAACTGGTCATTCGCAGCCATGGCGCCATCAGTGACATGGTACCTTATGCCTTCTTTATGGAGCGTGCATTGCGTCGTGTCATTGATCAAGCTGTGGAGGAGCAGGAGCGGGAAGATGAGGAAGTCGCAATGCTAGATGAATTCCCAGGGGGGGCTACTCTATCTGAGACAAGTGAACAACAGGAGTCTGAAGAGGAGTCAGAGGAGGATGGTGCCGGGGCGGATGAGGAGGAGCAAGAAGAGCATGCTTTAAACCTTTCTGGGATCCCTGTTGTGCGTGGATGGGGAGAGGAGTATGAAGAGGACGACATTATCCTGGATGATGAGCAGGAGCCAGGCCACCACACCACTTCCACTTTAGTGCAAATGGGGGCCTTCATGCTCCAGTGTTTTAATAGGGACCCCCATATAAAAAGCATAAGGGTCAAGGACCAGTACTGGGTGGCAACGTACTTAGACCCCCGGTACAAACACAAAATGGTGGAAATGTTACCGCCGTCACAGAGGGCTGTCAGAATGCAGCACTTCCAGGCCTTGCTTCGAGAAATGCTGCATTCTGCTTTTGCGTGCGCTGGCAGAGGAGCAATTCCCACTCCCAGAGAAGGAGTTGCGGGTACCAATCCAACAGCAGGAAAAAAGAGGATAAAACTGCGCTACGGGAAAAACAAATAGTATTGAACGGAAGCTGCAATTCAAATGTACACCAAAAATACACCAAACAGAAATAGAAAGAAAAAAGAACTGCGCTAACCACAAATACCCAATACGATTAGGGTATATAGAAGTGCCAGACCCACACTGTGGGTCTTGGTATCTGATGTCTCTAAGGCCACCTCCAAAGTGTAGTGTAAACCATATACGGATAAATGCAATTGAATACAAAAACAAACCATAAATACGTGTCAAATAATGTGAATTCCCCAAACACAGTATAAGTATATCAAACTCTGTGTATGAGCCCCTAAACCATAAAAATGAGAATATGAAAAAAAATATTTGCTATTAAGCATAAATGGGCTATCAAAAGAATATATATTCGTGTTTAGAGACACTCTATATAATGTCCATATAGTCATGTGTCAAAAATAATAATAATGGAATGTCCATATAGTGAACAAACACCAGTGAAGCAAAAATTCAAATGAAGTACGGCAGTGAAGAAAAGTTCCAAACAGCTGAATTACAGATACACGAATTGAAAATCTTCTCCAAAGATGTGGTGTGCTTATCCCATCACCGAATAAATGAATTGGCTCCTTACCAGATCCAAGCGACCCCCCGTTACAGAGGGTCACCACAAGCAGCAGCAGTCAAAGGGTATCCGGATAACAATGACTCTTTAAATCATCTTTGGCTTAATTAAAACAGCATTATTTCAAAATGGTAATAACACACACAGTCTTTGATGTGTACAGTTAGAATTCAACTGGATTCAGCTGTAGTTTAATGTAAAATTTGATTAGAATTTAATCCGAATTTCCAAAATTTGGACAAATTTTGTTTCATTATTCAGAGCATTTGGTACAATTTGTTTATATTGTAATTTGGGTATTCCGTTATATATGAATCTCTGAGTAACAAAAAAATTTGTCCAAATATTAATACGTAATGAAACAAATCGCACATGTCTAGGTACCAGCTCCATCCAACACTCCCTGCCTGCTCCTTCCCAGGTGTACACGCGTCACAGACTATTAGCGTGAATTAAAAAGGATATTTACTCAAAAGATACATCTATAATATCACTTTACAAACTCTAGCTCAGCCATATCTTGAGCATGGCATCCAATTTTGGTTGCTGATCCTTAGGAAGGATGTGCTTGAACTGGAGAGCAGAAAGCTAAAAAGGGGGCTGGAGCATCTCCGGTGTAAGGAACGACTATAAACATTACACTTATTCTCCCTTCTGGCACTTAAAAGGGGATATGAGTGCAATATATACATTTTTATATGATGACTTTAGCATTGGTAGGAACATTTTTAACCCAAGGTCGCTAAAGATGACATGTGGCTACAGTTTAACGCCATATAGTTTTGAGTGCGTTATTGCCAGGTTAACGCCATATAGTTCTGTGTGCATTACTGCCAGTTTAACGCCATATAGTTCTGTGCGTGTTACTGACAGTTTAACGCCATATAGTTTTGTGTGTTACTGCCAGATTAATGTTACTTCTGTGTGCGTTACTGCCAGTTTAACGCCATAAAGATTTATTTGCGTTACTGACAGTTTAACGCCATATAGTTTTGCTTGCGTTACTGCCAGTTTAACGCCATATAGTTCTGTGTGCGTTACTGACAGTTTAACGCCATATAGTTTTACTTGCATTACTGCCAGTTAACTCCATATAGGTCTGTGCGTGTTACTGCCAGGTTAACGCCATATAGTTCTGTGTGCGTTACTGTCACTTTAACGCTATATAGTTCTGTGTGCGTTACTACCAGTTTAACGCCATATAGTTTTGTGTGTTACTGCCAGTTTAACGTTACTTCTGTGTGTGTTACTGCCAGTTTAACGCCATATAGTTTTGTTTCCGTTACTGCCAGTTTAATGCCATATAGTTCTGTGTGCGTTACTGCCAGTTTAACGCCATATCGTTTTATGTGCATTACTGCTAGTTTAAAGCCATATTGTTCTGTGTGCTTTACTGGCAGTTTAACGCCATGTAGTTTTTTGCGTCACTGTACATTTGGCACATTATATTGCAGTATATTATAGTTTATCTGTGGAGTGTGTCTGTGTAGTGTGAGTTCTCAAATTAAAGTGAATCAAACACCTCTTTACATTGATTAAAGTTCATCTATGTACAGATCTCAACTTCTTCTTTACATTTGCTTATAAGCACGCCCCCTCCCTCCCAATAATGTCAGGGAGGACAACAAGGAGAGGTAGATGTCCCCTTGGCACTGTAAGGGGGCCAGCTACAAATGCGTCCACAGGCAAAGGTGGACGTGGTGGTCAGTCCTCAGACAGGGCATCATTTCCTCTGTTTAGGGAGTTTGCCCATGCTATCCAGCCACAGCATGCAGAGGAGGTGGTGGACTGGCTTACTAAACCTTCCTCATCCTCTTCATCCTCTGTAACGCAAGCAGAGACAAGTTTGCAGTCCCCTGCAGTTGCCAGAGTGGATAAACCTGCCTCCTTGTCCACATCTATTCCTGCCATAGTATAATAGATAATTTTTCCTGTGCTACCATGTATAAGACACAAAAGTGAACTGTTGCAAACACCGAATGTGGATCAAGCCGTATCCACTGCGAACAGTAATGTATTAAAGAAATGGTGTTGCGCTGTTCTAAGAGATAGCAAAAAATTATACAATAGTGGCAAGATAGAGGGAAAATGTCATTTATTTTGGCTTCAGAAATACAGTTATTGCTTCAGCAGTTTCTAGACATGTTACAGATCAGCCATCTTAAAGGTAGACTAGGGGACCTCCCAGGCACTATATTGGAAGGAATTTTTCATTTTTATGCTTTCACTTTAAAAATCCAAAAAATCACTGCTCGTTTAAAAATTATGTTTTTCACAAACTTTTTTTCTATTAATACATGTCCCCTAGGGCAAGACCCAGACCCCTATAATCATTTTATGCCCAATTACTTGTATATGAGCGTTCAAAATGGGCACTTTTGATTTTTGACGTTCAGGTCCCATTGACTTTAATAGGGTTCATTATTCGGGTCCTAACTTTCACTGTGTTTGATAGTTCTGGTGCGAACCAAACAGGGGTTCGTTCAGCCCTTCTCTACCCACACCTCTCTAATCAATAGCATGAGAAAAATAAGAACACTATCTAAATTGCCATTTTACTTACCTGAAGCTGTGGTCATGTGACACTGCTAACCCCATCCTTCTCTCTTCTTCCTTTTACTTCCAATGGTGTCCTTTTTCTGGTGTCCCTGTCACTGTCTGTGTGACATGGACACTTCCTATTGGCTGTCCACTGATTAAGGAAGGACCTGAAGGAAGTGGCAGGGGACTGGTGGTTTCAGACAGGTTTAGAGTGCTAGATCACCTTATTGTCTGCACTCAGAAATGGCAGTGGTGAGGGTCCAAGATGGGGGACTTAGGTGGCAATATCTTACTCCACAAGGTAAGAAAAATAATAGGGCTAGATGGAAGGGATAGAGGGAAGTGAGAGGGAGCGGAGTAATTTAGCGCAAAATGGAGCTTAAAATTCACTTTGTTTAGATTTGCGTACTATAAGGATGCACATAGAGCATTAGAGACATTTAGTACAATGGTTATGGCAGTGAATCTATATATCTCATACAACCCTTTGCATACAATCAGATGGGGAAAAAAACTCTGTCAAAGTCAGCCTATACTTTAAATAGGCATATGAAAACACATATTTCAACTATCTACAAGGTCTGATTACTCACCTGAACAGCACAACGGAGAGTAGAATACATACATAGATCCAAACGGTATTTATAGGTTGTGTTAAATGGGTGTGACCCCCCCTATAAACCTCCTACTTATAATTAACAGTTTGTTAACTGCCATGCCCTTAAATACATCTAAGTAGATCAATACAGGAAATAAGCATGTTTAATTAGCACACTATCTGTTTAAGCTAGCCAGCTATCTAAGTAGTTCAATACTGGAAATAAGCATTCTTGATTAGCACAATATCTGTTTAAACCAGCCAGCTATATCAAACCTTTTTTTTGGCTTTTCCATATACAGTGCCTTGCAAAAGCATTCACCCCCTTAGCTTTTTACCTATTTTGTTACATTACAACCTTTAGTTCAATGTTTTTTTGTTTTTTTTTTACTGTTTATTTCTTTATTTGACATATTACAAGTTATAACAGACCAAGTTACAATATCAGTATATATTTTACAGTTTTGTTTCCTTATACCGCTAATACATCATATTCTCGTTTTCCTATTTATTTCAATTGATCCGTGCAAAACAACTTTTTATATTTTTCTCTTATTCTTACTTGCCACTATCATATATACCTAAGATAGGACTGGTTACGCAAGAATATGGTCAGTCAGCAGATGTTGAAATGACGAAATAACTATCAGAAGATTGTATTTCACCTTTGACTTAGATAATGTCATGAGTTTAAGAAAGTTGTCGATGTATGTATGAATTACCTTATTGGCCCCTCCCACAGGGCTGTGCTTTAGCTCAAACTAAATAAAACTGCTGTGTGTGCTTCAATATGCACAGTCATTATTCACGTACAAATCGTGTATGTGTGATGTCTGTCCACCGGTGATCGGGACCTCCGCTCTTCCATCCTAGCCTAGGCTACCAGGGGTATTATTAAGAAGACGAAGCACCTAACACTAACCATCCTTTAGACACAAGTATTTACAAACATACACACAGACATAAACACAAAAAAAACAAAAAACAAAAATAAATAAAAAAATATAAAAAACACACGCACTCTCCGGGCGAAAAATCCATAGCGTAGTTTCCATAGTGAGTTATATATCACAAGCTGACAAAGGAGGAGAATGTTTATACCCACATCTTCCTTTGAATACTGCTTTTACTGTCCCACTCAAACAGAAAAAGAAAAACGATACTAACCACTCAATACAGACTCCCCCATTACCAATGAGGGTGGAGCTACCCGTGGATCCGATATCCATCGTTTCCATATTTTAATCCAGTTATTGGATTCTCCCCTATTGCAACCAATTTGTTGTTCTTTCAAGATGTTTTCATTTACCTGAAGATGCCAGTCCTCAAGTAAAGGTGCATTCGAAGATATCCACCTTAGAGCAATTAACTTACGTGCAACAAACAATAGTCTGGTAACTAATATCATCACCTCCCTGGGAAAGAAACCTTCCTCGTCCAATTATCCCAGTAGACATGTCATAGGGGTCCTGTCGATATGCGTATTACATGTAGCATTGATTGTATTAACCACCTCTCGCCAATATCTAGCCACTTTTGGACAATTCCACATCATGTGTATTAAATCCGCTGGAGACTTTTGACATCTAGGACACTCTGGAGAATCGCGTCTGCCCCACTTAAATAATTTAACTGGTGTTCTATATACCCTATATATTATAAAAAGTTGCGTCAGGCAATGAGCCGGTGATAATGATACTAGGGGTACCCTTCTCAAAATAATTTGCCAGTTTTCATCTGAGATGTCCCCTATGTCTCTCTCCCAGTCTGTTCTACCCGGGCTGACAACTTTATCCTGATATAGTCTCATCAATTGACCATATAAAGACGAGATCAAGCCCTTTTTTTCCTCCCCCCTTGCTAATGATGTTATAAGTGGGGTAGGTTTTATCACTATCTTTTCCCTTCTAAACTGAGTTTTAATCGCATGCCGTAATTGTAAATATTTATAGAAGTGACTAGAAGGCAGTTGAAAGGATTCTTGCAGGTCCTGAAAGGAGCACAGAACGTTATGTGTAAACATCTGTTCTATATATTGAAGCCCCTTAGAGTGCCAGCTTTCGAATCCCTCCAATTTATATAATTCTTTGTATTGCTTATTCCCCCAAAGCGGGGAGTATTTTGAAACTCCTTCAAATTTCATTATACTCCTCATTTCCTTCCAGACTCTATTCATAAGTGTCGTTGTTAGACCCCTACCGGTGTTACCCAGGGCTCCGGATTCCAACTGAGCCACAAGATTATATCGAAAACTGTTATTTAACAGTAAAACCTGTATGGGGTCTTCCCAATTACTTTCCCCCCAGCCTGCAAAATGCTGAAGCTGGGAGGCTATGAAGTAGAGTCTTGGCTGTGGTACCGCTAATCCACCCCAATCCCTTGCCCTCTGGAGAATTGATAACTTAATTCTCGGGGTTTTTCCTTTCCACAATAGCCTACGAAATATTGATTCTGTTTTTTTGAACCATTTTAAAGTTATCCATATCGGTGAATTATGGAGTATATATAACAATTGAGGGGTCCAGATTATTTTTATGAGATTTGCACGGCCTACCACCGATAATGGCAATTTGGTCCACGCCATGCTCTTAAGTTGAAATTTTTTAAGAATAGGTGACAAGTTATCCATTAAATAGTTTTCTATTCTAGAGTTTATAATTATTCCCAAGTATTTAAATGATGACACTATTTTAACTTGAGGGGCCTCTTTTAACCTGGACAGACTAGGATTGTCTAAGGGAAGTAGTACGGATTTATCCCAATTAATAATGTAACCAGAAAACGATCCAAATTGTTTTATTTGTGACATTAAGGAGCTTAAAGAACCTTCTGTATCCCCAAGAAACAGTAATGCATCATCAGCATACAAGGAGATTTTTTCAATCCTCGTTCCTCTAATAAATCCGCAAATAGATTCTGCCTGTCGGACGGCCTCGGCCAGTGGTTCAAGGGCCAGTGCGAATAGTAAAGGAGACAGGGGACACCCCTGTATTGTTCCTCTGTATAATGGGAAAAATTCTGAAACCGTGCCATTTATTTGCATACATGCCCTCGGAGTGGCATACAGCATCCTGATCCACCTTATAAACTTGTCCCCCAGGCCAAACAAACCCAACACCTCCCACAGATATGTCCACTCGACACTGTCGAAAGCTTTCGCAGCGTCGAGTGACAAAATCGCTCTTGTCCCAATATTATCAGTTGGTATTTGCATATTCAAATAAAGCCTCCTTATATTAATAGCTGTAGACCTTGTTGGGATAAAGCCACATTGGTCACGATGAATCAATCCCTGCATATGTCTACTTAGTCTTTTAGCCAGGACCCTGGCTAAAATCTTAGCGTCCGAGTTCAACAATGATATCGGGCGGTAGGATTCCGGAGCCAAAGGGTCCTTTCCCGGCTTTGCTAATACAATAATACAAGCATCCCTCATAGATTAAGGAAGCCTGAATGATTCCAAAGCCTGGTTAAGGACCTTCAATAATTCAGGAAACAAAACCTCACCATATTGTTTATATACTTCTGAGGGTAACCCATCAATACCCGGGGCTTTATCATTTGGACTTTCTTCCACTGCCTTAATCAATTCCTCCAATGTCAGAGGAGCACCCAGTTCTTGTTTATCTTTTTCAGAAAGAGAGGGGTGTTTTAAAGGTTCTAAAAATTCTCTAAGGCCGCGTACACACGCGGGGACTGTTCGCCCAACTTTGTCCGCTGAACAGTGTTTCGGCGGACAGTCCGCCCGTGTGTGGGCTTTCAGCGGACAGTTTCAGCGAACAGTCTGCTGAACAAAGTTTTTCGGAAATTCCGAAAAACTGTCCGCTGAAACTTGGTTTCAGCGAACAGTCCCCTCGTGTGTAGGCTTGTTCGTCAAACTAAGTTCCGCGCATGCTCAGAAAGGATTTACACGCCGAAAGTTGTAATGCAGTGTATAGGACGTTGTATTTTCCGTCCCGTCGTACGTGCCGTTCACGTCATCGCGCACGGTTTCAGCAAACTGTTCGTTCGTCGTGTGTGGGCAAGTCCGTCCATGCTAATTTTGAGCGGACTGTTTGCTGAAACTGTTTGACGGACAAAGTTGAGCGAACAGTCCCCGCGTGTGTACACGGCCTTAGTCTTGTCTCGGAACAATTAACTTTATTTTGATATAAATTACTATAAAAATGAACAAAGGATCGCATTATTTCCTTCTGGTCATAAGTAATATCTCCCTCCACTGTACGAATAGCAGAAATAATTTTACTATCTTCTTGGGATTTAGCTATTACTGATAGCATTCTGCCTGATTTTTCCCCTTCTTCAAATCTGCGACATCTAGACAAAAAGTCAGACCGCGCAGCCTTTTTCATAGAAGTTTGTTTATATAATAATTGTGCATCCTTCCACACCCTACGATTAGAGGTAGTAGGACTCTGAATATACTGAACTTCTTTCTGCTGCGCCTCTGCTGCTAACAGCGATTCCCGTTCTCTACATGCTTTTTTGTAGACGCTTATGGCCTTAACCAATAATCCTCTCAAAAATGCCTTCATGGTGTCCCATACTACCTGAGGTGATGTTGAGTTATTATTAATTTGAAAAAATTCAACTAAGGCCAACCTCATTTCATCCCCCTGATGGGGAACTTTAAACCAGAAAGCAGGAACTCTCCAGTTAGACCTAATTTTAGGCTTTATTTTATCTACTGTTACTACTAACGGTGAATGATCTGATAAATCTCTCGTTAAATAATAAACATCAGAAACCCAAACAATAGCTGAGTCTGTTCCCAAGAACATATCTAACCTTGATAGGGTCTGAAAAGTACCAGAGCAACAAGAATATTCTTTAGAAGATGGATTCCTAAGCCGCCATATGTCATACAGTCCAAGCTCCTGAATATAATTGTAGAATGTAGTATTCACATTAGGGCCTGCTGGATATCTGCATAATGTTTTTTTTTTATCTGTTGTAATTATATGTGATGTATCAGAACACATTAGTCTAAGTTGGTTAAATAAAATTAGAAAAATATATACCGTATTTATCAGCATATAACACCCGCCGGCGTATAACACGCACCCCAAGTTTAGGAGGGAATTTTAAGGAAAAAAACTTTTAGGAGGGAAGTTTAAGGAAAAAAAATTTACATTTAAATGTCCATCAATGCAGCCTTATCAGTGTCCATCTGAAGCCTTGTCAGTGTCATTTGCAGCCTTGTCATGCAGCCTTGTCCATCATTGCACCCTTGTCAGTGTCATATGCAGCTTTGTCATGCAGCCTTGTCCATCATTGCAGCCTTGTCCATCATTGCAGCCTTGTCCATCAATGCAGCCTTGTCCATCATTGCAGCCTTGTCCATCATTGCAGCCTTGTCCATCAATGCAGCCTTGTCCATCATTGCAGCCTTGTCCATCATTGCAGTCTTGTCCATCATTGCAGGCTTGTCCCCTTGTCAGTGTCATTTTCAGCTTTTATTTTTAAAACTGGCGTATCTGGATGGAGCTCAGTAGTTCTCGGCCGCCTTTGGCCGCTCTCGTTGGCTTTCGGCTGCCTTCGGCCCTTCTCGTCAGCTTTCAGCCATTCTCGGTGGTTTTCGGCCGCCAAAAAGGGCCGAAAGCCGATGAGAAGGGCTGAAGGTGGCCAAAAGCCGACGAGAAGGGCCGAAGGCGGCTGAAAACCACCCAGAGGCTCCAAAAAGGTGGAGAATCCGCGATTACTCCCTGATTTTAAGGGGAAAAAATTGCGTGTTATACGCCGATAAATCCGGTACATAAAACTATTTTTCAGAAATAAACAACTGATAATTGACATGTGCGTATGTATTCACCCCTTTGTTATGAAGTCCATAAAAAGCTCTGGTGCAACCAATTACCTTCAGAAGTAACATAATTAGTGAAATGGTGTCCAACTGTGTGCAATCTAGTGCCCTGTACACACGGTACACACGGTCGGACATTCCGACCACAAAATCCGTTGGATTTTGGCCAAAACTTGCATACACATGGTCGCACAAAGTTGTCTGAAAATCCGGTCGTTGTGAACGAGGTGACGTCAAATATGTACGTCGGGACTATAAACGGGCCAGTAGCCAATAGCTTTCGTCTCTTAGTTTATTCTGACTGAGCATGCGTGGCACTTTGTCCGTCAGAATTGTCTACACGTGATCGGAATTTATGAGATCAGATTTTGTTGTCGGAAAATTTTAGATTCTGCTCTGAAACTTGTGAAAACTTGGAAAATCCGACGGAAAAAGTCCAATGGAGCCCACACACAGTCGGATTTTCCAACAACATGATCCAATCGCACATTTTCTGTCGGAAAATCCGACCGTGTGTATGGGGCATAAGTGTCACATGATTTGTCATTACATATACACACCTTTTTGAAAGGCCCCAGAGGCTGCAACACCTAAGCAAGAGGCACGACTAACCAAACACTGCCATGAAGACCAAGAAACGCTCCAAACAAGTAAGGGACAATGTTGTTGAGAAGTACAAGTCAGGGTTAGGTATTAAAAAAAATATCCAAATCTTTGATGATCCCTAGGAGCACCATTAAATCTATCATAACCAAATGGAAAGAACATGGCACAACGGCAAACTTACCAAGAGACGGCTGTACACCATAACTCGCAGACCGGGCAAGTAGGGCATTAATCAGAGAGGCAGCACAGAGACCTAAGATAACACTGGAGGATCTGCAGAGTTCCACAGCAGAAAATGGAATATCTGTACATAGGATGACAATAAGCCGTATGCTCCATAGAGTTGTGCTTTATGGCAGAGTGGCCAGAAGAAAGCCATTACTTTCAGCAAAAAACAAAATGGCACGTTTTGAGTTTGTGAAAAGGCATATCGGAGACTCCCACAATGTATGGAGAAGGGTGCTCTGGTTTGATGGGACAAAAATTGAACTTTTTGGCTATCAAAGAAAACGCTATATCTGGCGCAAACCCAACACATCACATCACCCAAAGAACACCATCCCCACAGTTAAAACATGGTGGTGGCATCATTATGCAGTAGGAATATTTTTCAGCAGTCTGGACTGGGAAACTGGTCAGGGTTGAGGGAAAGATGGATGGTGCTAAATACAGGGATATTCTTAAGCAAAACCTGTACCACTCTGTGTGTGATTTGAGGCTAGGACAGAGGTTCACCTTCCAGCAGGACCATGACCCCAAACACACTGCTAAAGCAACACTTAAGTGATTTAAGTGGAAACATGTAAATGTGTTAGAATGACCTAGTCAAACCCCAGACCTCAATCCAATAGAAAATCTGTGGTCAGACTTAAAAATTGCTGTTCACAAGCGCAAACCATCCAACTTGAAGGAGCTGGAGAAGTTTTGCATAGAGGAATGGGCAAAAATCCCAGTGGTAAGATCTGGCAAGCTCATAGAGACTTATCCAAAGCAACTGTGATAGCCGCAAAAGTTGGCTCTACAAATTATTTACTTTAGGGAGGTGAATAGTTATGCACATTGAGTTTTTCTGTTATTTTGTCCTATTTGTTGTTTGCTTCACAATAAAAAAAAATCTTTAAAGTTGTGGGCATGTTCTGTAAATTAAATAATGAAAATCCTCAAACAATCCATGTTAATTCCTGGTTGTGAGGCAACAAAACACAAAAAATGCCAAGGGGGTGAATACTTTTGCGAGGCACTGTATGCTGTCTAGATCTGCTCTAGATCTACTTACCTGCAGGTATGACCAGTGAACCGCAGTGTGCAGAGGGTTAACTAAAGTTATGTACTTTAGATCTTCCAATATGCCCCATTCCGAATGGGCTCTGCTCTTGTACTTTTTGATTAGTCAACTGAACTCAGTCAGTAAGTCAGTAAGTTCTATTAAAGATTTTGATAGGATGCCAAGTGACTAATTATAAATATACAGAGGGAGACAGTCATCAAGTAAATTAGCAACATTATTAGACACAAACTAGGCTGCCTGCCTTTAGGCTAACTCCACCTTTTTGGACCATGTTACACCCATATTTAGGGTGTAACACGTAATATGGTGCAAATGGCTAGAAAGGCATGTCAACACACATTAACCTATGTGCATTTAACAAGTTGGATGCGCTTGAGTTGACCTGAGATGGTATGCGTGATTCAAAATTCATTGTTGTTCTTTGTTGTTTCTATCCAATAGATTTGCTGTGTTTAACCGCTTCGTGCCCGCCCTATAGCCGAAAGACGGCTACAGAGCGGACGCTAACCGCCGGGAGGCCATCCCTGGACGTCCTCCTGTTTACTTCCCCTCTGCACACCGCCACGGGCGCGCATCAGGGAAGTTCTTTGCTGGCCGTGTCCCTCGGACACAGCCAGTCACAGATCACAATCACAGCGGCCGTTTACAGCGCGATCGGCCTATCCAATGAGAGATGATCTCATATATAAACATATGAGATCATCTCTCAGCGCCGATCTCCCTCCTCACACAGACAGCGTGTGAGAAGGGAGAAATTAACGGCTGCAGCGGCCGTAAGTACCATCTGCCCCAGTGCCATCCTCCCCAGTGCCATCCGCCCCAGTGCCATCCTCGCCCAGTGCCATCCCCCCCAGTGCTACCTGCCCCCAGTGCCACCTGTTAGTGCTATCTGTCCCCAGTGCCACCTGTTAGTGCTATCTGTCCCCAGTGCCACCTGTTGTCAGTGCCATTTGTCCCCAGTGCCACCTGTTGTCAGTGCCATTTGTCCCCAGTGCCATCTGTCATCAGTGCCACGTATAAGTCCCATCTGTCATCAGTGCCACGTGTCATCAGTGCCACATAGTGCCATATGTCATCAGTGCCACATATTAGTGCCATCTGTCATTAGTGCCACGTATCAGTGCCATTTGTCATCAGTGCCACCTGTCAGTGTCACGTGCTATCTGTTGTCAGTGTCACGTGTCATCAATGCCACTTATCAGTGCCATCTGTCATCAGTGTCACGCGTCATCGGTGCCACGTATTAGTGCCATCTGTCATCGGTGCCACGTATTAGTGCATCTGTCATCAGTGCCACGTATTAGTGCCACGTATAAGTGCCATCTGTCATCAGTGCCATGTATAAGTGCCATCTGTCATCAGTACTATATATTAGTGCCATCTGTCATCAGTGCCACCTGTCATCAGTGTCACGTGTCTTTGTCCTGGTGCTCCAGGGCCTTCAAAAGTGTAATAGGTAGTCAACAAGTTAGATGTGTAATTTATGCTCCTAGAACACATGATGGCACTCCCTGCATGTTGGGCCTCTCTATGTGTCCAGGCTGTGAAAAAGTCTCACACATGTGGTATCATAATACTCAGGAGGAGTAGCAGAATTTTTTGGGGGTGTCATTTGTGGTATACACATGCCATGTGAGAGAAATAACCTATTACAATGACAATTTTGTGGAAAAAAATAAAAAAAATAAAAAATCTTAATTTTTCAAAGAATTGTGGGAAAAAAATGACAACATCAAAAAGCTCACTATGCCTCTTACTAAATACATTGGAATGTCTACTTCCCAAAAAGGGGTCATTTGGGGGGTATTTGTACTTTCCTGACTTGTTCGGGTCGCAAGAAATGAGATAGACCACCAGTACATCAGATGTGATAAATTTTGTGTGATTCGCACCACAGCTTGTAGACTCTCTAACTTTCACAAAGACCAAATAATATCCACTAATTTGGGTTATTTTTACCAAAGATATGTAGCAGTATAAATTGTGGCCAAAATTTATGAAGAATAATTAATAATTTGCATAATTTTGTCACAGAAACAAAGAAATATGCTTTTTTTTCGAAATTTTCGGTCTTTTTTCTTTTATAGCACAAAAAATAAAAACCCCAGAGGTGATCAAATACCACCAAAAGAAATCACTATTTGTGAGAAAAAAAGGACAAAAAATTCATTTGGGTACAGTGTTGCATGACTGAGTAATTGTCATTAAAAGTGTGAGAGCACCGAAAGCTGAAAATTGGTTTGGGCAGGAAGGGTGTTTAAGTGCCCAGTAAGCAAGTGGTTAAAAGCAACTTGTTCCATTTTTACAAAGTAGTGCATTGATATGAACTGAACCTCTTGGAAACAATGGATTTCAGCTTTTTATTGCACAGATGAGGTTGATGTCACTATGCTTTTGGAGAATGCCAAGTATCCCTAATCACATAAGAAAATGCTTATATATTATATATATATATATATATGTATATATATATATATATATATATATATATAGTGGCAGAGCGTTGCCCTGCCAGGGTCTAGAAGGAGGATGTGACCTAGACGGATTGAGGGGCTCCAGGGAGCATGTAACATGAAGAGGAATCTGGCCTTTCAGTTTCCTCAGTGTTTTATAAAATCCACTTTGGGACCTGGAGCCCAGGGATTTCTGAGAGATCCAGGTGGGATGGAATCCCTAGTCCTGGGTCCTGGTTTTGAAGACAACCAGAATACTGATTGGGGAGGTGTGTGCTGGGCTTTTAGTACTGACCTGACCATGGTTCTGGGCTCCACGCCGGCAGATAGGAAGTCTGAGTACCAGGAGTCAGGAGGGCTCCATGGGGGAGCCAGTGCCAGTCTGTAGGAGACAGACAAAGGCCTGGAGTGTAAGGCCTAGAGCAGCAGTGCTACAAGTGAGAGCCAACTAGACTACTGTAGTTTTGTTTATGAAAAGGAATGCTGAAACCCCTGCAAGGGAAACCTATCTTTGTTTGTTGGAGTTTCTTTTAATAAAAATGGGCAAATAAAGCCCTTAAAAAGAAGAACCAGTGAGTGGCAGTGTCCTTCAAGCTCTACATTTGATGCTAATCCTTTTTTATATATATATACTGTATATATATATATATATATATATATATATGTATATATATATATATATATATATATATATATATATATATATAGTAAATGTGCATGGAGCATTCGATTAGAGGTGCATGGAGTGTCTGATTAGATCCACCTGAAAAACTGACAGGCAGGCTTGATCGGAGCACCCATGTGAAAGGGGCCTTAGCCTTCTAGGACTGTGTGAGTGACACTAACATAATGATGCCCCCCTAGAGGAGCAGAGTGTAAAGGCAGACTGGGCTCACAGAGGACAGACAGAATAATTCTAGTGTCTCTGCCCAATGAAAACCACCAGTGCTGGATTGAGGAGGAAGTAAGGGACACTGCTGGAATTTGGACAGGGTAGATAGAAATCGGCATGTTTTTTTTATAAAAGAAAGAGGGGAATGAAAAATGTACTTAATTGGAGTTCCACTTTAAGGGACCTATAAGGAAAATATTTATTCTCGTATCAGGAACCCTTAGCAATAGCTCCTTTCTCTCTATCCCTCTCTGAGTGGATAATGTTTTTCTTCAGTTTGAGTGGAAGTGGCTCAAGGCAATTTGAATTTGACAGTGAACAGTTGGTGCTGGACGGTGAGGAGAAGAGGAGCACCATTATCTGCTCCAAGCTGATGGGGAACTGTGTAGTTGTGTAGGATGTATTTAAGGCACACCCTGCCCTGGGGAATACAGGACCCCATGAGACTATTTAACACATCCAGTGTAGAGTGTAAGGCCCCTTTCACACTGGGGCGCTTTGCAGGCACTACAGCGCTAAAAATAACACCTGCAAAGTGCCCTGAAACATCCGCTGCTGTGTCTCCAGTGTGAAAGCCTGAGAGCTTTCACACTGGAGTGGTGCGCTTGCAGGACGTTAAAAAAACTCCTGCAAGCAGCATCTTTGGAGCAGTGTATACACCGCTCTTTCACCGCTCCTGCCAATTGAAATCAATGGGGCAGTGCGGCTATACCGCCGGCAAAGCGCCGTTTTACCGCCGACGCGGCTCCCGCCCTAGTGTGAAAGGGGCCTAAGTAAGAAAAATGTATTTCGACTAACTCCAACTTGTGAACAATCCATTGTTTGAAGCACCATTAAAAGATACTGTGTAAAGATTGGACAGTCAGGTACAATAACAGAAGGAGATAACAGAAGAAATACATGCATGTGTAAAGAGATTGTTATAAGCTACAAGGCAAATGTTGACAACCAGAAAATGCTTGGAGGTAAAAGCTAACCAGTGATAGTTGCCTTAGAATAAAATGTATGAGTTTCCCACTTCAAGAAGGCCCTTGGTAATAGAGTGTAATCCAAGTCTTGCAAAAGAAAGGGAAATATTGAAGAAATGAAGAAGCCTGACTCCTGAGAAGAAATATGAGCTGAACAGTACTCACTGATTGATCAGGGATGCAAATCTAGAAAGGCACTGGTGAATAGAGCAGAAATAAACCTGACTATTAGCAAATGTTCTGTCCATAACAAAAGGACGTATCTTGATTTGGGTTTATGAATGAAGAGTGACCCTGCAAGTATGTGTAGTGCTGTGCCCATAGGGTCTGCTGCTTAGGATGGGTCCTCTATTCTTTGCCTTGACTTTTTCAAAAAAACTCAGCCTCTCCAATACACCAGGTTGAGTGTAGAAACATATAGTATCACAGAAAATCACTGAAGGTAATACTTAGTACACAGTATTAGCGTCATATCAAAGAAAACAGGCAACAAACTAGGTATTAAAGGCAACATTGATTTACTGTCATCTAATATGGGTGGTAACTAGGAAATAATAAAATGGATTAAGAATGACAATAACACAATTTAGAATATAAAGTGATTAACAGTAAAGACTAGGCATAAGATGACATTTGGTGTCCAGATCAGCATAAACAGTAGCAAGGCTTCCTCCAAAGCAGTAGTAAAATTTAATCTACTGAGTGCTGGAACTATACAATACTATACTATGCAGAATAATTATTACGACATCGGCAGTCCTCTGAAATGTTCTTATGCTGGTTATAGTTGGGGTCCTTTAATAGTGTCAGTGCTCTTAACTACAGTCATAGTTAACCTTCATGCAGCATAAGTGCAGTATAGTTATGGCATAGTTTCTGCACAGGTGCCAGGTAGATGTAATTAAGATGGGGTAAATGTTAGGAATAATGTGGTATAGAGTTGGTATAAGTGCAGTCTAGGTTTGGAATAAGTTTGGTATAGGGTGCAGCATTATGAAGGTATACAAGACCAGATTGTTTACTTCTGGAAGATTAATACTATTCCAGATAGGCATATACTGCATGTAGCCTATATGACCAATAGTAATTCACACAGTTTTCCAAACCTTCTGAATCAACAGGAAGGTTGGGGAGGAAAGGTGCTTCCAAAAAAAACAGAACAGAAAAACTCTCTGGATTAGATCATGATTGTCAGTTTCTGCCCACCCTGACATCTGTTGCATTTGAGATGCCAGGAAATATAATCTAGCATTGGGAACCGCCAGCCCGCCACCATCCTTAGGAAGTTGTAAAGCACTTAAAACAGATCCTGGCATTCCCATGTTTACATATAAGTTCTTGACATAATGGGTCTATCTGTCTAAATAGGCATTGGGGCATTCACACTGAAGAAATGTATAACGTATAATTAAACTGGGGCATCCACGCTAATTTTTGTCACGTTGGGCCTCCCACTACTGACAATGGCATTTTATACCAGGCGGTACAAACTTTGCGCATTTTACGCAATAGTGGAAGAATATTCAGATTAAGACAATCTGCTACATCAAGGGACACCTTCACTCCCAAATGTTTAAAAGATTTTACCAGCCTTATTTGATGAGCTGCTGCTGAGAGAGGCTCTCCAATGGGATCTAAAATCATCATCATCACAGACTTGTGCCAATTAACTCAGAAAATCCCCTGTATCTAATAATTAGGGACATTACTACACTAAGTGTGTGATATCACCCAAAAAAAAGGAGAGTATCATCTGCGTACAGTGCGACCTTATCCTCCCCAAAGAATGATGAAAGCCCACTATTTGTGAGGATTGTTGAAATGCTGTAGGCAACATCTCTAAAGCTAAGGCAAAGAGAAAGGGAGACAATGGCACCCTTGCTGAGTATCTCTAAAAAGAGAGAGTGATTCAGAAAGCCCTCCATTAACCTGTATATGGGCTGTAGAGGATGCATATAGGAGTTTAACTCAATTTATAAAATGATTGCCAAAACTAAATGTTCATAATACCTGCCAAAGGAAGTTTTGTTCTATGCAATCAAAAGCCTTGGCTGCATGCTTGGAAACGATGTCTCTGTTGCCTGAATAAACGGCCAAAGTTTGCAAATGAAAAAACAAGCATTAAATATTGGAGGCCAAGGATCTAGTTTGTATAAAACCAGATTGATCTGGGTGAATCAGTTTTACAATAAAAGTAGACAATCGATTGAGTAATATTTTAGCTAAAATTCTCACATATCGTCTGCGAGTAGCAAAATTGGGCATTATGACTCCAGCAATAAGGAGTTTTTATCTGGTTTTAGCAATACAATTATCAGGGCTTTGTTCATAATATGCTGTTCAGAGCCAAATTCAAATGCTTCCTCCTCTCCCTTCTGCTGACTTTCAGCTGCTGCAGAGGAAGACACACAGGGGATCAATTCCTGTACTTGCCCCCTCCCCACCCCCCACTGTTTGTTCTCCTTCTCCTGGATTAGATTCCTTTTGCTGTCAGGCATACCTGTGTGCCTTCCTCCATGCTGCCAGCTCCCCCCCTATCCTGCTAGCTGCTGCTGCTTTCATGATGAAAATAAATATGTAATTTACTGGCCCCTTCCTTTTGTGAGTGAACACAATGAATCACCCATACTGAGCACTCACTGAATTAAATTCATAACTGAAGCGTATTTACTGCATTTACTAAACTTCAGTTTGTGAATGAACAGGAGCCTCTGTATAGAGTTATTTCTGTTCATTCACTGTCCGGTGCAGCTGAGACTGCAGAGAAAAAGATGGAGGACTCTATGTCCTCAGTCCCTTTCTTTGGCTCAAAATTGAGACACCAGGGGTTGCACAAACAGAGCCAGGTCCTAATTTGACGGGTGTAGAGGTACGGGTGAGTGGTCCCGAATTCACACTGCGTTCGGGGCCATACACTTGCATCCACGCTCCTGTCAAATTAGGATCTGTGGCTGTGTTCGTACAGCTGCTGCTCTCACAAAGCGTAACATAGCCTGCCTAAAAACAGCTCCAACCACACACAAAAAAACACTGATTCACACTGTACAGGCCACAGCAGCCATGTGAATGAGCCCTAAGAGATTATTCACACACAGAGCTGTATTTATTAAATCACTACATTTTTACGTTATTTTGTGTTTGCAAATATTTGTATATTTTTAAGGAAAATATCATTTTAATGTTTTGGGGGGCACTGTCAGGTCAGCTGTATGTGGCCCCATGATTTATAACAGCAACCCTGGCCTCCACAGCTATCATCCTTACAGTAGGCAGAGGGCAGGAGGCGTGGCATGTCTGAATGGAAGGCAGGAGCCGACAATATGTTGCTAGGATGTGGGAAGTTCCTAGCAGCAAATCACCTACCTGTGAACTTTCAAAGTTGGTCAGCTCCCACCCTCCATCCAGACATGCCACGTCTCTTGCCCTCTGCCTGCTGTGTAAGGTATGATTGAAAAGGTTAGGAGAGGGCTGTGATTGGAAAAGGGAAATGTAAATTAAAGTGACACTAAAGGTATTTTTTTTCTTTAACCACTTTCAGACTGGACCATTTCGCTGGTCAAAGACCAGACCACTTTTTGCGATTCGGCAGTGCGTCGATTTAACTGACAATTGCGCGGTCGTGCGACGTGGCTCCCAAACAAAATTGACGTCCTTTTTTTCCCACAAATAGAGCTTTCTTTTGGTGGTATTTGATCACCCCTGCGGTTTTTATTTTTTGCGCTATAAACAAAAATAGAGCGACAATTTTGAAAAAAACTATTTTAATAATTATTTTTTACTTTTTGTTATAATAAATATCCCCAAAAATATATAAAAAAAAATGTTTCCCTCAGTTTAGGCCGATACGTATTCTTCTACATATTTTTGGTAAAAAAAATCCCAATAAGCGATTATTGATTGGTTTGCGCAAAAGTTATAGCGTTACAAAATAGGGATAGTTTTATAGCATTTTTATTAATAATTTTTTTTTTTTTACTAGTAATGGCGGCGATCAGCGATTTTTATTGTGACTGCGACATTGTGGGGGACCCATCGGACATTTTTGGGACCATTGTCATTTATACAGTAATCACTGCTATATAAATGCAGTGATTCCTGTGTAAATGACACTGGCAGTGAAAGGGTTAACCAGTGGGTGGCAGTGTAGGGGTTAAGTGTTCCAAGGGGTGTGTTACTAACTGTGGGGGGGTTGGGCTTTCATTTAGTGAACACTGATCTCTGCTCCAATCACATGGATCAGAGATCAGTGTCACTAGTTGCTAGGCAGAATGGAGAAATGCTGTTTACACGGCATTTCCTCCATTCAGCCGTCCCGTGAGACGATCGCGGGGATGCCCACGGCGATTGAGTCCGCGGGTCCTGCGACCGGACTCACGGGGGTCCCGACCAGCACGGGAGCGCTCCCGATGGCAGGGCGGCATTGAAGATTGGACGTACATGTACGCCAATATGCCTGCCCGTGCCATTCTGTCGACGTACATCGTCATGCGCTGGTCGGGAAGTGGTTAAATAACAAACATGTCATACTTACGTCCACTGTGCATCTCATTTTGCAGACAGTGGCCCCAATCCTGAGCTTCTGGGGTCCCTTGGCGGCTGTCTCAGCTCCTCCCAGCATTAGATAACCCCCGGGGGGTTACCTTGCTGGCGTGCTCCTGAGTCCAGTATTAGGCTTTCATAGACGCCAAATGCAGGATTCGACCCCGTCCCCCAGCGGCCGAGTCATTGGATTTGATTGACAGCAGTGGGAGCCAATGGCTGTGCTGCTATCAATCTATCCAATCAACAGCCGAGAACCCCCTAGCAGAGAGAAGGCTCGTCCCTGTGGTACAAGTTTGAGGGTTCAGGTAAGTAAAATGGGGGGATGGGGGGGTGGTCACTGACAGGTGTTTTTTCACCTTAATGCATAGGATGCATTAAGGTGAAAAAACACTTACCTTTACAACCCTTTAAGGAAGGAGGCATTCATGTAAAGTGGACTGGGATTTAAGGAAGGAAGAGGGCTGTTATGTGAAGGGGACTGTCATGTAAGGAGGGGAAGGTGTTGTTACGTGAAGGGAACTGGGATGTAAAGATGGGTACTGTGATGTAAAGGAGAATTCTGCAATGTAAAAGAGAGAGCTGTGATGTAAAAACGGGTACTCCCTAGAGGGAGGATCAGCAAACTGATGTTTGCTAAATTCCCTTCTTCCTACCCACTGATACCTGCCATGTCAACAACAATTGACAGTGCCCCTTCAAAGGTCAGCACAGTGGTGTAGTGGGTAGCACTCTCACCTAGCAGTAAGAAGGGTTGCTAGTTTGAATCCCAACCATGACACTACCTGCCTGGAGTTTGCGTGTTCTCCCTGTGCCTGTGTGGGTTTCCTCCGGGTACTCCGGTTTCCTCCCACAATCCAAAGACATGCAGGTAGGCTAATTGGCTTCTGTCCAAGATTGGCCCTAGTATATGAATGGGGACCATGGATTGTGGGCTCCTTGAGGGTAGAGACTGAGTGTACAATATACAGGGATAGGGACAATTGTAGACACTCACTCAGGTTGAACTGGATGGACTGGTGTCTTTATTCAACCTTACTATGAAACTATGAAAGGTCCCTGTGATGTAGCTTTGAACTTTCACTGTAGGAAATGTAGCCACCTCAGTCTCTCCACAGAATGACTTCATAGATTCAGCTTTGGGAAGTAAAGGATGAGAAGATGCTCTGGTCTCCCTGTGGCAATGGTGTAGATGCTTTTGCTGCAGTCTGGTCAGTACTGTATACCGCAGATGTTCTCTCATTGGTTCCCTGTACACCAAGAGGTACAGTCTATTTAGTCTGGTAAAAGCTATTCCAACACCCCCAGCACTGCAGCCGAAATAGTATGGTCTAGTTTCTGTTTTCCCCTGCTAGCTCCACCCACCACTGCTGAGCAGCCGAGCTGAGTGTGTCATCATTCAGCACAGGGGTGGTTGCTGTTACACTCTGTGTCCACATCATCTTCCAGAGTCTAAACCTCCCTAGCTGAAGCTGAGAACCGAGGTGAGCTGGTGATAGGGTGTGTGAGCTGTGAGAAGACGTTGGAGGAGTGTGTCTGTCCTGCCATCCTTACTGTGCTGGTCTGTCATAGAAGGGGGGGGGGGGTTGCTGTGTAGTAGGTATAGTGTAGCTGACCTGATGAGGGGGGGGTGCAGAATCCAGGTGTGGGCTATGTACAGGTTGCAGAATGCAGGCGTGTGCTATGTACAGGTTGCAGAATGCAGGCGTGTGCTATGTACAGGTTGCAGAATGCAGGCGTGTGCTATGTACAGGTTGCAGAATGCAGGCGTGTGCTGTATACAGGTTGCAGAATCCAGGTGTGTGCTGTATACAGGTTGCAGAATCCAGATTTGTGCTATAAACAGGTAGCAGAATACAGGCGTGTGCTATGTACAGGTTGCAGAATGCAGGCGTGTGCTATGTACAGGTTGCAGAATCCAGGCGTGTGCTGTATACAGGTTGCAGAATCCAGGCGTGTGCTGTATACAGGTTGCAGAATCCAGGCATGTGCTGTATACAGGTTGCAGAATCCAGGCATGTGCTGTATACAGGTAGCAGAATACAGGCATGTGCTATGTACAGGTTGCAGAATGCAGGCGTGTGCTATGTACAGGTTGCAGAATCCAGGCGTGGGCTATGTACAGGTTGCAGAATGCAGGCGTGTGCTATGTGCAAGTTGCAAAATGCAGGCGTGTGATGTATATAGGTTGCAGAATGCAGGCGTGTGCTGTATACAGGTTGCAGAATCCAGGTGTGTGCTGTATACAGGTTGCAGAATGCAGGCGTGTGCTATGTACAGGTTGCAGAATGCAGGCGTGTACTATGTACAGGTTGCAGAATGCAGGCGTGTGCTATGTACAGGTTGCAGAATGCAGGCGTGTGCTATGTACAGGTTGCAGAATGCAGGCGTGTGCTGTATACAGGTTGCAGAATCCAGGCGTGTGCTGTATACAGGTTGCAGAATCCAGGCGTGTGCTGTATACAGGTTGCAGAATCCAGGCGTGTGCTGTATACAGGTTGCAGAATCCAGATTTGTGCTATAAACAGGTAGCAGAATACAGGCATGTGCTGTATACAGGTTGCAGAATGCAGGCGTGTGCTGTATACAGGTTGCAGAATCCAGGCGTGTGTTATATACAGGTTGCAGAATCCAGGTGTGGGCTATGTACAGGTTGCAGAATGCAGGCGTGTGCTATGTACAGGTTGCAGAATGCAGGCGTGTGCTGTATACAGGTTGCAGAATGCAGGCGTGTGCTGTATACAGGTTGCAGAATGCAGGCGTGTGCTGTATACAGGTTGCAGAATCCAGGTGTGTGCTGTATACAGGCTGCAGAATGCAGGCATGCGCTATGTACAGGTTGCAGAATGCAGGCGTGTGCTATGTACAGGTTGCAGAATCCAGTTGTGTGCTGTATACAGGTTGCAGAATCCAGGTGTGTGCTGTATACAGGTTGCAGAATCCAGGCGTGGGCTATGTACAGGTTGCAGAATGCAGGCGTGTGCTATATACAGGTTGCAGAATGCAGGCGTGTGCTGTATACAGGTTGCAGAATGCAGGCGTGTGCTGTATACAGGTTGCAGAATGCAGGCGTGTGCTGTATACAGGTTGCAGAATCCAGATTTGTGCTATATACAGGTTGCAGAATCCAGATTTGTGCTATATACAGGTAGCAGAATACAGGCGTGTGCTATGTACAGGTTTCAGAATGCAGGCGTGTGCTATGTACAGGTTGCAGAATCCAGGCGTGTGCTGTATACAGGTTGCAGAATCCAGGCGTGTGCTGTATACAGGTTGCAGAATGCAGGCGTGTGCTATGTACAGGTTGCAGAATCCAGGCGTGTGCTGTATACAGGTTGCAGAATGCATGTGTGTGCTGTATATTGCTGTGTGTCTACCACCCACCTATAGTAGCTGAGCTGTGAGCTTACCTGGTAAGGGGGGGGGTGGTGTTGCTGTGTTCACAAACCAGGTATAGAGTAGATGATCTGATAAAGGGGGGGACTTACACCCACATCTTGCAGCCATCAGATCCATCCAGCAAGCAGCAGGTCACAGCAGCATCTTGCCATCTTCCCTGCGGCCATCAGATCCCATCCACGGTCCAGCAAGCAACACGCCTTGTCAGCAGGTCAGTTCCCAAATCTGAATCAAATCATCAATGCCAATGCTGTCCCCAGAGACAGATCCGATCCAGAGATCGCCATACAGTGGGATATCTGGATCAGATCTGTCCCTGAGGACAGTAGACATGGGCCATACTTTGTATTGTCAGCTGTATCACTCTGATGTCTCCCTCATAGCAGCTCCAGTCCAGCTCTCCACTTTCCTGACCTTGGCACAATCTGTCCAAAAATGTGGCATCTGCTCACACCTGAGTGACTGACACCTCTGTCCTGTCCCGTCTATTGTCACTGGCTACCATGGATGAACAGCATCGGCTGTTATTACAAGGAGCGGGAGGGGACGTCCCCATCCCCCCACAGCTCCGCCCAGGTCTCCCATCCCACCCGCAGACTTGAGCCACCAGCCAGCTGGCCAGAGACCCAAACAAAGCCGAATTTGCCTTTGATCAGGTCTCTGATGTAGAAAACTGGAAGCGACAGCACAGTGTCACTTCTGGTTTACTCGGTAGCCAACAGCGCCATTTAAAAAAGAAAGCAGAATTTAAAAACACTGATCTTGGCAGAGGAGGGTGTTTCTTTGTGGGTGTTTTTACAGTTGGGGGGGTGCCAGATATAGGATGGGCCCTGGGTGCCAAATGCTCTAGGTACGCCCCTGCACTCCACCTCTGTTTAGGGTAATCTGGGAACTGTAGATTAAAGGGTCAGTGAGTCCCATTCTATGACTGCTGCTGCATTGGTGTCCATAGGCTTTCCTGGCTATAGCTCTCCTCCAGCTGGCAGGAGGAAAACAGTGTAACATTATCCAGCATAACAGCACATAGTGAGAGTAAACTGATTGTAAAGAGGGAAATGTCTCCATGTTTCTGTAGTCTAGCACCTGGCTAAATTCACATCTACAGTTCATGTAATATTGGTATTGTTGGAAGAACAGCAACATGTAATGTAAAGTAGCTTTTTACATTGTGAACTATATACAGTATCTCACAAAAGTGAGTAAACCCCTCATATTTTTGTAAATATTTGTGACAACAATGAAGAAATAACACTTTGCTACAATGTAAAGTAGTGAGTGTACAGCTTGTATAAAAGTGTACATTTTCTGTCCCCTCAAAATAACTCAACACACAGCCATTAATGATGGCTACAGCGCGGACCTGCATTGCTGGGACTACGTCAATAAATGCACGAGCGGCCTGCATGCTCCCTGAAGGGCACGCACGGCGCGCTCTGTGATCAGCGAGTCTATGAGACTCGCTGGATCACAGATCGCAGTAAGGGGTCGATCCCAACCCCTTACCACGTGATCATCTGTCAGACAATCAGTGACCATCAGTGTCACTTACTAGTGACTATCAGTGCCACCTATCAGCCACCTATCAGTGCTCACCAGTGCCATCTATCAGTGCCTATCAGTGGTACCTATCAGTGCCCATCTGTGCCACCCATCCGTGCCACCCATCAGGGCCTGTCCTAGGTTGCTAATGTGATTTACATGCATATACAGCTGGACCTGCTAATAACCTTAATACAGTTCATATGCTCACGTGTGAGAGATAAAAACAGTTATTTACTGTGACGTTATACACGAATGTCATATAACTGTTGTATATTGTGTTCACAGAAGCAAAACAAGAAACATATGCCTTTTAAGATTCATTATATGACAGTAAAAGGTAAGCTCAAAGACGCAGCAGAACTGAAACCAGAAAGTATAGAGTTAAACCTTTGTGACTCATCAGGAGTTTTGGCCAATCACAGCCAATCTCACACTGATCAAGAGTCTTGGCCAATCACAGCCAGCCTTACACCTATTATTTTGTCTGCAAATTACCCAGCACATGGCTAGAACTCATTACACCAGAGATAGAGGACCTGCACAGATTAAAGATCCAACAGAGTTCAGTTTTCTGGAAGCGAGTGGCCAAAATAGGTATTTAATACCGTTATATGTTACTATTGTTAAATAATGTGATTAGAACTGTATACTGAACTAGTTATGTGTTCCCTTTTAGTTCTATCAAACAAGCATTATCAAGCAAACAAGCATTATCAAACAAACAAGCAAGCAAACAGACATCATAGCAAGCGTTCAAGCAAACAAAACTATTTCTTGAGCCTCAGCTATAGCTCTCAGAGTCTAAAATATTTAAAGTGAAAGTACAGACACTGAAGAGAGAAATATATCTATCATTTTATGTAGAATGACAAGATTGAACAGTTGAACCGCTGTTTGTTATACTTTATTCAACACACAGTACGTGCACTGCCTGCTGCTAAATTGTCAGTGTTGTATATGAAGAAAAGCTGAAGTTAATAAAGACGATATCATACAGGTTTGGTGTGCTCTTTAAACCTACTGCTTCCATACAACGGTGCTAGAGGAATTATAGAGTAATGCCCCGTACACACGAGAGGACTTATGTCCGACAGACTTCCAAAGGAGTTCCGCCGGAGTTCCGACGGAGTTCTGACAGACTTTTCGGCCGAACGGACTTGGCCACACACGATCACACTAAACTCCGACGGATTCGAACGTGATGACGTACGACTGGACTCGAATAAGGAAGTTCATAGCCAGTAGCCAATAGCTGCCCTAGCGTCGGTTTTAGTCCGTCGGAGTAGCATACACACGAGCGGAGTTTTCGAAGGGGACCGGGTCCGGCGGAGTTCCGTCGGGAAAATTTGAAGCATGCTTCATTTCTAAAGTCCGTCAGACTTTGGCGAATCAAAAGTCCGTTGCAGCCCACACACGATCGGATAGTCTGACGGACTCGGTCCTTCGGACTTTGGATGTTGAAAAGTCCGCTCGTGTGTACGGGGCATAAGAGATAGTCCTGTTTGGACTAAAGGTCAGAGATTAAAATTCTTCTAATGCCACAGCGCATAAGGCACTTCATAGTGCTGCGCCTGCCACAGGGCCCATCAGTGCCATCTTATCAGTGGCCATCAGTGCCACCTTATCTGTGCCCATTAAAAAATAAAAGCCCCAGCTGTGATTAAATACCACCAAAAGAAAGCTCTATTTGTGGGAAAAAATTATAAAAATTTAACTTGGGTACAGTGTTGTATGACCGTGCAATTGTCATTCAAAGTGCGTCAGCGCTGAAAGCTGAAAATTGGTCTGGGCAGGAGGAGCGTTTAAGTGCCCAGTAAGCAAGTAAGCTGGTTAAAAGCACAGCTCCTACCTAAAAAGGAGATACGATAGGAGGACCAGATTTTAATTAATGAGCTTATATGTGAGGAGAGGGTAGTTAGCTTTATATAACAGTTTATGGGAGGGTGTGATGTGTACTATCAGATATTTGAATGAGCTAGAAGCTAGAAGACCATATGAAGTTGAAGTTTTTTTGCAGAGGGGATAAAATGTTTGGGGGGTAATTTATAGGTAAAGCTGAGCATTTACTTGTGTTGATAAATAGGCCTGATAGTTTGTGAAAAGAGTTTAGTTCGGAAAGGTGGTTAAGTATTGATACTAGGGGGCCTGTTAGAAATAATAAGGTGTCGTCTGCATAAAGACTGAGTTTAAATTGGTCAGAGCATTTGTGATAAACTTTTATGTTGACATTTTGTCTAATAGCGTGTGCAAGTGGCTCTATTGCTAGCGCAAATAGAAGAGGGGAGAGAGGACATCCCTGTCTGGTTCCTCTACTTAAGGGAAAAAAATCTGAGTTGTTACCTGGAATTTTGATTCTGGTCTGAGGTGAGTGGTAAAGTGCATTAAAACCATGGATACATTTTTCAGATATGCCGAATTTGGGGAGAAGGTGATTTAAATGACCAATTGACACTGTCAAAGCCCTTGTGCATGTCAAGGCTTAGAAGGCATACAGAGCGGGAGTGAAGGTTGGCATCTTGGACAATATTTGTAACTAGTCTGATGTTATCTATTAATTGTCTGCCTGGGATAAAGCCGGTTTGATCAGAATGTATCAATGATGTGATGACGGAGGCAAGTCTGTTTGCCAAAAGTCTCCCAAACAGCTTTAGGTCATTATTAAGAACTGAGATGGGATGGAAATTTTGTTGTAGGGAGTGGTCTTTTTGAGGTTTTGGTATTAGAGAGAGATTGGCCAGCAACATTTCATCCGGGAAGTGGCCACCGAGTAAAATGTGGTTGAACAACCTAGTGAGACTGGGGACCAGCATAGGGGCAAATTTTTTATAGTAGGAGGATGAGAAACCATCTGGTCCTGCGGCTTGTGAAGATTTAAGGGTTTTTATTATGTTTGTGATTTCTATGTTTGTACAAGGCTAGTTTAGGGAAGAGATCTGTTGTTCATTAAGTGTTGGGAGTTGAAGATTGTTCAACCATTCTAAAGATGAAGGTTGAGGGTGTGTTTGGGTTCCTGAAAGAAGGTTTTTGTAGAATGAAGTGAATATTTATAATACCTCTTGGGGGTGGGTCACTAGGTTACCATTCTGATTTTGTAGTTTATAGACATGTGTGGGATTAGAGTCATGTTTTAGTTTTCTAGCAAACATTGCTGAGGTTTAATTTCTATGTAATAAAAATTTTGCTTTTGAAAATTTCATTGATTTTTCTGTGTCTTCTGATAATGGTGTTTAATGCTTGACGTTTATTTTGGATAAGACCAGTTAGCTCGGGAGAGATAGAATGGCTAAGTTTGTTATATAGATCATATAATTCCTTAGTGAGACATTTAATGTTAGCTAGTTTCGATTTTTTTTTCCCTAGCTGCAGCAATGTTGATATGTCCCCTCATAACTGCCTTGTGTGCAGCCCAGATAGAGGTAGGGAGTACTTTGTCAGAATTGTTGTCAGTAAAGTATTCCTTAATGTGTGTGCCAATTTGTTGATGAATGGCGGGGTCAGTAAAGAGTGAATCGTTAAGGCGCCAATTGAAAGTGGTGGGGGCTAGTCCTATATGAAATGTTTCCAAGGCAACCATATCATGGTCCGACCATGGTCAGGGGTGGATTGAGGCATTGGAGGAATTATCTAAAAGTATAGGGGTGCTAAATATATAGTCTAGACGAGCGTAACAGTCATGGGTATAGGATTAATGGGTGTATGCTTTAGTGCCTTTGTTGTGTGCTCTCCAGCAGTCAATCAACTGGAGTTTGCTTAAAGAGCAGTTAATAGATTTGGAAAAGGCTTTAGAGGAGGGGACTGTTTTGCTTCTATCTAATGTGGGGTGGGCTGCTAAGTTAAAGTCACTGCCTATAATCATATGAGGTGAGCTATATTGGTCTAGAGTGTCAAAAAATGTGTTAAAAAATAAGGATTGGGATTTATTAGGGGCATAAACTGAGGCTGTTGTAAGGGAGTGTTTATTGATGCCTTTCAAAATGATAAAGCGGCTGTCTACGTCCTTATATATATTATGGAGTTCAAAAATGATAGAATTTCTATTAAAAATAGCAACCCCCCTGGATTTATTAGTGAAAGTTGTGTAATGGAATTGGCTAAAGGTCTTGTCAAAATACTGTGGATGTTTGGCTGAAGAAAAATGGGTCTCTTGCAACATTATAATGTCTGCACCCAGTCTCTTGTAGTGTCTGAAGGCCTTATTGCACTTATTAGTTGAATTAAAACCTTGGACGTTGTGAGAAAATATTTTAAGGCCTACTGTCAGAGGGGGGAGGATGTGCTGAGTGAGACTAACCAGCCATACGATGACCAACTAGTGCAACTTGTTGAGGAGTGGTATGCCTTGTTCTGAGTGTGGTAGTTTAGAACCACAACAGTTATGGATAGTTTAGTGTTTAAAGCATTTGTTGTATTAGAACATGGACGTATACATGTTATATTATAAGGTTTTGTCACTGCACCTGTCTTGGGTGTACCAAAATGAAATGATATAAGAAGTTTTACAATTAGATTATCAACATGAAATGTGGCCAAAAGGGCACAATTAATTAAAAAAAGTAGAAAGAAAGGGGGCTAAGGGACAAAAGGTCACCCAGCCTGTTAAATTCAACCAGAGGATAATTCAGTCCTGAATCCACCAGCGAGGTCCGCCACGCCATCCCGGGGGGTGGGGCAGCAGATCCCATAGGTAGAATGGGGAACAAACCAGCGACAGCTGATGTGCCTGGCATCATCATAGATGCTTATATAACAAAAAAGTACATGGTTATAAAAGATTTACAACATAATAAAATATGCTACCATTATATATAATTAGATGTAAGGGCGGTTAGTGTCATAAACCACAGAGTGATATAAATCGGGTGTTACTTTTAACAGAGACATCAGAACAGTGAAAGTAAAACAGATTAAGAAAGGGGGAACCTGCGTATAACATATATATATGCATCTCACGTGTAACCCCAGGTGTCCAGCCTTAGAGGGGGAGTGCTTCAGAAGTCCATAGTGCACAGAACTCAGTCCGTAGGGTGTGAGCACATTCAGGTTAAGATATAGTTCACCTGTCATGGCTGCAAAGTGAAAAGCATGTTGGTGCAAAATTCCAAATCTACATAGATTAATCAGCTTAGAGGACAAATTGACCCAGTAAGAAAAAAACAGCTTCTGATATAGGTGTGTACTTCCTAAGAAATCTGTCAAAAACGGAAGTCATTGGGGTACTTTGTAAGCGTAGTGGTTCAGGAATGTTAACAAAGTAAAAGGGACATCAAAAATCAAATCCAGAAGTCCTGAAATTGGTCAGCAAAATTGTTTTTTCCAGACCAAAATTCCAGCTGGCTGGAAAACATCCCTACATTCCCAAATAAGAAAATGCACAAACCCATAGCTGAGGTGGAATAATGAGTCTAGAAGAACAAAAAATAAAAATAAAAAGAGGGGGGTGGCAGTCCAGTGATGCAATTTGCATTAATAAGGGTAATGACTGACAAATGGTGAATCTGTATAAGTATAATATGGTCAGTTTAAGAAGGTTATGTTGCGAGATTTTGGAAGGGTTGATTCCATCTTCTTTGATCTCTCTGCGTGCATCTGGGTGTAGACCAAATGGGAGATGATCTGGGTGTAGAAGGAAAGCAGTGAGGTAGGGCTTGTTCAAGTAGGCCCAGCTTGACCAATAGGTCTTTTCCCTCAATGACATTGTATACTGTGTATGTGGTACCATTGTGCATAATGAATAATTTGAAGGGGAAGCCCCATCGATATTTGATTCTGGCTGACTGGAGGATATTGGTGACCTCCTTCATCCTGCGTCTTCTGTCTAGGGCCGCAGGGGAGATATCTGGGTATATCTGCAGTCTGATTCCATCCAGCTCAATATTTGGAGTGTTTCTAGAGGTTCTCATTATGTCTTCTTTGGTGACAAAGTCCTTTATGCACATTATAATATCACGCTGCGGCTTGCCTGGGGTTGGTTTGGGAGTGCTCTGTGAAGCCTGTCACAGGCAAAGGCAGACCGAGGCTTGTCAGGTACTAGGTTGTGGAACAGTTTAGTGACGGTTTGATTCAGATCTGTAATGGACTCAGAGGCACCACGTATCCTTGTATTATTGCGTCTATTCCTGTTGTCTAAATATTCTATATGAGCCGACCGAAACAGAAGTACAATTAAATCACACTTGTTTATTAATAAAAAGGTAAATAGAGTAAGCATAGTCAAAGCATAGCCAGAGTCCAGTAACTGGATCGAGTAGTTAGCCAGGCCAGAGTTCAATAACCAGATTGGGTAATCAGCCAGGCCAGAAGTCAGCGAGCAACAGCAAGCAGGATAAGGAGCCAGAAGGGATGTCAGCAAGCCAGTCTTTAAGCAGAACTGCAGGAGATGGTTTCTTGTGATGTGACCAAGGCGAAAGCAGAGATGAAGTGAGCTGGACAGCTTTAAGTAGGCAGGTCAGACGAGCAGGATCTGGGACAGCTGGGTAACTGTGGAGAGAGATGAAAGCTGGCAATTAGCTGACAGCTGAGCATCCAGCCCAGAGAAGGAAGGGCTAAGCCAGCCCTGACACATAGTCCTTTCTAAGTTCATTGTGGGCCAGTGGCAATTCGTCATGCTTAGTTTACAAAATGTTGTTGCGGCCTGCAATGCTGGCTATCTCTTGTGATAGGGCGCTGGTAGTTTTGTTAAGCTCAGATTCTAGTTTCCCCACTAGATTCTCATATATGGTTGTTAAGCTGGCATCAAGATCTGCCTTAGTGAGGGGGAGAGTGTACTCACAGTTTGTAGCTGGCAAAATGTTGAATAGAGATTCCACTAAATCCTTCAGGCAGGATCTAAAGAATCTGGTGGACTATGGGTATGATAATAGGGTGTTAACAAAGACAGAAAAATATATTTGGTGCCGAGCTTCAGCTGAGTACTGACTATATAAACCCTCCCAAATGTCCACAAAGATTTGAAGAATCCGCCTGCCTGACCAATAGTGAATTGCACAGGCTCGGTCACGGCCAGATTGGGACAATATCTGGACCGTTTCCTTCAGCCTGGTGTGACTAATACCAAAGCGTATCTTAAAGATAGCCCTTAATTGGGCATTTAGTCAAAGGGAAGATATTCCTTATATTCACAAAAAGTTCTTGAAGATGGTTTTAGAATATTGTTAATCACACAATTATTTCTGGTACGATTGTCTTTTCTACACTCAGAAGAGGGGGGTTGCGATGGGTGCAAAATTTGTGCCCAACTTAGCCAACCTCTTCATGAGTGAGTGGGAAGATAAATTTATTTATGCTCAAAAGAGAATGGAACTGCTTTTTTATAAGAGGTATATTGATGACCTGTTCCTGGTCTGGGCAGGCCCGGAACATTTGTTAATTGACTTCGCAATAGCTATCTATCAATACATAGTGGCCACCATCCAATGTGGCTACAAAATATTCTGAAGGGACAGTTTATGCGGATAAGGAGGAACTGTACCTTTGAATCTGACTTCTTTGTTCAACCAGAAGTGCTAAAAGTAGATTTGTGGAAATAGGAGGAGGATATAAAGCAGAACAGTTGAATTAAACAATCCAACAAGTAGGTCAACATTCCCAAAGTTTGTGCCTGGAATATAGAGCAAATGCCAGAGATGAAAGACACGAGTGGGGATTTATCAGTAACTTCCACTCTCAATTCCGAGAAATAGAACAGATTTTTAAAAAGCATTGAGATATCCCGGGTTTGGACAAAGTCCTTAATAAAGCACTTCCGAAGGAACCTGTATTTATCTATAGAAAGGCTCCTTCATTTGGAGATAGTATAGTTAAAAAGGTTTTGGATCCACCCCAAAGACTAATAATGTTTTGGGATAAAAAAGGGTTCTATGCATGCAGAAGGTGTAAAGCGTGTCAACAAACTAATATATACCTGAGGGGATTGTCTACCTTTACTTCTACAGCAAACGGCAGGGAATTCTATATTAACCACTTCAATACAGGGCACTTTCACCCCCTTCCTTCCCAGCCCAATTTTCAGCTTTCAGCGCTCTAGCGCTTTCAGTGACAATTGCGCAGTCATGCTACACTGTACCCAAATGAAATTTTTATAATTTTGTTCGCACAAATAGAGCTTTATTTTGGTGGTATTTATTCACGACTCCGTTTTTTATTTTTTGCGATATAAGCGCAAAAAAGCGGAAATTTGGAAAAAAACCCAATATTTTCTTTTTTATATTTTAAAAGAAATCCAATAAAATCAAATTTTGTCATAAATTTAAGCCAAAATGTATTCTGCTACATGTTTTTGGTAAAAAAAATTCCGTTAAGTGTATAATAATTGGTTTGTGTGATCACGGACATATGTACGCAAATGATCATGTACATATGTGTGCAGGTGATCACGTACATATGTGTGCAGATAATCATTGGGACATGTGATTTTAGTGGGACATATGTGGGGGACATGTTTTTATTATTAGTGACATGTGTTTTTATTATTTGGGGACATGTATGTTTTGGGGACATGTGTGGGGACATTGTGTTTATACTGTGTGGTGTGTTTACTGTGTGGTGATTTGTGTGTACACTAGACTAATGATCAGTGAGTAAAAAGCTGTAAAAAACAGCTCATACTCACTGATCATCAGCCGGCTGCAGCAATCTGCTCTCCTCTCCTCAATGATGACTTCTGTGTGAGGAGAGGAGAAGCCGATTGCCTAGCAACCGGCTGTTTGTTTACATCACATGACGGCCGTGATTGGACACGGCCGTCATGTGATCAGGAGGGCCAATCACAGAGCCCTCCTGCCGATCTGAGATGCGCCGTGTCCGGGTGACACGGGCGCATGGGGATCGCGCCGCTCCTCTTGATGGACGTTCCTGAACGTCCTATCAGGAGTAGACGGCTCCCACCCGGCCGTATATGTGCATTGGCCAGGTGGGAAGTGGTTAAGGAATTTATATCATGTAATTCCACTCATGTGGTTTACGCCTTAGTGACCATGTGGCCTTATGTACTGTATATAGGCCGGACTAAAAGAACCCTAGACAAATGAGTATCTGAACATATCTATAACATTCTGATTGGATATAAAGGTCACAGTGTGTCGCTTCACTTTAGACGCAAACACAATAGAGATCCTTCTGGTCTTTTGTTCTGGGGTGTAGAGAAGCTGTGTCCCTCTTGGGGGGGGGGGTTTCTAATATGGTGAGGGAAATATCCAAGAGTGAGACCAAATGGATATACCTCACCAAGACTCTCCAACCAAATGAATGTTGAACTCGATTTAAATTGTTTCATAAGCGACTATTAATAGAGTTCAAGGGTTCCCAATATAGCACCTTATGTCTAAAGTCGTAAACCACCCCCCTTTTAATACATATCTGCATTACCCTTTCAGGTGTGCCAAAATGTTTATGGTCACAACTGAATGAATTTTATATGTGTGTTTTAATATATCCTTTAGTACATGCTTTTAAAGCCCCACAGAATTAAGGTATAATAGGTAGATATAAGCTGTGTTAACTCTATTGGATCAAGCTCGATATATATATATATATATATATATATATATATATATATATATATATATATATATATAATTTTAATCTTCCAAAAAGGTTTTCCAATAATTGAATTTACTATGATTTCTTATATACGTATAACAATATTAACATTTTATAATAATTATATATGTAGTTTGATTTGGGTCTGCACTCTACCGAGAAACCTTGACACAGCTGTGGTGCAATGTAATACGGTACAATATAAGACAATGCAAAGTACCTGTATTATGCCCTCAGGATCCACTGGCTCCACCTGGTGGGGAAAATCAGTACGCCACACAACTGGATACTTAACCAGAAATATTGTTTACTGCAAAATATTTAGACAGGTGGTTACAGAAATTGTGCTGTCATCCCAACACAGGACAATAGCACAATATATTTCAATATAAAAACAATATTAACGGTATATTATATAGACCTGGGAGCTCCCCTTACTTTAAAGGCTAAACGTGAGATCTCACTTAAAGTACTTTATCCAGGGTCTTCTTTCTTCGCTGGCTAAAAGTCACTCCTTAGTTATTTGTAATCCAAAGTCTGTGGAGGGTTAAGCTGAAGTGCTCCTGGTGTAACTCCAATAATGTATCTACAATGCTTGAGGCACCAAGATAGATAAGCCTCAAGCCTGCTCAGTGTCAGTTGCTCTGCTACTCCTCCGTGGAACCACAGATTCCAGTGAGGCCTGTAAGTGAGTCTTAACAAACGGTGGGCCGTAACCTGCTCACAACTGGATCGGAGTTCCACCTGATCACTTTAGTCTGGTGACTGTAGCTTGCCTCTCAGTCAGCTGGGCCAGACGCTCTGTATCGCTCCGCTGAATGAATCTGGTTCTCCGATTCTCCGCTGAGTGTCTCAGGACCTTCTCAATCCGGTCTCCGTCTCTCCGTCTCCGTCAGGTCACTTCACAACCGAACAGGCTGAGGTTCCGCGATGGCTACAGGCCGCTGTCTCCGGGAAGCCTCCCCACAGATCCGCACAGGCAGGCAACATGATCCCAAGAGACCTAAAATGGCAGCTCGGGTCCTTTTATCCCCTACCCAGCATGCACTGCAGAAGAGAATGTTCTTGGGTAGGTCACACAGACTCCTGGGTAACAAGGTCAACCTTTTCAATCAAAACAAAAGTCACTTCCTGTCCAAGTTTTTAGGTGGTTCTCAGGTAAAAATATACAGGTGTGTTACCCATATTTAGTCACTAGATGGCTCTGGTACGGAACCACAGTAATGTCCATTAACCTTACATTAAAGTATATGTAACCACATCAATAAGCAAGTATGTCAGCGCTACATATATATATATAATTTATTGGATATTCTTTTTGTATATATAACTTTAGAAGTACTAACTGGATGATTTAACAGAACATCACCATTACATTTTTCACTGGGTGAAATGGGTGACACTATGGATTTTATGTATATTTACATTGTCAGTAATATGGCAAAAGGGTCATCCACGATTGTTGTTGAACCTATGAAATGAGAATAATTTTAGTCTTTTATGACAAGCATGAAACATGTTTATGAAATGTATTATGTACTATGTTTTGGTTTTACCATATTAAGTGTGGGCTTTGCATACGCATAGTAAATGTATAACTAATTCACTGCAGGGTTGCCGGCAGCGACTGATCCTCCCGTAGGTGATTGCTGGGATATCGGATGCCGCTGGCCCCATACATTATATGATGAGCTCGAGATGGCGGCTGTGTGAATCTCTGCACGTTGCATTCCAGCTCAGATAGTGAGTGCCACTGAAGATCTGTCTCCGAGTATCAGAAGGGATCAGGACTGAACAATCTATAGTCTATAAAGCTGCAAGTTCGTGCCATGCAGCCACGCCTATTGAGAAAGACGAATGATGAAACACATCTAGGTGTGATCACACGGCTTGCTGCATTAGTCTGCTGTTTCAATCTCCTCTCAGGAATCACCGCAGGCAACCAGATCTTCACGAGCGAGTATCGAGTGACGGTACACAGTGCGATGTGTTATTGAAATGATTTCTTTTAACCATTGTTTGTAAGTGCATAGGGGGTTATTTACGAAAGGCAAATCCACTTTGCACTGCAAGTGCACTTGAAAGTGCACTGAAAGTGCATCTGGAAGTGCAGTCACTCTAAATCTAAGGGGTAGATCTGAAATTAGTGGAAGCTCTGCTGATTTTATCATCCAATCATGGTAAGCTAAAATGCTGTTTTTTATTTTCCTTGCATGTCCCCCTTGGATCTACAGCGACTTTACTTCCAAGTGCACTTTCGGTGCACCTGCAGTGCAAAGTGGATTTTCCGTAAATAACCCCCATAGGGTTAATGGGGGATTGTTATACAATTAAATTGTATAAATTGTATGCTATGAGGATTATTTTCCTTTGTTTGAGCCCATGGAACTGCTTATGATAATATAAGTGAGAACAGTGTCGGAACTACCGCCATAGCGACCCGTGCGGTCGCTATGGGGCCCGCAGCTGAGGAGGGCCCGGTGAGCGGGCGGCGGGTGAGCCGCCAAGCTCCCTGTCCGCTCGGCGCTCTTACAGTCACACTGACTGTATGAGTGGACACAGCCAGGTGACTCGGCGGCGGCGGCGGGGGTTGTCGGGGTAGCTGCCAGCGGGGAGGCTTAGTGGGTGGCCAATCAGCGGGTGGCGGGGCAGAGAGATGACATCATCTCTCACCGCCCGGCACCTGCCCTGCAAACTGCCAGCTCCGCCCTCACTCACTGTGCAGGCAGCAGAGAGATTACATCATCTCTCTGCTGCCTGACTCAGACTGGCAAACAGAGTGACAATCCCATTCTCCACCTTAGCAGGAAAGTGACAATCCGCAATTTGTGGCAGGTGACGTGGCAAGTGGACAATCCGCAATGTGTGACAGGTGACATGGCAAGTAGACAATCTGCAATGTGCGGCAGGTGACGGGGCAAGTGGACAATCCGCAATGTGTAGCAGGTGACGTGGCAAGTGGACAATCCACAATGTGAGGCAGGTGACGTGGCAAGTGGACAATCCACAATGTGAGGCAGGTGACGTGGCAAGTGGACAATCTGCAATGTGTGGCAGGTAACGTGGCAAGTGGACAATCCGCAATGTGTAGCAGGTGACGTGGCAAGGGGACAATCTGAAACTTGTAGCAGGTGATGTGGCAAATGGACAATACGCAATGGGTGGCAGGTGACATGGCAAGTGGACAATCCGCAATGTGTGGCAGGTGACAATGGCAAGTGGACAATTTGCAATGTGTGGCAAGTGACATTCTGCAACTTGTGGCAAGTGGACAATCTGAAATGAGTGGCAGGTCACGTGGCAAGTGGCAAGTGGACAATCCGCAATGTGTGGCAGGTGACGTGGCAAGTGGACAATCCGCAATGTATAGCAGGTGACGTGGCAAGTGGACAATCCACAATGGGTGGCAGGTGACGTGGCAAGTGGACAATCCGCAATGTGTGGCAGGTGACAATGGCAAGTGGACAATTTGCAATGTGTGGCAAGTGACAATCTGCAACTTGTGGCAAGTGGACAATCCGCAATTTGTGGCAGGTGACGTGGCAAGTGGACAATCCGCAATGTGTGACAGGTGACATGGCAAGTAGACAATCTGCAATGTGCGGCAGGTGACGGGGCAAGTGGACAATCCGCAATGTGTAGCAGGTGACGTGGCAAGTGGACAATCCACAATGTGAGGCAGGTGACGTGGCAAGTGGACAATCCACAATGTGAGGCAGGTTACGTGGCAAGTGGACAATCCGCAATGTGTGGCAGGTGACGTGGCAAGTCGACAATCCGCAATGTGCAGCAGGTGACGTGGCAAGTGGACAATCCACAATGGGTGGCAGGTGACGTGGAAAGTGGACGATTTACAATGTGTGGCAGGTCATGTGGCAAATGGAAAATCCACAATGGGTGGCAGGTGACGTGACAAGTGGACAATCCGCAATGTGTGGCAGGTGGACAATCCGCAACTTGTGACAAGTGACAATCTGCATCTGGTGGCAGGTGACACACCCGGGGCTCCCACTGATTCTGCATTATGGTGAGTTGAACTATTTAATTTTCTATAACAATGTAATAATAGAAATAATGTGTTTCAATCATCCTGACATAATAACACAAATGGTACCGTGATAATTGAAGTGCCAACATCAGCCATTGCCCCAATAAATTGCCCCCCATAAAAGTATTTTCTATCAGTGCCCCTCCCGAGACTAGAATCTGGATCCGCCCCTGGGTGGGGGGGGGGGCCCATACAACATTTTGCTATGGGGCCCTGTGATTTCTAGTTACGCCCCTGAGTGAGAATATTGTGAATTGGAGTGCACCAATCCATTATCGTGGTGAACTACATGAGGTATCCTGGAAGATAAACCCTTGATATTCCTGTCTGGGCATAACATATCTAAAGCGTGATTTGACATAATTCTGGTAAGTGCAATTGCTAGGGGAGTGGAATCACATGGTATATAGAGACTATAAGGAAGACCTCTGCATGGAGCAACCACCAGGGCTTGAGGAAAGAGACAACTTTGTGTGTAAACTTCAGAAGAACATCTACGGTCTTAAGCAATCTGTAAGTAAGTGGAATGAGAAAGTGAATGATGTACTTACCAGAGGGGGATTCTCAAGAAGTAAAGCAGACCCCTGTTTCTACTCCAGGAATCAAGAAGACAGATGGATATACATCCTTATCTATGTTGATGACATTATAACTTGTGTTGAACAAGAAGGGGATTACAATCAAAAAGTTCACAAGCTGAAAGAAAATTTTGAAATCAAAAAGCTAGGGAAGATTAGCTACTATCTGGGAATCCAAAAAGAGAGAGAAGAAGATTGAAGTTATCTTCTCAACCAACCTCAGAAAATCTCCAAAATCTTGGAACAATTCCATATGCAAGATGCAAAAGAAGGGAAAACTCCTATGGAACCAGGCTATCTAAAGAGCAATGATGCAGAAAATGTGCTACCCAACAATGACATGAATCGCAGAGCAATCGACAAGCTGCTATATGTTGCCACTGTGACAAGACCAGACATAGCCGCAGCAGTGGGCATGCTATGCAAGAAAGTCTCAGCTCCCTGTTAACATGACTGTAACGCAGTAAAAAGTGTGACGCATTACCTCAAAGGAATAATTCAAATTAAGTTACAGTTACCAGCAACATCAAATGCAAAACTGGTCAGATATGTGAATGCTGATTGGGCTGGAGCCTGCACAGACCGCAAATCCACAAATCCATTCATCTTCCAGTATGGGGAAGGAACCTTAAGTTGGTCTAGTCAAAAGCAAGCAACTGTCGCTCTATCTTCAACTGAAGCAGAGTACATTGTAGCAGCATACGCATGTCAAGAAGCAATATTAATTCGTCAACTTTTTGTCGACATTGGTATAACCAATTCCCACTTTTGAAGACAACCAGGGATGTATAAAACTTGCGCAATCAGAAAGGCTCAATCCTAGGACCAAACACATCAACTCCTAGTATCACCTACTAAGGGACAATCAAGAGCAGGGTGTTATTGACATTCAATACTGTCCGTCAGAAGAGATGACTGCTGATGCACTCGCCAAGCCTTCATTGAAGGAACATCATCGTTATATCCAGATGAAGCTGAATATAATTTGACAAAGCTCATGCTGTTGAGAAGGGGTGTTGTAAGAACAACATGTAATGTAAAGTAGCTTTTTAAATTGTGAACTATATATATATATATATATATATATATATATATATATATATAATCTGCATTATACCTTTCTATTGAGCAGGTGGCACTGCAGTGTTATGGTTTGTACTCTATGGCAATGTAATGGGAAGAAGTGCTTGTCTTTCCTATATATATGTTCTTGTATATTCCTGCTTCCTGTTTCTGTCTACAGCCATGAAAAAGATATCCTCCATGAAAATCAAGGTGTTCGGCTGTATACATCAAGCTTTCTGCACTTAATTGTAATTCTCTGCACAATAGGTATGATTAGTATGACAACAATTATTTTTCAAAATAGCATAAAATGGCAGAAACAATATTAAAACATACATGTTCATTGTGAAACTTGTGCTTTCTTTTTACTGCACAGATACTCCATTCTGGGTCTAATTTGAGTTAGAATGAGGGAATTAACCTCTCACAATTTAACGGATAGTTTCGCTGTGGGGGCAATAATTTTCCGTGTTGCTGCCACATATTGCGAGGTGATATGATTCTTTCCAGCTACTTGAATAAGGATTTTAAGGCATCTTCTTTCATTAATTGCAACACTAGATTTTTGGTCTAAGTAGTTACTTGTGAAGAATGCTCCATTCAATATGTGGGACGCAAGACCCGAAGGCTGAGGGATCCGTTGTATGACCACCTATATGACATCTCTAAGGATCATTCTACTAACATAGCTAGGCACTGGAACTTGTGTCACAATAGGGATGTCAGTAGCCTACGCATTCAGGGAGTTGACAACATCGTGATAAGATTGGTTAAGTGTGGTCCATCTTTGATAAACTAACTGGGAGGTTTTTATGGAATTAGGATGGCTGTTAGCAGTTTGTAAGAATGTTACAATTTATTTGATTATAATGTCATTAGATATTAAATATTTTTTTATTAATGATTATTTTTATTTAAATCTACTTCAAGAAGGGATCACTTATATTCTGTAGCAGATCAAAACCAATGAGTATAATGCGCCGGTTTTTATGTTTGGGTGATAGGCGTATTGGTCACCTTCCTTGTTTCATATGCTGGTGCATGCAAATTTTACTATACATGGGATTGATTTATACATTTATACGATTATGGCATGTTTTGTTGCACTTGGTGTCTTTTTTTTTTTTTTTTTTAGCAAACATTCCTTTATTTATAAATATGCTTTTTTTTAGTAGGGGGGATTTTTGGTTTAGTGGTGATTTGGTGGATTCTAGACGCTCACGGGTGTTTTCAATTTGACTACTAATGGTACACGTTTTGGTCATTTGTTTAACCGTTTCCCGACCGGCACACGCCGATGTACGTCGGCAGAATGGCACGGCTGGGCAAATGGCCGTACCTGTATGTCCCTTTAAATTTGCTGCCATGTCATCTCGTGTGCGTGCCAACCAGGACCTCTGTGAGTCGGGTCGCGGGTCCCGCGGACTCGATTGCCGCAGGGATACCCGCGATCGCCTCGCGGAGAGGAAGAACGGGGAGATGCTAATGTAAACAAGCATCTCCCCATTCTGCCTAGTGACAGTGTCACTGATCTCTGCTCCCTGTGATTGTGAGCAGGGATCAGTGATGTGTCACACGTAGTCACGCCCCCAAAGTTAGAAACACTCCCCAGGACACACTTAACCCCTACACTGCCACCTAGTGGTTAACCCCTTCACTGCCAGTGTCATTTACACAGGAATCACTGCATTTGTATATCACTGATTGCTGTATAAATGACAATGGTCCCAAAAATTTGTCAAAAATGTCTGATGTGTCCGCCATAATGTTGCAGTCACGATAAAAATCGCTGATTGCCGCCATTACTAGTAAAAAAATAATAATAATAATAAAAATGCCATAAAACTATCCCCTATTTTGTAAAAGCTATAATTTTTGCGCAAATCAATCAATACACACTTATTGTGATTTTTTTATTTTATTTTTTTTTTACCAAAAATATGTAGAAGAATACATATCAGCCTAAACTGAGGGGAAAAAAAACTGTTTTTTTTATATATTTTTGGGGGATATTTATTATAGCAAAATGTAAGAAATTTTTTCAAAATTTTCACTTTTTTTAGTTTATAGCGCAAAAAATAAAAACCACAGGGGTGATTAAATACCACCAAATGAAAGCTCTATTTGTGGGAAAAACAGGACGTCAATTTTGTTTGGGAGCCACGTTGCATGACCGCGCAATTGTCAGTTAAAACTGCGCAGTGCTAAATCTCAAAAAGTGCTCTGGTCAGGAAGGGGGTAAAATCTTCCAGGGCTGAAGTGGTTACATTTTTTAAATTGTGTGTGTGTGTGTGTGTGTGTGTGTGTATGTATGTGTGTATATATATATATACATATATATATATATAAAATCTGCTTGTATATGTAGCATTTAGCTATGACTAAGAACCGTGCTCAGTGTGAAACGCACCAGTGGCTGTACAGTTAGTCTTTACCCATTTAGGATGCTTTTGATATCTATTTTTATACAATAAAGGTGAATTTTTTGGAGTCCGGCTATCCAGCCATTTATTTTTTCCCATCTAATTTGAGATAAGCAGAGGGGGGTCGGCAGGAAAGGGTACAGAGGGGTCAGCAGGGCAGACCACAGGGGTCAGCAGAGCACAGTATACAGGGGCAGGACATCAGCAGGGCACATTACATGATGGAGGGGGATGTGGCAATTACATTGGAGCATTGGAGCAAGACACATTACATGAGAGCAGGGCACATTACATGATTGCAGGAGCAGGGAACATTGCATGGGTCCAGATCACATCACATGGAGGCAGGACACATTATATTGAGGCAAGGCACATTACATGGAGGCAGGGCACCTTACATGGGAGCAGGTTACATTCCACAAGAGCAGTCCACTTTACATGAGAGCAGGGCTCATTACATAAGAGCAGGTCACGTTACATGAGAGCAGTGCACATTACATAGGGGGACAATAGGGCACATTACATAGAAGCAGTGCACATTACATGGGGGCAGGACACATTACAAGGAGGGAGGGCACATTACATGGGTGGAGCAGGGAAAATTACATGGGAGAAGGGCGCAGTACATGGGGACAGGGCACCTTACATGGGTGCATGGCATGTTGCAGGGAACATCAAATAGGAGCAGGTCATACTACATCCGAGCAGTGCACATTAAATGGTGGGCAACAGGTCAAATTACATTTATTTATTAAAATGCTTAAAGTGGAGTTCCCCCTTATCTTTTTTTTTTAAAGTCAGCAGCTACAAATACTGCAGCTGCTGACTTTTAAAATATGGACACTTACCTGTCCAGCGGGCCCGCAATGTCGGCACCTGAAGCCGATCTGTCGATCGTCTCAGGTGCTGCCGCCTCCATCTTTGGTATGGGAATCAGGAAGTGAAGCCTTGTGGCTTCACTTCCTGGTTCCCTACTGCACATACGCGAGTCACGCTGCGCAATACGGACGGTCCCTGCTTTCTCTGGGATCCGTGTGTTTCCCAGTAGACAGCGGGGGGTGACAGGAAGTGGCATAGCTAGCCGCAGAATCTGTGGCTATCTATGCCCGGAAGTGGGCGCAGACACCTGTACTATACAGTTATCTGCACCCCCCCGAAAGGTGTCAATTGTGGCACCGGAGGGGGGGGGGGAGGATTCCAATGAGTGGAAGTTCCACTTTAGGGTGGAGCTCTGCTTTAAACTACACGGTCTTACCCAAAGGCCTCAATGCGCAAAAACAAAAGGACATTGACATTAAAAGACCTTAAGAAAACCAAAAAACCAGTATAGCAAGATACAGAATAAAAGCCAGGGAGTCTGTCCATCACACCCCATTTAAAAATTAGGTAACTCCAAAAGGCTTGTACAAAAAGTGCGGTTTTCAATTTCTTTCGAAATTTCAAAAAAGTAATTCTCAAGTCTCAGTTTCAGAGGCAAGGAGTTCCAAAATACAACTCCTTGCACTTCACTTGTTCTCCCTCCACAGTTTTCTTTTAAAATTTTGGAATCTTCAGCATGACCAAGTTCGCCAATCTCAAGGATCAGGTAGGCATATACTTGACAAATTTTTCCTTCAGATACTCTGAGCCATGTCCATGCAATGCCTTATGGACATCCAGTTTTAAACAGAAGCCGTTCTTTCACGGGCAGCCAAATGCAGGGCTCTGAGGGATGGAGCGATGTGGTCACCGCGACCAACACCTGTCAGTAACCTTGCTGCGGAATTCTGAATCAACTGGCACTTGTAAATGGTACAAGCAGGCAAACCCAAATACAGTAGTCCAATCGACTGGTGATAATGGCATTGACCATGGCAATCTTATCAGAATCTGCAATATAGCGAAAAGTCAACCTCAGGAGTCTCAGGTAGAAGTGACATGAACTCACCACCTGATTTATCTGAGGGTGCAAGTTCAATCTAGAGATGACACCCAGGTCCCTGACTTGTGTGGTCGGAATCGGAAAAGGTTTGAAAGATTCCGGCCATGACGGAAACAAGTTGGAATACACCTATTTACTGAAGATTCAGTTTTGGTGCCATTTAGCTTTAGATGATTGGCACTAGGGATGAGCCGAACACCCCCCGGTTCGGTTCGCACCAGAACTTTCGAACGGACCCCAAATTCGAACGAACGTTAGAACCCCATTGAAGTCTATGGGACTCGAACATTTCGAAATGAAAAGTGCTAATTTTAACGGCTAATATGCAAGATACTGTCCTAAAAAGGGTTTGGGGACCTGGCTCCTGCCCCAGGGGACATGGGTCAATGCCTAAAATGTTTTTAAAAATGGCCGTTTTGGCGGGAGCACTGATTTTAATGACGATTAAAGTGAAAAAAAAAAGTGAAATATTCCTTTAAATATGGTGCCTGGGGGGTGTCTGTAGTATGCCTGTGAAGTGCCACGTGTTTCCCATGTTTAAAACAGTCCCTGCACAAAATGACATTAAACAGAAATAACACCATTTAAAACTGCTTGCGGTTTTAATGTTATATCTGGTTCCTGCAATATGGTTGAAAATCATTGAGAAAAATGGCATGGGTAGACCTCCCTGCCCATTACCAGCCTATTTGGGTCTTGTACGCATATTAAGGGGAACCCTGTACCCATATTAAAAAAAGGAAATGCGTGTGGCCCCCAGGCCCTATATACTCAGAACAGCAGTATACAGGCGGTGCAAACAAGACAGGGACTGTGTAGGTTTGTTGTGTTAAGTTGAATCTGTTTGTAATTTTCAACTGGTACATTTTTAAAGTGTAGCTCCAGTCAAAAAAACTATTTTTAAGCTTTTTGGAAAACATAGGGAAGGGTTATCACCCCTGTATAATTTGTTTTCTCGTTCATCTTTTATTATATCAAGAATTGTAATTACATGTCCCTGTTAAACAGGGGCAGAAAAATTTGGCCTTAGGCACTGCTGCTGGTGCCACCACACTGCAACCTCTTCCATATACTCTAGTTTTATTGCAGGAATTAGCCCTGCTGCAAAGCTTTGCATCAAAAATTGTACTTAAACGCCCCTGTTAAACAGGGGCAGAAAAATTGGGCCTTAGGCACTGGTGCTGGTGCCACCACACTGCAACCTCTGCCATATACTCTAGTTTTAATGCAGGAATTAGCCCTGCTGTAAAGCATTGCATCAAAAATTGTAATTAAACGCCCCTGTTAAACAGGGGCAGAAACATTGGGCCTTAGGCACTGGTGCTGGTGCCCCCACACTGCAACCTCTCCCATATACTCTTGTTTGATTGCAGGAATTAGCCCTGCTGCAAAGCATTGCATCAAAAATTGTACTTAAACGCCCCTGTTAAACAGGGGCAGAAAAATTGGGCCTTAGGCACTGGTGCTGGTGCCACCACACTGCAACCTCTGCCATATACTCTAGTTTTAATGCAGGAATTAGCCCTGCTGCAAAGAATTGCATCAAAAATTGTAATTAAACGCCCCAGTTAAACAGGGGCAGAAAAATTGGGCCTTAGGCACTGGTTCTGGTGCCACCACACTGCAACCTCTCCCATATAATCTTGTTTGATTGCAGGAATTAGCCCTGCTGCAAAGCATTGCATCAAAAATTGTACTTAAACGCCCCTGTTAAACAGGGGCAGAAAAATTGGGCTGATGGCATCAACCAGAACCAGAAATGTTCTTCCAACATATCAGCGGAGGAGGAAGAGGATAGACAATCAACATAACAGGACAGTCACTCAGCATCAGCATAGGCAGTCTTGAAGGGATGTGGTATTTCAAAAAAAAATTATTCGGTTACATCAGCTTCAGGTGCTTGGTAGCTGTGGGTGATCCAAGACTGATTCATCTTGATGAAGGTCAGTCGATCAACTGATTCGGTGGACAGGCGCACCCTGTGATCGGTAACAAAGCCACCAGCAGCACTGAAGGTGCGTTCCGAAAGAACGCTGGATGCAGGACAGGCCAGTAGCTCAATTGCATACTGTGCAAGCTCTGGCCAGTGATCCATCCTCAAGACCCAGTAAGCCAGAAGATTTTCGGTGGGAAAGGTGTCCAAGTCGGACCTTGCCCCTAGGTATTCCTGCACCATGTAAATCAGATGCTGGCGATGGGTGCTGGAACCGATCATACCTTGGGGCTGCGGACTAAAAAATTGTCTGAAAGCATCAGTCAGACGGTCACCTTCTCCACCGCTCCTTCTGACCGATGCCTCAGCAACACGTTGTCCAGGACCAGGAGTTTGTAACCTCCCAGTCTCTGGGAACGCGTTGCACAGACCTTTCTGCAAGGCCCCCCGGAGATGTCTCATCCTCTGCTCCCTCTGCGATGGCAAGATAAGGTCGGCAACCTTACCCTTGTACCGTGTATCAAGGAGAGTGGCCAGCCAGTAATGGTCCCTCTCCTTGATCCGAAGAATACGAGGATCCTTCCGCAGGCTTTGCAGGATCAGGGAGGCCATGCAGCGTAGGTTAGCTGAGGCATTCGGTCCGGAGTCCTCTGGGTCACTAAGGACAACATGATCCGCAGCTACCTCCTCCCAGCCACGTACAAGTCCACGTGTTTCTTGGGACTGTAAATCATCCCTACAAGACTGCTGCTGCTGCTGCTGATGCTGGTGCTGAGTGCCAGCCTCTACCTCCACGCTGACACAATCCCCCTCCTCCTCCTCCTCTTCCTGTGTGATGGGTGGCACAGCAGGAACACTGTCTGAATAAAGGGGGCCTTGAGAGGCAAGGAAGTCCTCCTCTTCCTGCCTCTGTTCTGCCTCAAGTGCCCTGTCCATTATTCCACGCAGCGTATGCTCCAAGAGGTGGACAAGAGGTACAGTGTCACTGATGCATGCACTGTCACTGCTCACCATCCTTGTGGCCTCCTCAAACGGTGACAGGACAGTGCATGCATCCCTGATCATGCCCCACTGGCGTGGTGAGAAAAAACCGAGCTCCCCTGACCCTGTCCTGGTGCCGTAGTCACACAGGTACTCATTGATGGCCCTCTGCTGCGTGTGCAGCCGCTGCAGCATGGCCAATGTTGAGTTCCATCTGGTGGGCATGTCACATATAAGGCGGTTCTTGGGCAGATTCAACTCCTTTTGGAGCTCAGCCAGCTGAGCACAGGCATTAAATGATCGGCGGAAATGCACACAGACTTTCCTGGCCTGCTTCAGGACATCCTGTAAGCCGGGGTACCTGCCCAAGAACCGCTGCACCACCAGGTTAAGGACGTGAGCTACACAGGGCACATGGGTCAGTTGTCCCTGTCGGAGGGCGGAGAGGAGGTTGGTGCCATTGTCGCAAACCACCATTCCTGGCTTAAGCTGGCGTGGCGTCAACCACCTCTCGGCCTGCCCCTGCAGAGCTGACAAAACATCTGCCCCAGTGTGGCTCCTGTCCCCCAAACAAACCAGCGCAAGCACGGCATGGCATCGTTTTGCCTGCGTACTTGCGTAGCCCCTGGAACGCCTACGGAGCACCGCTGGTTCTGAGGACAGAGCACTGGAAGAGGCCATGGAGGAAGAAGAGGAGGGGGTGGAGGAGAGAGTGTGTCACAACCAATAGTAGCATTTTGGAGGCGTGGTGGCGGAACAACCTCCAACACTACTGCACCTTGTCCTGCATCCTTCCCAGCTGCCAGAAGAGTGACCCAATGGGCCGTGAAAGACAGGTAACGTCCCTGTCCATGCCTGCTGGACCATGAGTCAGTGGTAATATGCACCTTACCGCTGACCGCCCTGTCCAGCGAGGCAAGGACATTGCCTTCCACATGCCGGTGGAGAGCCGGAATCGCCTTCCGTGAGAAAAAGTGGCGTTTGGGGACCTGCCACTGAGGAACCGCACATTGTACAAACTCACGGAAGGGGGCCGAGTCTACCAACTGAAAAGGCAGCAGTTGAAGTGCTAGCAATTTAGCCAAGCTAGCATTCAACCGCTGGGCATGTGGATGGCTGGGAGTGAACTTCTTCCGCCGGTCCAGCAGCTGGGGCAGGGACATTTGCCTGCTATAATCGGACGTGGGTGTACCGCTAGCAGAGTTCCCGGAAGCACTTGGCTGTGACACACCTAATTCTACACCTTCATTCCTCTCAGGCCGCGTACACACGCGCGGACTGTTTGCCCAACCTTGTTCGTCAAACAGTTTCGGCAAACAGTCCGCTCAAAATTTGCATGAGCGGACTTGCCCACACACGAGCGGACTGTTTCAACGAACTGTTTGCCAAACAGTCCGCTCAACTTTTGAAATGAACGGACTCGCCCACGTAAGGCGGAGGCAAATCCGCCCATTTCGAGCGCATGTACAGGTAGGCGGGGCCCGCGAAGGAGACGTCACGGGCTCCGCCGCCTGGAATGGGCTTAAAGGGGAACCCCAACGCCGAAAATAATCGGCGTGGGGGTTCCCCCAAAGTCCAAAGCACCTTGTCCCCATGTTGATGAGGACAAGGGCCTCTTCCCGACAACCCTGGCCGTTGGTTGTCGGGGTCTGCGGGCGGGGGGCTTATCGGAATCCGGGAGCCCCCTTTAAGAAGGGGGCCCCCGGATACCGGCCCCCCACCCTATGTGAATGAGTATGGGGTACAATGTACCCCTACCCATTCACCTGTGAAATAAAGTACAAAAAAAAACACAACACAGGGGAAAAAATATTTTATTGCACAGCTCCGGGGGTCTTCCGTCTTCGGGGGTCTTCTCGCCGGACTCCTCCGCTATGTGTGTGTAGCTCTTTTACTAGCGGAGGAGTCCGGCTTTCTTCCTCCCCGCCGCCGGCCTCTTCTCCCGACTTCGGGGGTCTTGTCCCCCTCTTCGGTTCTTCTGCCGGGCCACCGCGCCTTCTTGTAGCTCTTTTGCAGGCGGTGGCCCGGTCTTCTGTCGCCGCTGCCTTCCGTTCTTCTGTCGCCGCCTTCGGTTCTTCTGCCGGGCCACCGCGCCTTCTTGTAGCTCTTTTACAGGCGGTGGCCCGGTCTTCTGTCGCCGCTGTCGCTGTCGCCGCCTTCCGTTCTTGTTCTTCTTCTTGTTCTTCTTCTTCTTCTCCAGGCGATGTTGACACGTCGCTCCCTCCGGCCGGAATGCCAGAGCCGCGCTGTGCGGTCACTTATATAGTGACAATGGGGCTGGGTCACATGGTATATGTCACATGGGTTGGTCACATGGGTTGATGTCACATGGGGACTATGACATCGTAAGGGGACGGGGTCACCATGTGACCAACCCATGTGACATATACCATGTGACACCGCCCCATTGTCACTATATAAGTGGCAGCGGAGCGTGTCTCTGGCATTCCGGCCGGAGGGAGCGACGTGTCAACATCGCCTGGAGAAGAAGAAGAACAAGAAGAAGAACAAGAACGGAAGGCGGCGACAGCGACAGCGGCGACAGAAGACCGGGCCACCGCCTGTAAAAGAGCTACAAGAAGGCGCGGTGGCCCGGCAGAAGAACCGAAGGCGGCGACAGAAGAACGGAAGGCAGCGGCGACAGAAGACCGGGCCACCGCCTGTAAAAGAGCTACAAGAAGGCGCGGTGGCCCGGCAGAAGAACCGAAGAGGGGGACAAGACCCCCGAAGTCGGGAGAAGAGGCCGGCGGCGGGGAGGAAGAAAGCCGGACTCCTCCGCTAGTAAAAGAGCTACACACACATAGCGGAGGAGTCCGGCGAGAAGACCCCCGAAGACGGAAGACCCCCGGAGCTGTGCAATAAAATATTTTTTCCCCTGTGTTGTGTTTTTTTTTGTACTTTATTTCACAGGTGAATGGGTAGGGGTACATTGTACCCCATACTCATTCACATAGGGTGGGGGGCCGGTATCCGGGGGCCCCCTTCTTAAAGGGGGCTCCCGGATTCCGATAAGCCCCCCGCCCGCAGACCCCGACAACCAACGGCCAGGGTTGTCGGGAAGAGGCCCTTGTCCTCATCAACATGGGGACAAGGTGCTTTGGGGTGGGGGGACCGCGCGGCCCCCCCTTCCCCAAGGCACCCCCCCATGTTGAGGGCACGCGGCCTGGTACGGCTCAGGAGGGGGGGCGCGCTCGCTCGCCCCCCTTTCCTGGCCGGCCGGGTAGCGTGCTCGGACAAGGGTCTGGTGTGGACTTTGGGGGAACCCCCACGCCGATTTTTTTCGGCGTTGGGGTTCCCCTTTAAGCCCATTCCAGGCGGCGGAGCCCGCAATGTCTCCTTCGCGGGCCCCGCCTACCTGTACACGCGCTCGAAATGGGCGGACTTTCCGAGCGGGAACAGTCCGCTCATTTCGAAAGTACAGCGGACAGGCCCACACACGGGCGGACTGTTCGCTCAAACACAGTTTCAGCGGACAGTTTTTCGGAATTTCCGAAAGACTTTGTCCGTCCAACTGTCCGCTGAAACTGTCCGCTGAAAGCCCACACACGAGCGGACTGTCCGCCCAAACACTGTTCAGCGGACAAGGTTGGGCGAACAGTCCGCCCATGTGTACGCGGCCTCAGAGCAGGTTTCAGAGAGGACTGAAGGTCTAGTGGGGTTGGAGATGCCAGCTGATGAGGAGCAAGGAGAGGTCCGCTTTGTTCTTTGGTGTGGGTCTTTGAGGTACGCTTGCCAACGAGCTGCATGGCAGGTCAACATATGTCTGGTCAAGCATGTGGTGCCCAAGCGGCTGATGTTTTGGCCATGTGAGATACGCTTGAGACATATGTTGCAAATAGCAGCGGTGCGATCTGATGCACTCGTCTCAAAAAAGGCCCACACCAAAGAAATTTTAGAATAACGCGCAGAGGCAGCGCTCTGCACAGGCGGAGCTCTGCGGTGTGATTCAGTCGTGTGCTGCCCCTAAGCTGGCCCCCGTAGGGCATCCTGCCTCGTTGGACATGTGCCTCCTCCTTCTCCTCCTCCCTCCTTCCAGGCACCCACGTGGAGTCAGTGCCCTCATCATCCCCTCCCTCTTCATGGCTGTAGCAAACCTGGCAGTATGCTGCAGCTTGTGGAACATGACTGCCAGATTGCTGTCCTTCTTGAGCATCCCCTCTCTCTGCGCTCACGCTACTGCCTTCCTCTAGCTGAGTGTCATCATCAGAGCCCACAAAACACTGGGCATCCTCCTGGAGCATGTACCCAACACTGTGCTCAAAGAGTTCAGGAGACTCCTCAGGAGGACGTGGTGGGTCTAGGGAAGGAGTCACTGATGATGACATTGAGAGGAGGGAAGACGATGCATTGGCAGCTGCTTTGCTACTACCCTGAGACTGGGTGAGAGAGGATGAGGAGGATGAAGAGGGCTTGGTCATCCACTCTACCAAGTCGTTGGCATGTTGCGGTTCAACATGTCCAGCTGCCGAAAAGAAGGACAAGCATGTCCCATGGCCACGTGCTGATGACAATGCACCGCGTCCACGACCAGCACTGTTGTCTCTAGACACAGAGCCTGCTTGCCCTCTTTTATCGGCTCGCGCCTGTCTGCCTCTCCTTGCTGGCCTTCCAGACATGGTAATGGCCTGAAGGGAGTTGGGTAAAACAGCAGTTGGGTAGTGTATATTGTGCTGGAGGCACACAACACCCACTAACTCCTGCAGATGCCTTTATTATAGAACACCAGAGATAAAGGGGTATATACAGATGTATACTGTGCTGTGTTGGAGGCACACACAACTTCCAATAACTCCTGCAGATGGCAAGTGGGCTCAAATAGAGAACAGCTATGTAGGTGGATATAGCGGTATGTACTGGGTACAGAGCACGCAGACAGCACGCACTATCTCCTAACACTACTGACTGCAAGCTCTATTATTAAAGATAGATCACTAGCTATATAGGTGAGGTGAATATAGCGGTGTATACTGCGGTCAGGGCACGCAGACAATAACCACTACACAAACGCAAAATAGAAAAGCGGCCGAAAACGATCGGTGTGTACTGTGTTGAAGGTACACAGAACACCCACTGCTTCAGACGCCAACACACTACACGAGGCCGCCGCGATGGCGGCCTTATATAGTGTGGGGCGTGCACTACACAGCCTGAGCTATGATTGGCCACAGGCATCCTGCCTGTGGCCAATCATGGCTCTCCTCGCTGCTGGCGCTGCGATTGGCCAAGCATGCGGGGTCACAGTGCATGCTTGGCCAATCATGAGCCAGCAATGCACTGCGCCATCGCAGTGCATTGTGGGCCGTGAGCGCCACACGAATTTGACGCGAACGGACCAAAATGTTCGGACTTCGCCGAACGGACAAACAGCCAATGTTCGAGTCGAACTGGACTTTCCAAACGAGCGGACCTGCCCACACACAACCAGACTTTTCTGAAGTGAAAGGACACGGAGTAAAGTCTGTTCATTTTGAACGTGGCTCCAAGTAGACGGAACTAGCGAAAGAAGTGAATGTCGCCTCCTCCATCTAGCCCTGTCACCTGGTATGGATTTAAAGGGGAAGCCCAACGCCAAAAAAACAAGCGTGAGGGTCCCCCCAAAGTCCATAGCAGACCCTTATCAGAGCACGCAGCCCAGCCGGTCAGCCCAGCCGGTCAGGAAAGGGGGTGGGGATGAGCGACCGCCCCCCCCCCCCCGAGCCGTTCCAGGCCGCGTGCCCTCAACATGGGGGGTACTTTGGGCAAAGCACCTTGTCCCCATGTTGATGAGGACAAGGGCCTCTTCCAGGCAACCCTGGCCGTTGGTTGTCAGGGTCTGCGGGCAGGGGGGCTTATCAGAATCCGGGAACCCCCTTTAATAAGGGGGCCCCCAGATTCCAACCCCCTACCCTATGTGAATGAGTAAGGGGTACAATGTACCCCTTACCCATTTACCTGGGGAAAGAAGTGTACATAAAAAAAACACAACACAGGTTTTTAAAATAACCATGTGACATCATCCGGTGGCCCTGCCCCTTGCCCCTATACAAGTCTCTGCACAAGGCGCCCCTGCCATTATGGCCAGAGAGTGCGTTGTGTCAACATCGGAAAAGGAAGAAGAGAAGAAGCAGCAGAAGCAGAAGTCAGGGACAGCTACAGAAGACCGGGCCGACACTAGTAAAAGACTTGGAAGAAGAAAGTGGAGGCCTGGCAAGAAGAGCTGAAGAGCAAGACAAGTGAGTGGGACAAGACCCAAAGTCGGAAGAAGACCCCCGGGCGGTGGCGGCAAAGGAGAAAGCCTGGCTCCTCCGTTAGTAATAGAGCAGAATATAGCGGAGGAGTCTGGCGAGAAGACCCCCAAAGACGGAAGAAGAGAAGACCCCCGCAGCTGTCTAATAAAGTATTTTAAAAACGTGTTGTGTTTATTATTATGTACACTTTTTTTTCCCCAGGTGAATGGGTAGGGGTACATCGTACCCCATACTCATTCACATAGGGTAGGGGGGAGGAATCTGGGGGCTCCCGGATTCTGATAAGCCCCCCACCCGTAGACCGCGACAACCCTGGCCGTTGGTTGTCGGGGTCTGCGGGCGGGGGGCTTATCAGAATCCGGGAGCCCCCTTTAATAAGGCCCTTGTCCTCATCAACAAGGGGACAAGGTGCTTTGGGGTGGGGGTTCCACAGGGCCTCCTCTTCCCCAAAGCACCCCCCATGTTGAGGGCACGCGGCCTGGTATGGCTCAGGAGGGGGGGCGCTCGCTCGTTCCCACCACCTTTTCTGACCGGCCGGGCTGTGTGCATGGATAAGGGTGTGCTATGGACTTTGGGGGGACCCCCACGCCGTTTTTCCAGCGTAGGGCTTCCCCTTTAAATCCATACCAGGTGACGGGGCTAGCAAGGTGTCAATTTTGCCAATGGAGGCGGCGACATTCACTTCCTTTGCTAGTTCCGTCTACCTGGAAATACGTTCAAAATGAACGGACTTCACTCTGTGTGTGGGCAAATTCGTTCATTTAAAAAGTCAGGCGGACTAGCACACAGAAGGGCGGATTGTCCGCCGGACTGCCTAGTCAAAAATTTTGAGTCAAAACTTCCTTCTAAGTCCGCCAGACTTTTGGGAAGAAAAAGTCAGCCGGAGCCCACACATGGGCGGATTGTCCGGATAATCTGATCGTGTGTACGCGGCATAAGATTGCTTCTCAACACGATTCGAGAAACAAATTTTACTTTATCAGCGAACTAGGTGTCCCCTTGTTAAAGGGGGCTTCCAGATTCTGATAAGCCCCCCGCCCGCAGACCCCCACAACCACTGGCCAGGGTTGTGGAGATGAGGCCCTTGTCCCCATAAACATGATGACATGGTGCTTTGAGGGGTCACAGACCCCCAAAGCATCCTCCCAATGTTGAGGGCATGTGGCCTGGTACGGTTCAGGAGGGGGGGTGCTCTCTCGTCCCCCCCTCTTTTCCTGCGGCCTGCCAGGTTGCGTGCTCGGATAAAGGGTCTGGTATGGATATTTAGGGGGACCCCTACGTCAATTTGTTTTTTAATTTGAAGTGGGGTTCCCCTTAATATCCATACCAGACCTGAAGGGCCTGGTAATTGAATTTAGGGGAACCCCACGCTTTTTTTTTTTATCAATGAATGAATTGTCGGCTCCGTAATACAGAGAACACTCATTGAGTATTCTCTGTATTACGGGAGCCGACAATTCAAATGATTTAAAAAGACTTTTTTTCCTTGCGAAATGACACTTTGTGCAGGGACAGTTCTAAGCACGGGAAACATGCGCCCCCTCACAGACATACTATAGACACCCCCCAGGTACGAAATATAAAGGAATATTACACTTTTATTGTTTCACTTTAATCATTATTAAAATCACTGCTCCTGAAAAAACGTCAGTTTTTAAAACTTTTTTGGCATTGATCCATGTCCCCTGGGGCAGGACCCAGGTCCCCAAACACTTTTTAGGACAGTAACTTGCATATTAGCCTTTAAAATTAGCACTTTAGATTTCTCCCATATACTTGTACAGGGTGTTCCAGCTTTTCGAATTTGCCGCGAACAGCCCAAATTGTTCACTGTTCGCTGAACAGGCGAACAGGCAATGTTTGAGTCGAACATGAGTTCGACTCGAACTCGAAGCTCATCCCTATCCCTCACAAAAGAGTCAATGCAATAGCTAAGTGCAGATTGGGACAGTCTTGCCGGGGAACTGGGGTGTGGAACAGATCACCAATATTGGTAATGAATAAGCACAAACACAACTACCTGTACCTGTTTGCCTGTCCTGTGGTGGTATTCATATTATTGATTTTACAATAAAGAGATTCATCACTAGCTCGGTGCGCAGCCATCCATTCTTTTTCATTCAGATTACCAATAGGAGGACCCAATAGACAGGCAGTAAAGGAAAAAAAAGACGCATAAATATGAAACAAGGACCTGCATTGAGTAAGACAGGGGAGAACCTGTAAAAGTAAAACAGAAAAGAAAGCAAGTACATTAAAGGGGTGCCAGTTTGACAGTGAAGTATATAAATAATTTCATGGGCCCAGATATACGTGAGCCAATGGGCCACCATTTCAGACCCACAAAGTGACAGAGTGCTTACCCCATGTGGGAAAATGACTAAAGAGGTGTGTGAAGTGAACAGCAGAGGAGAAGCTGGCCCAATTCTTGACTTTATACTCTACAACATATTTTTTCTGTGTTTGGCAAGTTTATACGGGGACTGAATCTGGCCTTCACCTGTGTATTCGGGTCCAGTTTATATTATTTATATCACTGGTAGTAATCGGCATGGATTTATGAAAGTTCATACTTGCCAGACAAATCTGATACCACTCTACGAGAAAGTGAGCTGCCATCTAGATAAAGGAAAGCATGTGAATGTTGTGTATCTGGGTCAATACAGTTCCCCATACATTTTTACTTTCAAAATTGAGTTCTGTTGGCATGGACCACAGGGTATGTATCTAGAAAGAAAACTGGTTACAGGGGCGCACTTAAAGGGTGGTGATAAATAACAAGTACTCAGAATGGTCTGGTGTGGTAAATGGGGTACCCCAAAGATCTGTCCTGGGACCAATTCTGTTTTATTTATTCATACATTATAGAAGGGTCAATTCAGAGTTAGAAGGGCCAGAGTTAAATAACGGCTAATTCTGCAAGCATTCCCCGCTGACAGCTGATTGTAAAAAAAAATGCAGGCAAATAAAAATGAGGGAAAAAACTGCGTGGGGTTTCCCCAAAATCCATACCAGACCAACTCATATCTGAGCATGCAGCCTGGCAGGTCAGGAAAGGTGGGGGGGGGTGAGCGAAAGCTTCCCCTCTCCTGAACCATACCGGGCCACATGTTACCAACATGGGGGGGTGCTCATGGGTCCTCATCCCCACAGCCCTGGCCCGTGGTTGTGGGGGTCTGCGTGCAGGGGACTTATTGGAATTTGGAACCCTCCTTTAAGATGGGGGGGCCCCCCAGACTCTCCCCCATGTTACTGTACAAAATAAGGTCCGTTGGCATGGACCATAGGGTGAGTACATGGATTCAAAACTGGCTACAAGGGCTTTCAGAGGGTGGTGATAAATGGGGAGTACTTGGAATGGTCAGGGGTGGGTAGAGGGGTCCCCCAGGGTTCTGTGCTGGGATCAATCATGTTTAAGTTCATAAACGACCTGGAGGATGGGGTAAACAGTTCAATCTCTGTATTTGCGGACGATACTAAGCTAAACAGGGCCATGGATAAGTAAAAATCAATACTAAATTGATTAAACCGCGCTCCTTCCTTAATAAAGGGCAAACATGCTAAAGTGATTTCAACTGAGCACCAACATGATGATATAATAATAATAATATGTGTAAAAAAAGTCCAAACACCAAATAAGTTCAGTAGTGCAAATAGTGAATATTCAAACAATGTATCAAAGTCTTCAAACAATGTATCAACTTCTTCAGATAGTGTACACACTTTTCAAATCCCTGCTGGACAGTAGGTAAATTTGACTGAAATATCTTCCACCACCATGACCTCTCACACATCCTACTCACATGAGCTTCGTGTTCGAGTCGAACCCGAATTGCGAACACTATGGGCGGATTACAGATTCGAGTGGCGCGTTACAGCCCATAATTCACTGTGGCATCGCAGTGCATTGCTGGCTAATTATTGGCCAAGCATGCACTTTGACCCGCATGCTTGGCCAATCACAGCACTGTCTGTCTAGCGAGCTGTAATTGGCCAAAGCCATGGTGGCTTTGGCCAATTATGGCTCAGGGGGTTTAGTACATGCCCCACACTATATAAGGCCGCCTGGAAGTTGGCCTTGTGTAGTGTGTTCCGGCATGGTGATAGAGAGAGAGAGATGGACAGTGTGATTTGATTTCATTTGAGTTAGATAGAGCAGGCAGGAGGCTAGTCAGTTGGCTGCAGTCAGTTTAGTGTGTGTGTGTGTGTGTGTGTGTGTGTATATATATATATATATATATATATATATGTATGTATGTATTGTGGCAGCACGCAGGTAAAGTCACCTGGTTGTATCCAGGATGGGAAATATGTGTGCCCTAGATTCAGGCTTTATGCAGACCTTTACAATTAGAGGGGAAGAGTTAATGAGCCCAGCTGAAGTAAGTGGGCTCATTAAGACCTCTACAAAAAACCCCAGCATGCTTAGGGAGATGCTCCATCCTGGAACCAGTTTTGTGTTGTATAGACTGGGGAGTGTGATATCTGTTCTGTGCAGTGAGTTAACGCCTGTGTGGCAAACCTCTACAACAGAGACAGGGACTGGTGCAGCACAAGGCTGCACTCAGTTGTTAGACAGGGAATCTAAGTGTGTAGTTAGAGGTCAAGCTGACCAGGATTTATTTTCATGTTTTATTTTTGTTTGGCTGTTATATATATCACTGCATGTAGCATAAATAAACCGCATCTTTTGTTTTTTGCACCTACAACGCTGTCTGCTGTGCCTGATTTTGTGTTGTGAACCCATCCAGGGGGTCACACACACCCGCTGCCGAGCTAACCCCTCACAGTTGGTGGAGAATTTTGGCAGTTTTTTTTTAATTTTTTTAAAAGGCCAGCATGGAGGAGATACTGAGACAGCTGGCTCTAGCAAATGCAAATCAGCAGCAAACAAATGCGGCTTTACAAAAGAGCCTTGCAGCTCAGCAGAAAGCTCACCTGCAGAGTCTGGAAGCTCAGCAACAAGCCCAGCAGCAATCTGAAGCCTGCTTCATAGACCTGTTGCAGAAGCAAGAGCAGAATTTTCAACAGAAAATAGAGACATTAATACAGCAACGTCCGCAGACCAATGAAGCAAGTGGTTACAATAATACCGCATCCTTTGGTGTGAGCCGTTTATTGACAAAAATTACTGGAGAGGATGATCCGGAGGTGTTTTTGACCACATTTGAAAGGACTGCTGAAAGGGAAAAGTGGCCTAAGGAGCAATGGGCTGGACTGGTGGCCCCTCTGTTAACTGGGGAATCGCAGAAAGCTTATTATGACCTAGAGCCTGACCAAGCAAAAGACTATGTGGTGCTAAAAACAGAAATATTGGCACGGCTGGGTGTCACCCTGGCCGTCCGGGCTCAGCGTGTGCATAATTGGACTTTTCAGGTTGGAAAACCCCCCAGGTCTCAAATGTATGATCTCATTCACCTGAGCAGGAAGTGGCTGCAGCCAGAGACTTTGACTGCACCAAACATTGTGGAACGTGTTGTTATGGATCGTTTCCTGAGAGCTCTTCCTACTGCCATCCAAAAATGGGTAAGCCATGAAGACCCAGAAAATGCAGATAAACTTGTGGATCTGGCTGAGAGGTACTTGGCTACAGAGAACCTGACCACCTCTTCCAGGGACTCACAGACTTTCCACCCTAAGACCAGATCATTCCCAGTGGTGGGTAAGATGACTCCAAGGGGTGAGGGTGGAGAGAGTGAGAGGGTGGGAGTTCTACCTAAGGTCTGGCGGGAGCAGCCCAGGAAGCCCATGCTGCAAGAGACAGCGAAAAAGATTATTTGCTACCGCTGCCGGCAAGAGGGACATATTGCAGCCAATTGCCCCTTTGTGGATGAGCCTATGCAATGTGACTTTATAAGGGAGAGACGTCAGTCGCTGTTTGCGACAGTTGCATGCACTGCCATTCGGGGACCTGAGAAACATTTATGTAAAATGTGTATTAATGGTAGAAATGTTGATGTGTTGCTGGATTCAGGTAGCCTGGTAACATTGATAAAAGCTGAATTAGTTACTACAGAGGTCTCTGGGAAGAACAGGGTGGCTGTTATTTGTGTGCATGGGGACACCCGAGAGTATCCTGTAACTTCAGTGTTTTTTGAGACCCCCAAAGGTAACCTCTCTCATCAGGTGGGGTTAGTGTCTCACTTACCACATGATGCTATTGTGGAAAGGGATTTTCCAGAATTCTGGGAACTCTGGGATTGTCCTGAGCCCCCCACTGGTGCCCCTATAAACCAGGAAGATGACCAGAATTCCTCTGGGAGTGGTGAGGACTCTCCTGAATTTCCCTTGTCGGTATTGGCGGGGGAAACTCGAGAAACTGGGGAGGAGCCAACATCCTCAGATGAAAACATGCCGTCTGTGGAGTTTTCGGATCTTGAGGTTCACAGGGAAAATTTTGCCACAGAACAGTTAAAAGACCCCATCCTAATAAAGGCACGGGAAAATGTGGTGAAAATAGATGGCGAGTTAGTGAACCCAGATAAGACTTGCCCTTATCCTTACTTCACTATGGAAAGGGACCTGCTGTATCGAGTGGCTCAAAGGGCAGAAGAAACCATTGAGCAACTTGTAGTGCCCAAACCTTACAGGAAGTTGGTGTTAGAATTGGCTCATGGGCACATTCTGGGAGGTCATCTGGGGACAGAGAAAACCAGAGAGAGGGTATTGCAGAGATTCTATTGGCCTGGGGTCATGAAGGAAATAGAAAATTATTGTTCCTCCTGCCCTGTGTGTCAGAAGTCGGCACCCATGCCACATTTCCGTAACCCGCTGGTACCTCTTCCTATCATTGAGGTCCCCTTTGAAAGGACCGCAATGGATTTGGTAGGTCCGATAATGAAGTCCGCCAGGGGGCATCAGTACATTTTGGTGATATTGGACTATGCCACCCGTTATCCGGAAGCAATTCTTCTCCGAAATACCTCGGCCAAAACCATAGCCAAAGAGCTATCTCTTGTTTTTAGCCGTGTGGGTATTTGTAAGGAACTGCTTACGGACCAAGGTACACCCTTTATGTCCCGGGTTATGAAAGAATTATGCAAGTTGTACAAAGTGACGCAATTGCGTACATCTGTGTATCACCCCCAAACAGATGGGTTGGTTGAAAGATTCAACAAAACCCTTAAACAAATGTTAAAGAAGGTGGTGGATAGAGATGGAAAGAATTGGGACTGTCTAATACCCTATCTAATGTTTGCCATTAGGGAGGTACCCCAATCCTCTACGGGTTTCTCACCCTTCGAGTTGCTCTATGGGAGACACCCAAGAGGGCTGCTGGATATCGCCAAGGAAACTTGGGAAAATGAGAGTTCTCCTCACAGGTGCGTGATTGAGCATGTCGCCCTGATGCAAGATAGAATTGCACAGGTAATGCCAATTGTAAAGGAACATTTAACCCAAGCGCAGTTAGCACAGCAGAGAGTGTACAACCGTGGGGCCAAGACCCGTACTTTTTCCCCGGGGGATAGGGTCTTGGTGCTAGTCCCTACGGTTGAAAGCAAATTTCTGGCTAAATGGCAAGGTCCATATGAAGTAATTGAAAAAATTAGTGAGGTGAACTACAGGGTTAGACAGCCAGGAAGGCGAAAGCCGGAGCAGATCTATCACGTCAATCTGCTGAAAGCCTGGAGGGATAGGGAATCCCTAGTCGCAGAGACTTTGTCACAAGTACAGCCTGATTGCTTAGTTCCTGAGGTTGGAATAGCAGACACCTTATCGAAACCCCAACAACAGGAGGTTAAAGAGTTTGTACTTCGTAACAAAGAGATTTTCTCTGAGCTTCCAGGACAAACATCTGGCGCAGAGCATGACATTATCACCCCGCCAGGAGAAAGGGTAAAACTAAAACCTTATAGAATACCAGAGGCCCGACGGGAGGCAATACGTGGGGAGGTTCAAAGGATGTTGGAATTGGGTGTGATAGAGGAGTCCCAGAGTGACTGGTCCAGTCCTATCGTACTAGTGCCCAAACCTGATGGGAGCTGGCGGTTTTGTAACGATTTTCGACAATTAAATAAAGTTACAAAATTTGACACCTACCCCATGCCGCGTATAGATGAGTTGATTGACCGGCTGGGAACAGCCCGATATATGACAACTCTTGATCTCACCAAAGGCTATTGGCAAATTCCCCTGGCCGAGTCGGCCAAGGAGAAAACTGCGTTTGTAACCCCAGATGGGGCATTCCAATATAAGAGAATGCCGTTTGGGTTACAGAATGCACCGGCAACATTCCAGCGGAAAATGGATAAGATTCTGAGGCCCCATCAGAAATATGCTGCAGCTTACCTGGATGATGTGATTATCCATAGCACAGACTGGGTCCTAGACTCTATCCGGGAAGCTGGGTTTACGGCCAATCCAAAGAAGTGTACCATTGGACAGGAGGAGGCCAAATATCTTGGGTACACTATTGGGAGGGGGGTGATAAAACCCCAAGTCAATAAAGTCGAGGCCATACAGAGTTGGCCACGTCCCAACAGCAAGAAACAGGTACAAGCCTTTCTGGGAATCGCTGGCTATTATCGACGATTCATTCCCCATTTTGCTTCTCAGGCTGTGCCCCTCACCAACCTGACAAAAGGGAAAGAGTCTGTCATGGTTAAATGGTCCCCAGAGGCTGAAGAAGCATTTCAGTCCTTAAAAACAGCCTTATGTAGCCAGCCAGTGTTGTACTCACCAGACTTCTCTAAGGACTTTGTTGTACAAACTGATGCATCAGACGTTGGGTTAGGAGCAGTGTTATCCCAGGTCTGGAACGGGGAAGAGCACCCAGTCATTTACCTCAGCAGGAAGTTGAAGTCCCATGAGGTAAATTACGCCACGATTGAGAAGGAATGTTTAGCAGTGAAGTGGGCTCTAGATTCCCTTCGGTACTATCTGCTAGGTAGGCACTTTGACCTGGTGACTGATCACGCTCCTTTAAAGTGGATGGCTCAGAACAAGGAGACCAATAGAAGGGTAAATAGGTGGTTCCTGGCCCTACAAGAATTTAACTTTACAGTTAAGCATCGCCCTGGTGTTAAAATGGGGAATGTGGATGCTTTGTCTCGGATACATGCGTGTCTGACTGCTTGTGTTACAAACCCAAGGTTGAAACAAGAGGGGGGGGGGGGTATGTGGCAGCACGCAGGTAAAGTCACCTGGTTGTATCCAGGATGGGAAATATGTGTGCTCTAGATTCAGGCTTTATGCAGACCTTTACAATTAGAGGGGAAGAGTTAATGAGCCCAGCTGAAGTAAGTGGGCTCATTAAGACCTCTACAAAAAACCCCAGCATGCTTAGGGAGATGCTCCATCCTGGAACCAGTTTTGTGTTGTATAGACTGGGGAGTGTGATATCTGTTCTGTGTGGTGAGTTAACGCCTGTGTGGCAAACCTCTACAACAGAGACAGGGACTGGTGCAGCACAAGGCTGCACTCAGTTGTTAGACAGGGAATCTAAGGGTGTAGTTAGAGGTCAAGCTGACCAGGATTTATTTTCATGTTTTATTTTTGTTTGGCTGTTATATGTATCACTGCATGTAGCATAAATAAACCGCATCTTTTGTTTTTTGCACCTACAACGCTGTCTGCTGTGCCTGATTTTGTGTTGTGAACCCATCCAGGGGGTCACACACACCCGCTGCCGAGCTAACCCCTCACAGTATGTATGTGTGTGTGTATATATATATATATTGTAATGGACGCCGTGGCTGGGTCCTGGAAGGACGCTATATTTCCCCTTTATTTGGTCTGTGGTCTCTTTAAGGGAATAAAATTGATTAACCCACCTGTTGGAGGAAGTGTCTTTAAAAACAAGACAGGAAGTGATAGATGGGTGTGGAGGAGTGGAGAAGACATGGTAGATGGTGTTTGTTTGGGTTGTTGCAGCAACAGACGTGGACAGCAGCGTCCTGCTTGGAAGGCTCCTGGCAGGGGAAGCTACCTGCCATCAAGATCAAGCACTGTTTTGACAGAGACAGCTATTCTGAACTTTGAAAGTCGGTGAGACTAAAAACTGTTTCCTTGTTGTTTTTGGCTGCTGTAAAGCGATTTAAGTTTAATAAACCCTTTGTTGTGTGAAAAGCCTGTGTCCTGCGATCTACCTGGTCCCCCGAACATTACAAGTGGTGCTCGAATGCGGGCAGGACAAAGTAACAGGCATTTTTTGCTATGTTTTTTTTTTTTTTTGCATTGGGTTTAAAACTGACATTTAAAGGGACAGCACAGTGAATTTATGTCCTGGGTTAAAGCTGCACAACTGTTGAAAGCTGAAACAATGGAGGAGCTAATTAAACAGCTGTCCTTTGCTAATATGCAAGCGCAGACTCGCCATGAGGAAGCTAATCAGCGCTTAGCAGCCCAGCAAGCGACCCTACAAGAGGTTATGCAGGCTCAGATGGCTGTCTTAAAAGAAGTAATGCAACAGCTTTCTCAGAGCCATGAACAAGTGGCCCGTTGCCCCTGACAACCAGGTGACCATAAGGGCAAGCCATTTTTTGCAGAAACTGTCCCCGAGTGATGACGTAGAGGCATTTCTGGCTACATTTGAGAGGACAGCAGAGAGAGAAGGGTGGCCCCAGGGCCAGTGGGCTGGCTTAATTGCTCCTTTCCTCCCCGGAGATCCTCAAAAAGCCTATTTCGACCTACCACCAGAAGACGCTAAAGACTATCAAAAATTAAAGGCGGAAATACTGGCTCGGTTGGGGGTGACTACGGCTGTCCGGGCCCAACGAGTGCACCAATGGAAGTATCGCCCAGATCGGGCACCGCGGTCTCAAATGCATGACCTGGTGCCACTAGTAAAAAAATGGCTGCAGCCCGAAGTATTGTCTGGCCCCCAAATTGTGGAGCGGGTCGTGCTGGACCGATACTTAAGGTCACTGCCAGACGACCTTCAGCGGTGGGTCAGCCATGGAGACCCCAAAACGGTGAACCTCCTTGTCGAGATGGTGGAACGATATACAGTGGTGGAGGATCTGCTTGGCCCTACCAAGCGTCAAGGGTCCAGTCTACCACGGCCTTTCCGACCAACTGCCGCCCTTCGAAAGGATGTCCCCAGGAGCCCTGGAACCAATGCCCCGGAAGGCCAAGAGTCACACCCGTTACCCCCTCAGCGACCTGTTCCTGTTCGGAGAGGAGGGGATGTACAATGTTGGCGATGTCATGCCTGGGGCCATACCCGGGCCCACTGCCCATTGCAGGAAGAGCCCATGGAATGCGGGGTTCTTCGAAGGGGGTCGTTTTATGCCCATGAAGCCTGTACCACACATCTTGATCTTGGAGAGGGGAAGTTTGAGTGTGAAGTCCAAGTGAACCACCACCCTGCACAGGCTTTGCTGGACTCTAGAAGCATGGTAACCCTGGTTCACCCTAGAGTACTTGGGAAGATCGGTCCGGTAAGCAAAATGTTGCGGGTTGTGTGCATTCATGGGGACACTAGAGAGTACCCTCTCATCTCGGTGTCCATCTCCACAGCATGTGGCACTGGTACTCAAGAGGTGGGGGTGGTAAAGAACTTGGTACATGACGTTATCATAGGACGTGACTGTCCGTTATTTGCAAAACTTTGGAGACAAGGAGAACTATCTGAAAGGTCCAGGGACTGGGAAGAAACTAGTCCCTCTGTTCCTGTTGTTGAGGGTAATAATCCTGAGATGCCACATATTCGTAATATGGACCCAGTTGATAAAAACGCCAAGACTTTGGTTAATAATGATGAAAATAGTGCTGATACTGTTAAAGATGTCAATATGTGGGGTTCTCAGACCTACCTGAACACTGAGGGGGGGGAATCTTCCCCGCTTCAGGTAATGCTGGGAGAAGAGGATGAGGAAATGGCCTCTACCCCTGCCTTGCCAGATTTGGGTGTTCCCCAGGGGGCATTTGGTACTGCCCAGATGCAGGACCCCACTTTGGCCAGGGCATGGGAACAGGTTGTACTAATAAATGGGGAGCCCCAAGAGCCGGGTGCTAATGAGCGGTGGCCACATTTTTCAATATGTAATGAATTGCTTTATCGGGTTACTAAAGTGAGAGAAAATGTGGTAGAACAATTATTGGTACCCCAACAGTATAGACGCAAGGTCCTGGACCTGGCCCATGATGATGTTTTAGGGGGACACCTGGGAGTTGAAAAGACGGAGGCCCGGATCGCCGACCGGTTTTACTGGCCAGGCTTGAAAGCAGAGGTAAGGAGATACTGTACTTCTTGTCCCACCTGTCAGTTGACCGCTCCGGCGACCCATTCCTGGAGCCCGTTGGTCCCTCTGCCCATAATTGAGGTCCCATTCGAGAGGATAGCCATGGATATAGTGGGTCCCTTGGTAAAGTCGGCTCGAGGTCATTCTTACATACTGGTGATCCTCGACTATGCCACTCGATATCCTGAGGCGCTACCCCTGCGGAATACCTCCTCTAAGGCTATTGCACGGGAGTTATTTCAGTTGTTTACACGGACAGGTTTTCCCAAGGAAATACTCACAGACCAGGGCACCCCGTTTATGTCGAAGGTTATGGCTGATGTTTGCAAACTGTTCCGGATTAAACAGCTGCGCACATCGGTCTACCATCCCCAAACAGATGGATTGGTAGAACGTTTTAATAAAACCCTTAAGTCTATGCTCAAGAGAGTGGTACAAAGGGATGGGAAAGACTGGGACTGCCTGTTACCAGCTCTCCTATTTGCTATCCGAGAAGTGCCCCAGGCCTCCACGGGGTTTTCACCCTTTGAATTGGTATATGGGCGGAGACCTCGCGGACTACTGGACTTTGTTAAAGAAGAATGGGAAAGTGAACCAATCCAGCATAAGAGTTTTCTTGAATATGTCTCTCAAATGCAGGAGAGGATCCGAACTGTGATGCCGCTAGTTAAGGAACATTTACAAAAAGCCCAGGAGGCTCAACGACGGGCCTATAATAGGGCAGCCAAAATTAGGAACTTCCAAGTGAGGGATCGAGTAGCAGTGTTGATTCCCACTGTGGAAAGTAAATTCTTGGCCAGGTGGCAAGGCCCTTTCGAGGTTGTAGAAAAAGTAGGAGAGGTAAATTATAGAGTCCACCAGCCAGGCAAGAGGAAACCCTATCAGATATATCATGTAAACTTGTTAAAGCCCTGGACCAACAGGGAACCAGTGACCTCCCTGGCTAGTACAAAACTTGAGTCTCGGGTTGGGGTGGAGAGTGTCCAAGTAGCAAATACCCTGTCTAAAACCCAAAGTCAGCAGGCAAAGGAGTTCTTGCAGAGAAATAAAGAAAAATTTTCAGACTTGCCCGGGCTCACTAGTGTCATAGAGCATGATATTGTCACAGAACCAGGAGTCAAAGTTTTTGTCTGGCCCTACCGAATCCCAGAGGCTCAGAGGAAGGCCGTTTCAGAGGAAGTAAAAAGGATGTTAGACCTAGGGATTACTGAGGAATCGCAGAGTGAGTGGTCGAGCCCGATTGTGTTGGTACCGAAGCCCAACGGGACTCTGCGATTCTGCAATGATTTCCGGAAACTTAATGAAGTTTCCCGGTTTGATGCCTACCCCATGCCCCGGGTAGATGAGCTTATCGAGAGACTAGGTCCAGCCAGGTATATCACTACGTTAGACCTTACCAAGGGGTATTGGCAAATACCTTTGACTAAGGCGGCCAGAGAGAAAACTGCTTTTTCTACCCCAGAAGGGAGTTTTCAGTACAAAAGGATGCCTTTTGGATTGCAAACTGCTCCAGCCACTTTCCAGAGAGCAATGGATAGGATTTTACGACCTCACTGGAAGTATGCCTCAGTGTACTTGGACGATATAGTAATTTTTAGCAAAGACTGGGAATCACATTTGCCCAAAGTTCAGGCAGTGCTGGACTCTCTTTGGAAGGAGGGGTTTACCATAAACCCTGAAAAATGTGCTTTGGGAATGGAGGAGGTGAAATACCTGGGTTATATCGTGGGTAGAGGGGTAGTGAAACCTCAGGTCAACAAGATAGAGGCTATACAGAATTGGCCCCGCCCCCTTACAAAAAAGCAGGTACGTGCATTCCTGGGCATGGTGGGATACTACAGGAGGTTTGTACCCAACTTTGCCACGTTGGCGGCTCCGTTGACCGATCTGACTAAGGGTCGGAAATCGGTCATGGTGGAGTGGAATGCAGACGCTGAGAAGGCTTTTTTGGAGCTCAAGTCGGCACTGTGCCAACACCCTGTCCTGGTAGCACCTAATTTTTCAAAAGAGTTTGTTGTCCAGACTGATGCTTCCGATGTAGGATTGGGAGCGGTGTTGTCACAGGTTATTCATGGCGAGGAACACCCGATAGTCTTCCTCAGCAGGAAGTTAACACCAGCGGAGAGAAACTATGCCGTAATTGAACGAGAGTGTTTGGCCATTAAGTGGGCTCTGGAATCCCTCAGATATTACCTTTTGGGGAGGAAGTTTAGGTTGATTTCTGACCATGCCCCTTTAACATGGCTGAGACAGGGAAAAGGGACTAATGCCAGGGTTACCCGGTGGTTCCTGGCACTCCAGGAATTTAAATTTGTAGTGGAGCATAGGCCCGGGAGACTGCATCAAAATGCAGATGCCCTCTCCCGAGTCCATTGTTTGAGCTCCACTGTTGCCTCCACCTCCTTGGCGTTGGGGCACAGGGGGGGGGATATGTACAGGACGCCGTGGCTGGGTCCTGGAAGGACGCTATATTTCCCCTTTATTTGGTCTGTGGTCTCTTTAAGGGAATAAAATTGATTAACCCACCTGTTGGAGGAACTGTCTTTAACCACTTGCTTACTGGGCACTTAAACCCCCCTCAGTCCCAGACCAATTTTCAGCTTTCAGCGCTGATGCACTTTGAATGACAATTGCGCAGGCATACAACACTGTACCCAAATGAAATTTTTATCATTTTTTTCCCACAAATAGAGCTTTCTTTTGGTGGTATTTAGTTACAGCTCGGAGTTTTATTTTTTGCTAAACAAACAAAAAAAGATGCAAAAAAAAAAAAAAAATCATGTTTTAACCACCTTCAGACCGGACCATTTTGCTGGTAAATGACCAGAGGTCTTTTTACACTTTGGCACTGCGCTGCTTTAACTGGTAATTGCGCGGTCATGCAATGTTGTACCCAAACAAAATTTGCGTCCTTTTCTTCCCACAAATAGAGCTTTCTTTTGATGGTATTTGATTGCCTCTGCGATTTTTATTTTTTGCGATATAAACGTAAAAAGACCGCAAATTTTGAAAAAAAATGATATTTTCTACTTTTTGTTATTAGAAAAATCCAATAAACTAAATTTTAGTCATACATTTAGGCCAAAATGTATTCAGCCACATGTCTTTGGTAAAAAAAAAGTCAATAATTGTATATTTATTGGTTTGCGCAAAAGTTGTCACATCTACAAACTAAGGTACGTTTTCTGGAATTTACGCAGCTTTTAGTTTACGACTGCCTATCTCATTTCTTGAGGTGCTAAATTGGCAGGGCAGTACAAAACCCCCCCAAATGACCCCATTTTGGAAAGTAGACCCCCTAAGGAAATTGATAAGAGGCATGTTGAGCCCATTGAATATTTTATTTTTTTGCCTCAAGCGATTGAATAATGACAAAAAAAAAATTTTTTACACAAAGTTGTCACTAAATGATATATTGCTCACACATGCTATGGGCATATGTGAAATGACACCCCAAAATAAATTCTGCTGCTTCTCCTGAGTACGGGGATACCCCATATGTGGGACTTTTTGGGAGCCTAGCCGCGTACGGGGCCCCGAAAACCAAGCACCGCCTTCAGGCTTTCTAAGGGCGTAAATTTTTGAGTTCACTTCTCACTACCTATTACAGTTTTGAAGGCCATATAATGCCAAGATGGCACAAAACCCCCACAAATGACCCCATTTTAGAAAGTAGACACCCCAAGCTATTTGCTGAGAGGCATGTTGAGTCCATGGAATATTTTATATTTTGCCACAAGTTGCGGGAAAATTACAAACTTTTTTTTTTTTTTTTTTTTCACAAAGTTGTCACTAAATGATATATTGCTCACGCATGCCATGGGCATATGTGAAATAACACCCCAAAATAAATTCTGCTGCTTCTCCTGAGTACGGGGATACCACATATGTGGGACTTTTTGGGAGCCTAGCCGCGTACGGGGCCCCGAAAACCAAGCACCGCCTTCAGGCTTTCTAAGGGCGTTACAGTTTTGAAGGCCATAAAATGCCAAGATGGCACAAACCCCCCCCAAATGACCCCATTTTGGAAAGTAGACACCCCTAAATTTAGGGGTACACTAGTGAGACTAGGTAATAAATGGCGGGTGCCCTGAAACTATAAAAAAAATAACTAACCAACCAGCGTCACCTGTAACAGTTATATGGTGATCACTGGTGAAAGGGTTAACTAGGGGGCAATCAGGGGGCTTTATGCGGTAGTATATGGGGGTCCCTGGCGCTATAAAAAGCTGCGGCGAACCTAAATACCTACCTGCCTAACTAGCGTCACCTGTGACACTAATACAGCGATCAGAAAAACGATCGCTTATTAGGCTGGGTTCACACTGGAGCGATGCGGGAACGCCACGAATGCGCGGCGGGTTCCCGCATCGAATGCCTCCCGGCGGCAGTTCACACTGCCCTATGCAAACTGCTGGGAGTGTCAGTGAAATGTTAATGACACCCCCAGATCAGTTCGCATATCGCAGTGCGATCTGCAAACTTGGATCGCATGGTGTGAACACCCATGCGATCCAATTCTGCTGCGGACCAAAAAAAGGGCCCCGTGCGAGTTTGCGGCGGGTGCGGCGGGTGCGACACGAATTCAGCCATACTATCTGTATAGCTGAACTCGAATCGCACAGAGATCGGATGTGATTTGCACTGCAGTGCGGTGCGAATCACATCCGTTCTCATAAACCGCTGCAATGTGAACCCAGCCTTAGTGACACTGGCGACGGGGGGTGATCACGGGGTTAAACCTTTATTGGGGGGGTTAGGGGGTACCTTAGAACTAAAGGGGGCTAACCCTAACTGCCCTAACAGTTATTAGTCACAAATGACACCCGCCGGGTGATCAGGGGGTTAAACCTTTATTAGGTAATAAATGGCGGGTGCCCTGAAACTATAAAAAAATAACTAACCAACCAGCGTCACCTGTAACAGTTATATGGTGATCACTGGTGAAAGGGTTAACTAGGGGGCAATCAGGGGGCTTTATGCGGTGGTATATGGGGGTCCCTGGCGCTATAAAAAGCTGCGGCGAACCTAAATACCTACCTGCCTAACTAGCGTCACCTGTGACACTAATACAGCGATCAGAAAAATGATCGCTTATTAGGCTGGGTTCACACTGGAGCGATGCGGAAACGCCACGAATCCGCGGCGGGTTCCCGCATCGCATGCCTCCCGGCGGCAGTTCACACTGCCCTATGCGAACTGCTGGGAGTGTCAGTGAAATGTTACTGACACCCCCAGATCAGTTCGCATATCGCAGTGCGATCTGCAAACTCGGATCGCATGGTGTGAACACCCATGCGATCCGATTCTGCTGCGGGCCAAAAAAAGGGTCCCGTGCGAATTTGCGGCGGGTGCGGCGGGTGTGGCGGGTGCGGCGAATGGCTGAACTCGAATCGCACAGAGATCGGATGTGATTTGCACTGCAGTGCGGTGCGAATCACATTCGTTCTCATAAACCGCTGCAATGTGAACCCAGCCTTAGTGACACTGGCGACGGGGGGTGATCACGGGGTTAAACCTTTATTGGGGGGGTTAGGGGGGTACATTAGAACTAAAGGGGGCTAACCCTAACTGCCCTAACAGTTATTACAGTCACAAATGACACCAATGCAAAAAAAAAAAAAAAATGACATTGGTGTCACTGTGACTGGGGGGCAGGGGTAATTGGGGGGGTGATCGGGGGGTGTGTGAGTGTGCCTGGCATGTTCTACTGTGTGTGTAGAGTGTTGGTGCAACTCACCGATCCGCTCTCCTCCGTGTCGGAAAGAAAAATACCGGCACGGAGGAGAGAATACATCACTTCCTCTCCTGTGTTTACATTACAGGAGAGGAAGTGATGTCACGGGGGATTTCTATTCGTCGGGAGCGATCGCGAGGGGGGGGCCATGAATGAATGGCCGCCCCCTCGTCCGATCGGGCCCCCGACCCGCGGGAAGGCAGGGACGTACAGGTACGCCCATATGCCTGCCCGTGCCATGCTGTCGACGTACATCGTCGTGCGGCGGTCGGCAACTGGTTAATAGTTTGTTATACAATTTTGCAAACGGGTCATTTTTCTCCTTCATTGAAGTGCGCTGATTAGGCGGCACTGATGGCTGCATTGGTGGGCACTGATGGGCTGCATTGGTGGGCACTGATAGGCTGCATTGGTGGGCACTGATAGGCTGCACTGGTGGGCACTGATAGGCATAGTTAAGGCGGCACTAATAGGCACAGATAAGGCGGCACCGATCGGCACAGATAAGGCGGCACTGATGGGCAAAGATGGGCACAGATAAGATGGCATGGATGGGTGGCACGGATAAGTGGCACGGATGGGTGGCACGGATGGGCACTGATAGGTACCACTGATAGATGGGACTGATGGGCACTGATAGGTGGCACTGATAGGTGGCTCTGATAGGTGGCACTGCTGGGCACTGATGGGCGGCACTGCTGGGCACTGATGGGCGGCACTGCTGGGCACTGATGGGCGGCACTGGGGTGCAGCACCTTTGCGGCAGATTGTGGGCACTGTGGGTGGCACTGTTGGTGGCACTGCTGGATGGCACTGTGGGTGGCATTGTGGGTGGCACTGTGGGTGGCACTGTGGGTGGCGCTGTGGGCACTATGGGCACTGCTGGGTGGCACTGACGGGGGGGCACTTACTTTCATTCAGGATGGCACTGCGGTGGGCAGGTGGGCACTGGCAGGGGGCAGGTGGTCAGCTGTATTGCTGGCCGTGATCGGGACTGATGTCCCGATCACGGCCGCCGGTGATCGGCTTTTTTTTTCTCTCCTCGCGCTGTCAGCGCGAGGAGGAATAATAGCCGATTACCGGCTCCGTTCTGTCACATGATCAGCTGTCATTGGCTGACAGCTGATCACGTGATAAGGGGTCGGGATCGACCCCTTACATGGATCGGTGATCAGGCGAGTCTCATGGACTCGCCGATCACAGAGCGCGCCGCGCGCGCCCCTCAGGGGGCGCGCAGGCCGCTCGTAACCGGGACGACGTCAATAGACGTAGTCCCGGAAAAGTAGATCCGCGCTAATGCCGTCATTTGGCAATAGCGCGGATCTCAAGTGGTTAAAAACAAGACAGGAAGTGATAGATGGGTGTGGAGGAGTGGAGAAGACATGGTAGATGGTGGATGGTGTTTGTTTGGGTTGTTGCAGCAACAGACGTGGACAGCAGCGTCCTGCTTGGAAGGCTCCTGGCAGGGGAAGCTACCTGCCATCAAGATCAAGCACTGTTTTGACAGAGACAGCTATTCTGAACTTTGAAAGTCGGTGAGACTAAAAACTGTTTCCTTGTTGTTTTTGGCTGCTGTAAAGCGATTTAAGTTTAATAAACCCTTTGTTGTGTGAAAAGCCTGTGTCCTGCGATCTACCTGGTCCCCCGAACATTACAATATATATATATATAATATACACTGTATTCAGTTTAGCTAGATTTGTTCCTGTGTACTGTGTCCTTTGCACAGTGTAAAGCTACCCCAATTGCTGGTGTTCTGCTGATCCTATCTGCAGGCAGCTGTAGTAATTTCAGTTGGTATACTGCATACTCGGCACAGTGTGCACCTAAAGCTACCCCAATTGCTGGTGTTCTTCTGATCCTATACCACAGGCAGCTGCAGTAATCAAAGTTGGTGTACTGTGTACTCGGCACAGTGTGCACATAAAACTACCCCAATTGCTGGTGTTCTCATACTAATAATACTACAGGCAGGCATTTGATTCTGCTAGCTGCAGTATAATCAGTATATACGTCCCAGCTTTGTGCAGCTACATCTCCCTGCAGGCCATTAGTAATGTCTGGAAGGCCAACAAGGAGAGGCAGACAGTCATGAACCAATAAGAGGGCAAGCAGGCTCTGTGTCTAGAGGCAACGGTGCTGGTTGTGGGCACGGTGCATCCTCATAAGCACGTGGCCATGGGACACGCTTGTCCTTTTTTTCGGCAGCTGGCCGTGTTGAGCCGCAACATGCCGAAGGCTTGGTAGAGTGGATGACCAAGCCCTCCTCATCCTCTCATCCAGGCTCAGGGTACTTTGTCGAAGCAACTGCCAACATGGCCTCTTCCCTTGGCTCAATTGTTTTTTTTCCCCACGCCAATGATCAGGGAGGCATGCACTGTCCTGGCACCATTTGAGGAGGCCACAAGGATGGTGAGCAGTGACAGTGCATGCATCAGTGACACTGTCCCTCTTGTCCACCTGTTGGAACACATGCTGCATGGAGGGCACTTGAGGCAGAACAGAGGCAGGAAGAGGAGGACTTCCTTACCTCTCAAGGCCCCCTTTATACAGACAGTGTTCCTGCTGACACGTCGATCACACAGGAAGAGGAGGAGGAGGAGGAGGATTGTGTCAGCATGGAGGGGGAGCCTGGCACTCAGCATCAGCAGCAGTCTTTTAGGGATCCTTTACAGTCCCGTGGACTTGTACATGGCTGGGAGGAGGTGGCTGCGGATCATGTCGTCCTTAGTGACCCAGAGCACTCCGGACCGAATGCCTCAGCTAACCTACGCTGCATGGCCTCCCTGATCCTGCAAAGCCTGCGGAAGGATCCTCGTATTCGTCGGATCAAGGAGAGGCACCATTACTGGCTGGCAACCTTCCTTGATCCACGTTACAAGGGTAAGGTTGCGGACCTTATCTTTCCATCGCAGAGGGAGCAGAGGATGAAACATCTTCGGGAGGCCTTGCAGAAAGATCTGTGCGCCCCGTTCCCAGAGACTGGGATGTTACAAATTCCTAGTCCTGGACAACGTGTTGCTGAGGCTTCGGTCAGTCACAGAAGGAGCGTTGGAGAAGGTGACCGTCTGACAGATGCATTCAGACAATTTTTTAGTCCGCAGCCCAAAGGTATGATCGGTTCCAGCAATCATCGCCAGTGTCTGATTTACATGGTACATCAATACCTAGGGGCAAGATCAGACTTGGACACCTTTCCCACTGAAAATCCTCTGGGTTACTGGGTCTTGAGGATGGATCACTGGCCAGAGCTTGCACAGTATGCAATTGAGCTACTGGCCTGTCCTACATCCAGTGTTCTTTCGGAACGCACATTCAGTGCTGCTGGAGGCTTTGTAACCGATCACAGGGTGCGCCTGTCCACCGACTCGGTTGATCGACTGATCTTCATAAAAATGAATCAATCTTGGATCACCACCAGCTACCAAGCACCTGATGCTGATGTAACGTCAGATCCCTTCCAGACTGCCTATGCTGATGCTGAGTGACTATCCTGTTCTGCTGAGTGACTATCCTCTTTCTCCTCAATGATCATGCTGATAGCTTGTAAGAACATTTTTGGTTCTGGGCACTGCCAACAGTGGCTAAGGCCCAATTTTTCTGCCCCTGTTTAACAGGGGCATGTAATTACAATTGTTGATGCAATCATTTACATTAGGGCTCATTCCTGCGCTCCAACTAGAGTTTCTATGAGGTATTGCAGTGTTGTGGCACCAGTGCCTAAGGCCCAATTTTTCAGCCCCTATTCAACAGGGACATGTAATTACAATTCTTGATCTAATATTTCACAGCAGAGCCCATTTCTGCGCACACCAAGAGTAACTGTGAGGGCTTACAGTGTTGTGGCACCACCACCACCACCACCAAAGGCTCAATTACGTAATTACAATTCTTGATCTAATATTTCACAGCAGGGCCCGTTCCAGCGCCCACCAAGAGTAACTGTGAGGGCTTACAGTGTTGTGGCAACACCAACACCTTAGGCCCAAATTTCTGCAGAGCATATAGGGCAGGCCCCTACTTTCAAACATCCAACTTACAAACAACTCCTACTTGCAAATGGAAGGAGACAACAGGAAGTGAGATGAAATCTATCCCTAGGAAGGGAAATTCTCTCCTGTAAGTATTGATATGGGAAAAATGTGTCTCCTCTCCACTGATGCTTTATCACCAATCCTTGTATCACTAAAAAACCCAAATTTTCAAAAACAAATTGTCATTGGGACAGAAAGTGAGGTGAAATCTTTCCGAAGAGGTGCACAGACAGCAAAACAAATGTTATAGGGGTGATAACCCTTCCCTATGTTTTCCAACAAGCTTAAAAATAGATTTTTTGGTTGGAGCTACACTTAAAAAGTGTACCAATTCAAAATTACAAACAGATTCTACTTAACAACAAACCTACAGTCCCTGTCTTGTTTGCACCACCTGAGACTGCTGTGCAGAGTATATAGGGCCTGGGGGCCCCATGCCTTTCCTTTTTTTCATTTTGGTGCGGGGTTTCCCTTAATATCCATACAAGACCCAAAGGGCCTGGTAATGGACGGGTACCCATGCCGTTTGTCTCACTGATTTTCATCCATATTACCGGGACCAGACATTACATTAAAGCCGCAAGCAGTTTTAAATGACTTTTATTCCTTTTAAAATGTCATTTTGTGCAGGGACTGTTCTAAGCACGGGAAACATGCGCCACTTTACAGGCATACTATAGACACCCCCCAGGTACAATATTTAAAGGAATATTTCACTTTTTTTCACTTTAAGCATCATTAAAATCACTGCTCCTGAAAAAACACCAGTTTTTAAAACTTTTTTTAGGACAATAACTTGCATATTAGCCTTTAAAATTAGGACTTTTGATTTTGAACGTTTGAGTCACATAGACTTTAATGGGGTTCTAAAGTTTGCGCAAACTTTCTGTCCGTTCGCAGGTTTTGGTGCGAACTGAACCAGGGGGCGTTCGGCTCATCCCTACTTGTGGCAAGGGCATTTCAGAACATATGTGACATGTGTGCTGGTGCACGTTATTAACTCCTTTATTTTGTATTCTTTCCCTGTAGTAATAGATCTAAAATCCATCTATTTTCATTCCCTTTTTTTGCTTTTTCTGCAGGGAAGACACTTTCCACATTTAAAAAATCCTTTTAGATCTTTGAAAATCTTGATTTGTTTAGGGGGATCTAGTGCATTGTGCACCAACCTATTTCTCAGAGCAGGAGCTCTTCTGTAAATGAAAGAGGGTTTATTTGGAAGTAAGTTTCTTAGAATGTTGTCCGACTGTAGAACAGGCCAGTGTGTTTTAAGAACCTTTTTCTACTAATTTATGTTTTTGGCTGAAACCTGTGAGGAAGGCCTTCTCGTTGTACTGATTATTTTTCTCATTCTTCTTCTGCTCAATCATGTTATTTCTGTCCATTGCTCTGATTTGATTCTTTAGGGATTCCAGGTTCTTCTTTTTGTATCCCTTTTCCAGGAACCTCTAAATGAGTATATTGGCCTGGTAATCATAGTCTTTGAGGATACTGCAATTGCGTCGGATGTGCATAAGTTGGCCTTTTGGCACATTTCCTACCCATTTGGGGCGATGACATCTATTAGTGGGAATGTATCCGTTGCGATCGGTTTTCTTGAAAAAAGTTCTGGTGTGTAATTCCCTTCCTGCCTTAAAAATTTGGAGGTCCAGATAATCAATGCTTTGTTTGTCCCATACTCCTGTGAAAATAATGCCATAAATATTGTGATTAATTACTTCAAGGAAACACTTCAAACCTTTTTCTGTGCCTCTCCATATAATAATGTCATCAATGTACCGTTTGCACAATTTTAGATTTTCTCTTCTCACACCATAAATTTGTTCCTCCTCCCATCTATTCAGAAACAGGTTTGTGACGCTGGGGGCATATTTGGCCCCCCCTAGCTACTCCCATAGTTTGTATGTAATGTTCTCCCTTGTACTAAAATAAGTTGTGGTTCATTGCCATCCTTAGGCCTTCTAAAATATAGATACAAACAAACCCAAGGATAAACCGAGGAAAAAACCAAGCTTTACTTACCACCAGCCCACAGACAACCAAATAACCTGTCTAACAGTATGCGTTAAAAACAGGGGTTTAGTCTGCACACATTTGCAAATGCATGCGTAAGCCACAGAGCCACGTCAAGGCACCCCGATATCTGTGGTACCTAACACTGACTTATAAGTGTCCCCACAGTGGAGGCACATGCATTCTGATGGATAGCAGGTGGACTGAAGGGGAGCCACCCCTTCTTAAAGGTATAGGAGCACACTGAACACCCAGCACAATGGCAACACAGGTGTCAGTGAGATGCCTGACCAAAAAACACAAGCTGTGACACAAAAATAAAATATAGTTGATCTGGGCTTGTTTTAGCTGTGTTTGGGTCTGCAGAGCCCATTCTACACTGCTAATACCATCCTTTTGTATAATGTTGGTATAGAGTGAGTTGACATTGATTGTTACTAAAAAAAAAACTCATGTGTTATCTCAATGTTTTTTAACTCCAGGATTAGTTGTTTGCTATCCTTCAGATAGGATTTACACTCTGGTACAAGTGGATGTAGAAAAGTGTCTAAGTATTCCCCTAGCCTGGAAAATAGGGAGTCTATGCCACTTATTATGGGTCTGCTCGTGGTTTTTCTTGGTTCTTCTGAATCTTAGGGACATAATAAATTATTGGGGTTTTAGCCGCTTCCGGAACTAGAAATTTTGCTTCTTTCTTAGATAGAATCCTCTTATCTTTTCATTTTTGTACAAATGCTTTCATTTTCTTCTCATATTCCCCTTTCGGGTTGCCCTTGAGTTTTTTGTACATATCTGTGACACTTAGCAATTTTTTCATGTCTTCTTCATGTTTTTCTAATGATAACCAACCCCCCTCCTTTATCCACTGGGCGGATGATCACGTCCTTCTTTTTCTCTATTTCCTTTATTGTTTTCCATATTTTCTCTTTTCTGAATTTCTTCACCTTTAAATTCTTTACATCTTCCTCCACCATTTTTTTTTTAAATTTACAAACTCATTATTTTTAGATGTGGGATTAAAAATTGAATTATTCCTTAATTGGGTATGTTTAAACTCTGTATCACCTATTTTTCTTTGAGGGATTTGTTTTGATGCAAAAAACGTTTTATGTTTAGTTTCCTAATACATTTCTGCAGGTCAATGTACACTTCGAACTTGTCTAGATCTGTATCTGGAGTGAATTTCAGACCCAGGTTTAATACCTGCATTTCTTCCTCATTGAAATTGATATCAGTTAGATTAAAAATACAATTTCCTAGTATTCTTGCCTTCTTTTTCTTTGACACCCCCTTGTTTACCTCTAGTCCACTTTCTCTTTCCCATCTTTGGGGTCTCTGGGGGACTTCTTGCCTGTCCCCCTGATGGGGTCTTCCGTAATCCCAGTTGAGATCTCTCTGTTCTGGGTAGTCGTCCTCTGATGTCTCTGTGTTGTATCCTCCTTGGTTCCTTTGTGGTCCCAAATTTTGATAATCATTTCTTTGGGGTCTTTCTTCCCATTGTGGTCTATGTGTTCCGAAACCCCCTCTTGTTCTTGGAGGTCTCCCCCTGTTCCCTCTGGGAAAAAAAATCCCTCCTTTGTTGTGGTTCATTTTGAGGGTAACCTTGATTGATATGTCTAGGGGAAGACTACCTGTTGGGATGCATCTGAAACCTTGGTGTTCTTTTAGCATTCCCACAATGGTACTCATTCGGTAATCGCTCTTGATTTCTCTGATCTCTGTATGTGGGAGTTCTTTCACCTACTCCACGTGTGGGACTTCTTTCATTCCTTGTTGCAGGTCTGAGGGTTTCTGCCATTTGTGGTCTGATTTTCATTCCATCCTATTGTTTCTCTTTCTAATGAAGGGTCCCTAGAGTCTTCTGTCATAGAGATGTTGTTTTCTTCCTCCAAATAATTATCATCTGCCTGCCATTTCTAAGCCTGTTGATTCCTATAATCTAGTACATCCCTGCAGAATTTTTGTTGTATTTCCTTATCATATTTTTTAATTGCTTCTTGAAGGTTGGTTTCCTTCTCTTTAAATTCATTGGAATCAGCAAATGGGAGGAGTTGTTCTCTTAGGAGTTGTACTTCTATTTCTATGTTTTTTAATTTGTGTTGTCTCCTAATGATTATTTTCTGCAGAAGGTCTGTTTCACATTGGTTAAAAAAACTATACCATTCATCCATTAGACCTTTATCATTAACCCCATTATTTGGTGAGACATCCTTCTGGGTGCAATTTTCTCTGCAACATGCATCTCTAGAGTCCCACCAAACTTCTCTTGCTTCTCCATACTATGTTTTAATTGTTTAAACAAACTATCCATGTCCTGTTTGTTTACCACACTAGTAGGATTGAAGACTTCTATCAGATTTACAGTTCTGGTGTTCATATACTTAAAAATGTCCATAGCTGCAGGATGTATTTGATACCCCTAGAAGTGTGATACTAATATGCATATTTCATACTTGTGTGATGCCTGTAAAAGCTCAAAATCACTGTAGAAGATGCAGCTACTACAATGATCACCACTGTCTTCTGGGTCCTGTTGCTGACCAGCTGCCCTGCTGCATTGTAACCACAGGGAATTGCTGGCTTGGGCATGCTGTGATTAGAGATTGGAAATCATGACATCACCACTCTGCCTTGCTGTCTTGTCCAATCAGGGAATGCCTTTCATTCACTGTGTCACTGCATCCTCTGTGCGCCGTTCATGCCAAGGGTTACTGTGCAGCAGGGCAGAACACAGTGGCAAGAAGTCACCATAGCAGCAGCAACTACTACAGTAATTTTCAGATCACATAGATATGAAATATGTATACTTACATGGGCCTGATACATGAAATCAGGCCGCGACAGAAGTACAGTTAAATCACACTTGTTTAATAATAAAAGAAAAAACGTAGTTAAAACATAGCCAAAGTTCAGTAACCGGGACAGACTTCAGCCAAGCCTGAAGTCAGGGATCAATCTAGTGGAACAGCAAGCAGAATCTCGAGCCAGAAGGGATGTCAGCAAAGCAAGCCCTGAACAGGATTGCAGAAGATTTCTGTGATGTTGACCAGGGCAAAGGCAGAGCTCCTCTGGACTGGACGGCTTAATTAGGCAGGACAGACGAGAAGGATATCGCCAATAGGGATGAGCCGAACACCCCCCGGTTCGGTTCGCACCAGAACTTTCGAACGGACCCCACGTTCATTACGAACGTTAGAACCCCATTGAAGTCTATGGGACTCGAATGTTCGAAATGGAAAGTGCTAATTTTAACGGCTAATATGCAAGATACTGTCCTAAAAAGGGTTTGGGGACCTGACTCCTGCCTCAGGGGACATGGGTCAATGCAAAAAAAAGTTTTAAAAACGGCCGTTTTGGCGGGAGCACTGATTTTAATGACGATTAAAGTGAAAAAAAAAAGTGAAATATTCCTTTAAATATGGTGCCTGTGGGGTGTCTGTAGTATGCCTGTGAAGTGCCACATGTTTCCCGTGTTTAGAACAGTCCCTGCACAAAATGACATTAAACGGAAATAACACCATTTAAAACTGCTTGCGGTTTTAATGTTATATCTGGTTCCTGCAATATGGTTGAAAATCATTGAGAAAAATGGCATGGGTAGACCTCCCTGCCCATTACCAGCCTATTTGGGTCTTGTACGCATATTAAGGGGAACCCTGTACCCATATTAAAAAAAGGAAATGCGTGTGGCCCCCAGGCCCTATATACTCAGAACAGCAGTATACAGGCGGTGCAAACAAGACAGGGACTGTGTAGGTTTGTTGTGTTAAGTTGAATCTGTTTGTAATTTTCAACTGGTACATTTTTAAAGTGTAGCTCCAGTCAAAAAAACTATTTTTAAGCTTTTTGGAAAACATAGGGAAGGGTTATCACCCCTGTATAATTTGTTTTGTCGTCCATCTTTTTTCATCTCACTTGCTGCTGTCTGATGTTTGTAAGTTGGATGTTTGAAAGTAGGGGCCTGCCCTATATGCTCTGCAGAAATGGCGGAACAAGGTGTTGGTTTTGCCACAACATTGTAAGCCCTCAAAGTGACTCTTGGTGGGCGCTGGAGCGCCCTGCTGTGAACGATTATATCAAGAATTGTAATTACATGCCATTGTTGAACAGTGGTAGAAAAATTTACCTTTGGTGGTTGTGGTGCTGGTGCCACAACACTATAAGTCCTCACCGTTACTCTGGGTGGGCACAGGAAGGGGCCCTCCTGTGAAATATTATATCAAGAAGTGTAATTACATGTCCCTGTTAAACAGGGGCAGAAAAATTTGGCCTTAGGTACTGCTGCTGGTGCCACCACACTGCAACCTCTTCCATATACTCTAGTTTTTTTGCTGGAATTAGCCCTGCTGCAAAGCATTGCATCAAAAATTGTACTTAAATGCCCCTGTTAAACAGGGGCAGAAAAATTGGGCCTTAGGCTGAGGTGAATATCGCGGTGTATACTGCGGTCAGGGCACGCAGACAATAACCAGAAAACAGCAGAGATAAAGGGGTATATACAGATGTATACTGTGCTGTGCTGGAGGCACACACAACTTCCAATAACTCCTGCAGATGGCATTTGGGCTCAAATAGAGAACAGCTATGTAGGTGGATTATAGCGGTATGTACTGGGTACAGAGCACGCAAACAGCACGCACTATCTCCTAACACTACTGACTGCAAGCTCTATTATTAAAGATGGATCACTAGCTATATAGGTGAGGTGAATATCACGGTGTATACTGCGGTCAGGGCACGCAGACAATAACCAGAAAACAGCAGAGATAAAGGGGTATATACAGATGTATACTGTGCTGTGCTGGAGGCACACACAACTTCCAATAACTCCTGCAGATGGCAATTGGGCTCAAATAGAGAACAGCTATGTAGGTGGATTATAGGGGTATGTACTGGGTACAGAGCACGCAAACAGCACGCACTATCTCCTAACACTACTGACTGCAAGCTCTATTATTAAAGATAGATCACTAGCTATATAGGTGAGGTGAATATAGTGGTGTATACTGGGGTCAGGGCACAGACAATAACCACTACACAAGAGCAAGATAGGAAATCAGCCAAAAACGATCGGTGTGTAACTGTGTTGAAGGTACACAGAACACCCACTGCTTCAGATGCCAACACACTACACGAGGCCGCCGCGATGGCGGCCTTATATAGTGTGGGGCGTGCACTACACAGCCTGAGCTATGATTGGCCACAGGCATCCTGCCTGTGGCCAATCATGGCTCTCCTCGCTGCTGGCGCTGCGATTGGCCAAGCATGCGGGGTCACAGTGCATGCTTGGCCAATCATGAGCCAGCAATGCACTGCGCCATCGCAGTGCATTGTGGGCCGTGCGCGCCACACGAATTTTGACGCGAACGGACCAAGAGTTCGGATTTCGCCGAACGGACGAACAGCCAATGTTCGAGTCGAACGTACGTTCTACTCGAACACGAAGCTCATCCCTAATCGCCAACAGCTGAGTAACTGTGGAGAGATAGGAGCTGGCAATTAGGCAACAGCTAAGAAGGAAGGGCAGGTACAATGTGGACCAATGTAACTAAGCAAAAACACCATACCTGGAGTTCAGCTTTATTATTTAACTGCCTTAAAGATTAAATGCATTTCACATGAATGGACGAAGTGGGAGTAAACTCCCATGGTTGATTTTTACCTATAATTAGGCTTGCCTATAAGTAGTGTAAATATCTCCTAAACGTGCTCTTAAGCTTCAGCTGCGACAGGTCTCCCAACTGCATACAGAGAAGGCCAAGCAGCGCATCTTTTTCTGTAGGCAAAGGATATTTGAGTATGGAGAAAGATCGGGCAAACTACTTGCTTACCTCGCCCACTTAGATTCCCGTCCCCCAGTTGTGGTATCACTGATGGACACCCAGGGGAATGATATCACTGATCCACAACAGGTGGCGGAGGAATTTGCGAGGTTCTATCGAGCACTCTACGCCACCCGGGTCACTCATACTCCTCAAGACACCAGAGACTACCTAGCGAGAATTACATTTCCCAAATTGACAGACGCCCAACGCGACCTTTTAGAGGCCCCTATTACTAAGGAGGATATTTCCGAGGCTATCTCCTCGCTGGCCACTTCCAAGGCACCTGGACTGGACGGCCTACCACTTGAATTCTATGCCACCTACTCTGAAATTTTGACCCCTAAACTCCATGACCTATATGAATCCATATTTGACACGGGAATCCTACCCCCCTCCATGAGAGAAGCGCAAATAGTTGTAATTCCCAAGCCAGGGAAGGACCCAAACTATCCGGAGTCATATAGACCCATCTCCCTATTACAGGTCGACGTTAAAATACTGGCCAAGATTCTTGCCTCCCGCCTTAATCAGGTCATCCTCTCACTGATCCACCCTGACCAGACCGGCTTTATGCCAGGGAAAAACACTGCCATGAATATCCGCCGCCTACTTATGAACATCCAGGGATCCCATGACGAAGTCGGCTCGCGGGTCGTGGTGGCCTTGGATGCTGCCAAGGCCTTCGACTCCGTGGAGTGGAACTACCTGTGGGAGTGCCTCTCGGGATTTGGACTTGGCCCCAACTTTATTCGATGGGTCCAACTCCTATATCAATCCCCGGGAGCCAAGGTGTTTGTGAACGGTTGGCTCTCCGATCAGTTCCCGCTGGAGAGAGGGACTCGGCAAGGTTGCCCCCTTTCTCCCATGCTGTATGCGTTGGCTGTGGAGCCACTGGCTATTATGGTTCGCGCAGACTCCAGTATTCGTGGCCTTAGGATAGGGAATTTGGAGGAAAAGATCGGGCTGTATGCTGACGATACACTCCTTTACTTAGCCGACTCGGGTCCCTCCCTTCTTACAGCCCTTCACACCATAGACTGTCTTGGTAGTCATTCGGGTCTGAGTATCAACTGGTCTAAATCCCAGATCCTTCCGCTTGATCATTTCCCCTCTGTACCCACGTCCCCTCCTCTAAATCTCCCTAGGGTTTCAGTGGTCAAGTATTTAGGAGTGCAGGTCACCAGACTGCTGACGGACTATGTACCCCTTAATATTGAACCCCTCTACACCCTGATTAAGAACAAGACACAAACCTGGGCCAGACTACCTCTGGGTGTTATGGGACGCATCAGTCTGGTTAAAATGATCCTCCTGCCCAAGATACTTTATTTGGTGTGGCATGCACCCCTGTATATACCACAAAAATTTTTCAAGACAATTGAATCAATTCTTAACTCATTTATATGGGGTCACAGCAGACACAAATTGTCTTGGAAAATCCTGAAAAACCCGGTGACAATGGGAGGGGCTGCTCTTCCAGATCTCCAGGATTATTATCTTGCCTCCCAGTTGTCCCATTTTTATCACTTTGACAAGAACGAGCTGCTAAGATACCAGACATTAATTTGTAAACGCCCTGACGACCCTGCCCACACCCCACTTCAGTCAGTCCTTAGGGCCCCATTGCCACGACGTCCCCCCCATCACAAAGACGACATGTTGACGCACCACCGGAGGGTATGGCGGACGTCCCTAAAAAAACTTGGGACCCCACAGTTTCATTGTTACACTCCTCTCTGGTTTAACACTCAGTTGCCCGAACTGCTGTCCGTTCCGGACCCCGCAGCTTGGACACGCTATGGTATCCTATACATGCACCAAATTATGACTAACACTGGGCTTAAATCCTTTCAAACGCTAAAGGAGGAATTCACACTCCCTAACCATCTCTTCTTCAGATATTTACAGCTCCGACACGCGATACAGACTCAATTTGCCGATTTCAACCCCACCCTGACAGTCCCCCCTATAGTGGATATAGTCACGGGTGCTGAGCCAACCAAGTTGATCTCCACCCTTTACTCCGCCATCCGTCTGCCAGGCACCGGGGCATTGGCCTATGCTGCTAAAGCCAGATGGGAGGTGGATGTTGGAATAATTGAGGATGAGGAGTGGGATGAAGTCTTGGGGGATGTTAAGAGAGTCTCCCCCAGGCTGTCGGACCGCCTCACACAGCTGTACATTATCCATAGGACATACCTGACCCCCCAGAAGATAGCACGTTTCAAACCCTCGTATAATCCAGGATGCCGCTTATGCGACCATGCTCCAGGCTCTTTCTATCACCTCATATGGTCCTGTCCGGTTATCCAAACATACTGGATGCAGGTAATTCGCTTTCTCCATGACCAGATGGGCTCTCCTGCTAGCCTTGACCCAAAGCTATGCCTGCTTGGTCTATTACCAGAGTTAGACGCTGACAAATCCCTTCGCACCTTTTTGCATGAAACGCTGTTCCTGGCGAGAAAAGTGATTGCTCGTGGCTGGATGCAGGCCCTCCCCCCCACGATCCAATGCTGGAAGAAAGAGGTTAACGATACCCTCCCGTATAAGAAACTGATCTATACGCATAGAGGATGTTCACTTAAATACGAGCGGGTCTGGGGTAGATGGTTGGGGGATGGGGAGACATGTACTTGAAGTGTTGATATATTGATCCTTTGCTTCCCTCCCATCTCTGCTTTCCCCTTTCTGTGCTTCCTCCACCTCATGGGCCTACTTGCACTATGTCCCCTTCCCCCTTCCCTTCCCCCTTTTTTTTTTATGTATTTATATTTTTACTTATTTTTTATTTTATTTTTTCTTTACTTTATTTTTTTTTTCTCTGCCTGCTCCCCCTCCCCTGGTTGACCCAACTTAGCCCTATGCTGACTATACCTAAGATGGGTGTCTGAACTCTATACAGCACAGCTAACCCAAAGCACTCATGTATGCAACGCTGTTTTGGCCAGAACGGCCCTTGTCACTAGATGTACCGTCTGTATGCCTACTATGTATGTCATCTTCTCTGTTTCCTTATTTTACCAATAAAGTTTGTTTTTTCGATTAAATATCTCCTAAACGTGCACTCCTGAGCTGCTTCTGTGCGTCCATAAGTAGACATGTGCTGTTAGTTTTGTTCTGAATCAAAAATTGGAACATTTGGATGTATCAGTCACAAATGGAACGAAACAAATCTGAAACAAAATATAACGAAACAAAATTTCCTCCAAAATAACAAACTACCCGAATTCGAACCGAGTTCAAATTTGAAACAAATTCTAAAACAAATTTGAAATGTAAACATATTATTGACTATTGCTGATTTCCTTCAAAAACTGTGTGCAAGTACACCTAGAAGAATTTATGCTGTTTTGAGGGCCAGTTCACACCAGACGCTGTTCCGTTCAGTTCCGTGTGCTTTTTTCTGCAATAAAAATGCATGCACATGTATTCCAATGGCTCTAGTTCACATCATGCAGTCAGTTTCTGGTGCAGAAACTGACCGGAACTGACTGTATTGGTGCAGAAAAAAAGGAACTGCACAGAACTGCATCTGGTGTGAACTGGCCCTTAAGCCAAAGGGTATTCAAATACTGATTTGATTTAGATTTTTCTTCTGTTCACTCACTCTGCATTTTTTAAATTGATAAAAATAAACAAAATATATTTTTGAAAGCATTCTTACTTTACATTACTTCTTCACACTTGCCTAAAACAATTGCACACTACTGTACATAGAGACAGCAAAATGTTGAGGTCAGATATTCGTTTTATAACTTAGAACATTTCAAATATTCTGAATAAACCTCATTAACCTCCTGCAGACTGCCCCATGCACATATACTGAGGCAGGGCAACTTCTTTGTGCCAGATCTTGTACCTAGTACATGATCTTACACTTCCTGGTCTGGGACACAGTCAGTGTTGATGGGGGAAACCATTCTGCAAAGCTATTGTGTTCTCTCAGTGGGAGAGGAGAGCCACCCCTACTGGGAGAAATCAGTGATTATTGCTAGCAGCTATAGCTGCTGGCAATAATTGCATGAAGAATCCGACATGCTGGCTGTACTCAAGTCGATCGATAGATTGACTTGGATACAATCAACCTGCCCATAGATGGTTCAAATCTCAGCCAGTCCCTGCTGAACCGGGCAACATTCAAACCATCTATGTGGAAAACAGTGTATATAACACGTGACTGAATATAGTGAAACAATAGATCAGGGAAAAAAACTATCAAAGATAATGTTTCCAAAAAGTAAAACATCAATGATAAACAATATACATGTGCATATTGTGCAATAAACAAAAAAGCAATAAAAATGGGTTATTAAACCAAAAAATTCTGTCAGACTCTGAGACCTACTCTCCATTACTTTTAGACCCCACTACCCAATTCAAAGGTGAACTAAAAGAGTTGGTTGAGAAAGGGTTTAACATGGGTATTTTAAATAAAAAAGAAAGGGACTTTCTGGTACCTTTGGCGCCGCGCTTACCGGTCATGTATTCTTTACCCAAGATACACAAATCTTTAGAAAATCCACCAGGGCGGCCCATCATCAGTGGAATTGACTCTGTAACCTCGCGTATAGGGAAATACATTGACAAATATCTGCAACCACTGGTGATGGGCACGCCATCCTTTTTGAGAGACACCAAGCATGTTATCAACATTCTGCAATTGATTGAATGGAAACCCACCTATCTCCTAATTACCGCGGATGTAGCTTCACTGTACACCGCTATCTCCCATCAATTGGGCTATGAAGCAGTCCATCACTTTCTGGCCCAGGATGGTAGTATTTCGGTGACTCAGCGCAACTATATTCTTGAATTACTTCTGTTTGCCATGACGCACAATCACTTTTGGCATGACGGGACCCATTTTTTGCAAGTGAAGGGAGTGGCCATGGGAGCTAAATTTGCTCCCAGTATGGCCAATCTCTTCATGGCAAAATGGGAGGAGGACATAGTCTTTAGTGACAAACCCCCGGAACTAGTCACCTGGAAAAGGTTTATCGATGACATCTTGTTTATCTGGGATGGTGACAGTTCATCAGCAGAGCTCTTCCTGTCCCATTTAAACAATAATAACCGTGGGATAGTTCTCAGCTATGTTTCAAGCCCCACTAATATCCAATTTTTGGATTTGAATATTTCCATCCGGGATAATAACATAACTACTACAACGTTTTTCAAGAAAACCGACAGGAATAGCTATATTCCCCTCGATTCCTGCCATCATAGGTCATGGCTCTCAGCGGTCCCTAAGGGCCAGTTTCTTCGCTTAAAACGCAATTGCTCTTTTAATGAGGATCTTCTTAAGGAGGCACTTATCTTAAAAGAGAGATTCCTAGCTAAAGGTTATAACAGTGAGTCCCTTGATTCCACCATAATGGAGGTCAACAGTAGGGAACGTCAAACATTGTTAGCTGAGAGACCACCCAGGACTGACAACATGGACAACTATGGGGTTTCCTTACTCACGACTTTTTCCAGTCAGCATTGGGCTGTGAAAAGAATTTTACAGAAACATTGGTCGGTTATCAAAAATGACCGAATCTTGGGCCCCGAACTTCCTGATAGACCAAATGTGATCTTTAGGGGTGCAACCAACTTGCGAAATATGATTGCTCCAAATGTCCCGGACCCCCCAACTAGACCCACTTTTTTTGGTGATTTGAAGGGCTTCTACCCCTGTGGGAAATGTAGAGCTTGTAAGCTAAATGCTCTACGTGGCAGGAGATTTACTGAGTTCACCTCGTCTAGCAATGGACTTACTTACCCCATACGAACATTCATTACATGCACCACTAAGTGCGTTGTGTACTTACTTAGATGTCCATGTGGTTTGGAGTATGTGGGACGCACAGTACGCATGCTACATGTGCGCCTGGGGGAACATATCACTAACATTTGTAAAGGATTTGACAAACATAACGTTAGTAAACATTACGACCTAAAACACAATCGGGACCCAAGAGGTACCACCTTTCTGGCTTTAGATAAATATACCCCACATTGGCGCGGCAGTAACGCCAAGCGCACTATTTCCAGGGCAGAAACAAACTGGATCCATAAATTAGGGACACATATTCCTGGGGGGCTTAACGTCGAATGGGACATTAATTGTTTTATTAATAACAGTTGATTTAACATTCCCTTCTTCCCCTTTTACTGTACTGATTTTGTATTCAGTCTGGGTCTCATACACTGTGATGATTAATTTCACTATCATTATCTGTATTTCTGTAGCAATGTTTGCTAGGTAGTTTATACAATTTTTTATGTAATCTATATATATCTTATGAGAATAGAGTGAATGTAATGTTCTTTCTAAACCCGTTGGATATGTCTCATCCATGAAATTTTTATAACTGGACTATGATGGGTAATGGTGGGTAGCTAATGCTGTTTAGGCCCCCACCTCAATATTAAGGTCACTTTTCTTTCTTTGGATGGTAACCTATACGTATGTATTGTATATATATACATTTTTTATTTTATTATTTTTTTGAACCAAGTCACCCATTTTTTGGGACATACATACAGTTAGATGGCCATCATTAGTGCATATGGCCATCTGTCAAACAAAGGGGATTTATCATAGGACTCATTGTTTGTATTTTTCACTGGTCACTTTTATTAGTTTATTTTATATTTGAGTTCCACCATTAAGTTATGATGGAACTCCAGCTTTATTTTAACTAACTGGTCGTCGACCGTTTTTTCCTTTTTCTTCCTTTCTATATGTGGTAACCAATCCGAAGGGACTGGTCATTTGTGGGTTAATTCCATTATGCACGGACGTTTTGGTCTGCACCTATGGCAGGGCTCCCTACCTCACCCATAGGCTATTTAAACCTTTAGCACGAGGGTGTGGGCGTACCCCTGATGACGTCAATCTGTGACGAAACGATCGTCGGGTAGATACGTCTACATCTCGTGCTATTTTTATCTGCTTGATTTTATATTTTTGCTAGCAATTCTCTTCGTTCAATTTTATACGACTCCATTGAGTCATCTGTATCTTTCAACGTCTATTTGGTTGGAAAATAAAGTACACGTGTTTTAGACTTTATCACACGATTGGGCGCTTTTTTTCCTTTTTCATCCATTTGGTGATACGCCAACTTGAACATTTTCGAACGGACCGGAACGGACGACGTTCAAGGAACACGCGAAGGTGTGGGTCATCTTTTACCTTCCTACCCCCAAAGGTGATTCGAATCATCCATTCACACGAGGAGTGTCGGAGGAACGATCTTGTCCGATCCCAATCGTTGGGGAGTTCGTATCTGCGCACACTAAAGGTGGCTCTGGTAAGCCTTAACTACTTACTTAAACTGTACAGTGAAAGAATTTACGTGGTCAAGCACCTACACCAGTGATACCTGGGACCAACTTTAAAGTTTCATTCACGTTCCACTTAATGAACTTTTATCTTCACATATATGGGGCCTTGTAAATCACTTCATTTATCCTAAGCATGGGATTTGTTTTGATTTGTTTTTCAATTTTGTTGTTTATTTTCCTTACTTAATCACAAGTTTGTGCTTCACAGCATCAAGCTGTAGTCTAAATAACTATTTGTCCTTTTAAAAGTGTTTTTTTTGACAATTTTTTGATTTTTTTGGTTTAATAACCCATTTTTATTGCTTTTTTGTTTATTGCACAATATGCACATGTATATTGTTTATCATTGATGTTTTACTTTTTGGAAACATTATCTTTGATAGTTTTTTTCCCTGATCTATTGTTTCACTATATTCAGTCACGTGTTATATACTAAGCGCTGCACTGTTTTCCACATTTCTGTTATTTAGACCTAGTATCTGTTTTTTTGTGCTTAGCTGCTATTTTCTTAAATTGAATTTTTTTCATATCAACTAATTTTTACCAAGCGCAAGTTTTACTCTTTTGTTCTTTATTCAAACCATCTATGTCCGGTTTTACTGTAAGTACAAATAGAGAACAGTACAGCCATAGAACTTTCATGGCAAATGTAGGTAAAACTTACAAGCAAGACAGACTAGACATAGTTTGAGAATAACAAACAGTGGTGTACATAAATAGCAGGTACAGAAAACTATTAAGGATCAAATTAGACCATCAAAATAACCAGGGATGGTCAAAAAAAAATAAAAAAATTGGGTGCACGAATTTCAAAAGTGCTGGTCAAATAGGGTAGAACCTAGTTTCTGGTCCATACGGCTCCATAGGATGACAGAAACAAGAAAACCATTATGTTCCTACACAACTTTCATCACATTTAATAAAAAAACATTGTCATACATACTGTCATATACATATTTTTGTACGTAATATTATAATGCCTATGATATTTACTTTGTGGTTATGAATGGCTGCATGGGTGGTTGTGGACAGGTTTTCTAAAATGTCACTTAACTCCACTTCCAGGACTACCCTCTACTGTCACTTTGGTTTCCATCTTCATTAGGGATATCTTTCGTCTCCATGGTATGCCCTCACACATTGTCTCAAATTTTTCTCAGTTTACAGCCTGCATCTGGAGGTTCTTCTGGGTTGTACTTTTTTCCAATCAGGTGCAATACTTCTCATGTGATGTTTTATTGTATGAAACCAGTAGACATTTCACAAAAATAGTACGTTCTGTTCAGTAAATAGAAACATTTTGCAGTTTGCCCCTTCGGTAATTTTTGTTTGGAAGGTCTGAATTGGCTCTTGAAATTTGTGTACACACGATACGAAAATCTTATCATTCGAAATATGGAATTTTCCCTCTGATGATAATACAATATGTAAGCCCTATTAGTGATTGCCAAATCTGTTACACAGTAGACTTACCATTCCATAGATATGGTCATACACAGTTAGGACCAAAATTAGCAAATTTGGGCCTAATGTGACAATTCCAACTCCATTAAAAAAATGTTCTTTTCCCTTTTGCACACAGAGGAGCAGACAATGTTAAATGTCAGGGCTTCCTTAGCTTTTGTATAATCACTAAAAATAAGCAGTTTTACGGAACATATCTGCATATGGCAAGAACCAGTTGTAATATGCAAATTAAAGTTATTCTTTTTAATTAGTTCAAAATAACCTTCCACTAATCTATCTCTACTGAAAAATTCATGTAATGATTTGACATGGGTTAGGGTTTTCCATTACTGCACTTTGTATGCCCATCTTAGCTCTTGCACTAACTTACATAATAAAACTGCCACCTTTATTTAGATAGCTTATATTACTTGATGAGAAAATGAGCTGCCTTTAAAAACAGTAGAACCGATCTACTATACATACATTGTACCAAATATGAAACAGGAATCTATTGTACAGTATATATCCAATCGATTACCAATACCAGTATTTAACTCATTGGATCTTCTTGTATATGTATAGTGTACTCATTTTAATGCTCCCTGTGCCCCCCCCCCCCCCCCCCAACCTTTTCTGGCGGCAGTAGGTGGTGTGCACAAGTGAAGGTATAACAAGCTTGTAATGACTATACTCAACTCAATTGTTATGTACTGTATATGTCTTAAGGTATACAAAAAGATAGTATCTTTGATCATGTGAGTTTTATATTAATATGATGATGTCACCTACAATTTTCATGCTCCATGTTGGGTCCCTGATGGAGGCTTTAATGTTGTGAAATCTTCGTTTTAGCTGATAAAATCACAAATATTTAAACAGTATGTGTACAAGTAGTACCTGGCTCATTTTCAGATATTCAAAACAAATTTGAATAACCAACGAAAATGTTGAAAACTAAATGAAAACTAAACTAATTATGAAAACAAATCATTTTAATATAAAGAATGTAATTAAACAAAATTTTTAGTTTAACACATTTATCCACAGCTAAATGTAACGTATTTTTATGAAGCCGACATGGTGTCATGCTAGCGATAGAGCTCTGCCTCTTGCCCACTCCCTCAGGGCCAGTGAATAGCATAAAAAAGCGCTGTTAGCCACCCCCCCCATTCGTCTTTTTTTCCCTCATACCTCAACGCACCAGTGATGAAGTAACCAGCATTATGTCATAACCTCTGCCTCTGTGCAGCATCTGGCTGGGTTCAGCCTCTTCCAGTACACCCGCTAAATGCACTAAATGGCCTGGGAGCCCCTTCTGTGGGTCTTAATGGGGCCTGCAGTGTTTCCTCACTAGGAACAAAATCTGCCAGTTTTGCTAGCGAGTGTGGGCAGAGGTGTGTGTTTGGAAGGGGGGGGGGGGGGGCAGCTATTGCAATTTTTTCATTTGTATTACCTGCACTATTTAGGGTTTGCTGTCCCTTATTTGTTTTTGTTCTCCATTTGTTTCTTACCCTTTTTCTTTACCTTTTTTTTACTTTCTCTCTTTCTTTCCCTTTTTTTCCCCCTCATAGGTCTCTGGCTGTGGTGGGGGTGGGGGTGTTGTGCATACCTCCCCGGCGTGTTCCATCCGCCCTATAGGGTGAACATGGCCACTTAGTGCTCCTTTTCTCTCTAAAGGGACCTGGTGAGGACATTGGGCCGCGCATGCGCGATGGCCGGCAGGAGCACCGCCCGCCATTTTTGTTCAGGGAAACCTGCTGGTATTTTACCAGCAAGTGGGTGGGTGGGGCTGGAGGAGGTCTCTGCCTTCCCCCTGCTCTATTTAATAGGCTTGGTTTGCCTTGAATGGTGGGCAGACTTCCCTCCTGGGATTACTCTTCTACAGACAAGCATCTGTTGAGCACCCTCTACTGTTTCCTTGGAGGTACTACAAAAAAAGGAGAGAGAACTTTAAAAAAAAAAAGGGAGTGTGAGCGTTTTTATTGACCTTTTTTTGGAGAGAATACATTTATTCTTTAATCCCAAAAGTGCAAAAATAATCAAATGTTGAGTATTGACATATCAACATACTGTGATATGCAAAATAAATTGTGATTTGCATATGCAAAAAACTCTAATGCCACGTACACATGACCGGACTTTTCGACTGACTTGGTCCGGCGGACAATCCGACGGACTTTGCAGCTGAGGTCCGCCGGACTTTCAAATGAACGGACTTGGCCACACACGATCACTCCAAAAGTCTGACGGATTCAAACGTGATGGTGTAGAATAAGGAAGTTCATAGCCAGTAGCCAATAGCTGCCCTAGTGTCAGTTTTAGTCCGTCAGACTAGCACACAGACGACCGGATTTTTCGACCAGACTCGAGTCCATTGGAAATATTTGAAGCAGGTTTTATTTCTAGGTTCGCCAGACTTTTGGGAAGAAAAAGTCCGCTGGAGCCCACACACGATTGAATTGTCCGACGGATTCCAAAAGTCCCGTCGTGTGTATGTGCACTATGCAAATTGTATATCAACATTGGTAGTATAGTTCCATTGGTGATTAAAACATTAATCCATTAGTATATAATGATGGAAAGGAATCCAGGAGTGTAGGACTAAAGGAGTCACCATCTTGTGTGCATCCACCACCCAGGGGAGAAGGTTAAATATGCTTACCAGACGGTAGCATCAATCAGGCATGTGATATCAAAGCTCTATATAGTGAGGGGTACAATTCCTCCTCCTCAGCTGAGCCTCCTCAGGCAACCTTGACCCGGCATGTGAGAATATGGATCAGGATGACAATGTCCCAGATGGTAAAAAAAAAACTCCTTTCACCACAGAACCATTTGGTAGGTTTATGGTTAACAGCATCCATAAATAAACATAAGGTTATGGTTTATTTGAAATAAAAAGGCTTTACATAGATTCCAAAATGTATTGCATCATGTAAAAAATCTCCCCTGTGATCAAAAAAGCATAAAATTCTAAAGGGCGCAATGGCATGGAAAGGACTGTCTTCTCTTTCCCTACCTTTAATTTTTCAGCTGCCCGTCCCACCCTTCCTCCTGTGATGAGTCAGTCACCATTTATACAAGACCTTCAACTCTTAAAGTGGATGGAAAGCCAATTCCTGAAATTTGAGCTGGGCACATATACCCATGTATCTGCAGTGTTTTCATATCTCTCTTTAAAGCACTAAGTCCCATGGCTTTATCCTGCTCCATTCTACTGTTATCAGCATGATAATTTCTGACAAGTTCTCTGACAACTGTGATAAAACCAGCCTGAGTTTTGTGTCAGGGTGGGTGCTATAAACAGATTAGCAGAAAGCTGCTCTACTCACAGGACAGCTCTGAAAGTCTCTGCCTATGTGGAGGGGGGGTGTGTGCCTTTCCTCCATTCAGCTATCTCCCAGCATAATCCAACACTACACTGCTACTGCTGAATGATGAAGTGAAAATTCTAGCATGATGTTCACTTTCTAAACAGTATATAAAGCTAATGACAGCAGATATATATGTAAAAGAGTAAGAGGAATTGTTTCCTCTCTGTGTTTCATCTGAGGCTGTTCCCTTCACTGGGTATATGTGAGGGTTTACATCCACTTTAAGGTAGGGGACCACCGTCTGGGTAAGTTTTTCAGGATTTTGCAGATTTTGATTATTGCGGATTGCTTTGATTTGTTTAAGCCCTGTATGCTCATGCTCTCGAAGATCAGCCCTATATGCACCGCTAAGTATGCACCTCATGTTTCAGCCCTGTATGCACCACTCCTATTCCAAATGGAAGTGGAAAAAAGAGGCGGCACACCTCCACTTCTCCTGAGCAATAGCAGCACCCTAATAAAAAGACCTGCTGGACCTGTGGAGAAGTCCTAATGCCCAACAAATTAGTGTGCAAGGGCTGCCTGGAAGAGTTCACAGTGGACAGAGAGCAGGAGACTACCCAGGTGCCGACCTTGCTGAAGAAGGTGGTGCAAGAATCCATCTCGGAGGTCACTTCCATTATTTCAGCCAGACTTAGTGCTAGTCAGGATTCAGGAAGCCCCGCTAGAGGATCAACCAGGGACATTAGCAGGTAGCACTCCTCATTTCAGCACTGTCTCTGGGGAGTCTGCACAGCAGGCAGAAGCCAGCAGTTCCTCTTCTTTAGAGAGTGATTCAGAACAGCTCAGATTTAGCTTTTCCTTGGTGGATCCATATATCTAGGTAATCAGGTAGGCCATTGCATGGGAGGAAGATGAGGCCCCCAAAAAGGCGAAATTCTATTTTCCTTTCCCCCAAAAGCCCCAATCCTTTTGTACCTTAATGGGGAAATTAAGGGTGTCCTTAAACAAGACCGTACAGAAAAAAAAATCGTATTTCGTGTACGAAATTCAATTCGGATTCGTACGAAATATGAATTTTCGTTAGATTTGTAAACTTTTCGTAAAAGTAACGAAAGTTCGTTATGATGAATTTATGATTATGAGGGGTTCTCACCATCCCTTTGCTGTGCGGACTTCCTCTGATTGGTGAACAAAACACCAGTCATGTTTCTGTTAATTTGGATCTGAAATTCGTTAACGAAATTTCGTATTTTGTATGAAATTCGTAAGCATAGAAATTCCCATAGGGGTCCCACCATCCCTGTGCTGGGTTCCCGGGTCTGAGTGTACACCTGCTGTGCCCATTATGAGGGGTTCCCACCACCCCTGTGCTGTGCTGACTTCCTCTGATTGGTGAACAAAACACCAGTCATGTTTCTGTTAATTTGGGTCCAAAATTCGTTAACGAAATTTCGTATGAAATTCGTAAGCATAGAAATTCCCATAGGGTTCCCACCATCCCTGTGCTGACTTCCTGGGGTTTTAACTTTTAGGTTCAATAACTTTTCGTAACAATCCCTGCACTATGCTGACTGCCTGGATTTTTGACTTTTAGGTTTGTTAACTTTTCGTTAATTACAAATTTTCGTTATGAATTTGGATCCGAAATTCGTAAACAAAATTTCGTATTTCGTACGGAATTCGTATGCATAAAAATTCGTATTTCGGATTCGTACAAATGTACGAATTTTTGGAAATTCGTACGAATTTTCGTTTCCTACAAAACTAATCGCACATGTCTAATCCCCTGTAGGAGGCAGATGTAGCCTCACTTGACTCCCCTTCAGTTGTGGATGCAACAGTGGTCCGGCTAGCCAAGAATGTTACACTCCCAATGGAGGATTCCACCTCCTTTAAGGACGCAATGGACAGAAGAATAGATCTGGACCTGAAGAGCATCTATCAAGCAGCTGGAGCAGCCTGTCACCCAGCTGTAGCCCTCACCTTGGTGGCCAGTGCCTTGAAGGTCTGGACTCAGAACGTTGAGTCAGCAGTAAAGGAAGGGGTTACAAGAGCAGATATTGTTTGGACTCGAGAAGAACTCGTGTCATTAGATTCCATAGGCAAGGCAGCCAAAGACACGATCAATAGTTCAGCCAGGGCAATGCTGCACTCCGCCATGGCTAAAAGGGCTCCAAAGTTAAAACCTTGGGCCGCCGATGCATCGCCATAACAGAATTTTTACAAGATCCCCTTTGAAGGCAAGGCCCTATTCGGCAGTAAGATGGAGACGGGCATCTCAAGAGTATCTGGTGGCAAGTTATGCCTGCTTCCACAGGACAGGAAGCAGAGGCGAGCAAGGTATTTTCATAGCAGATCTCATTCCTCCAGATTCAGGGAGCCAAGATCCAGCAGACAAACCAGATTATCAATGGAGGATGGGAGGGTACCCAGTCTACCTTCCTCAGGGCACACAGGCAGAAAGCCATAAAGGAGCCTAGCAAACCCTTTTCATGGTGTTCGCAGTAGGGTCCAGGCTGGCACATTTCATGGATGTATGGGTGGAAAATTATACAGAGTAATGGGGGAAGGCAACAGTCACCCAGGGCCTTTTCTGGCACTTTCACAGTGCCCCTCCTTCGGATCATTTCTCCCCCACCAAGATCCCGGAGGCTTCGCAGAAAGCGGTGGTTCTGCTACAATATATACACACAGGTTCCATCTTCAGAAAGATATACATCCTGTTCATGGTCACCAAAAGGGATGGAGGCTGGAATCCAATCATAGATATTAAAAGGCTAAACCACTTTATCCTTCTGGAAAGATTCAAGATGGAGTCCATCCACACAATCATTCAAGCAGTGCAACCAGACCACTTGATGCTTTCTTTGGATCTACAGGATGCCTATCTGCATGTCCAATTCTTGTCCTATTTTCAGCGGTAGCTCAGGGTTGTGGTCGGTTGCACTCACCTGCAATTCACCAGCCTTCCCTTCGGCCTATGCACGTCCCCCAGGACATTCACAAAGGTCTTCATTGCGGTATTAGCCCCGCTCAGAGTGAAGGGTCTCCGGGTCTATAATTACCTGGATGAAGTCCTCCTGTTGGCCAGGGACTGGAGGGAGCTTTTGACCCACAGAGAGATCCCTATCCATACCTTGCAGAAATTTGGTTGGCTTATCAACATCAAGAAGAGCCAGCTTGTCCTACCACAGCAATTGGTATACCTGGGGGCACTCTTCAACATGACCAATGCTTCAGTCTCAATTCCGCCAGCAAAAGCATTGATAGTCAGGAAAAGAGTACTGACAACAGCAAATTTTACTCACCTGTCAGCACCCCAGTGTCTCAGCCTGTTGGGCACCATGTCTTTATGCATTCCAATGCTCCCTTGGGCGCATTGGCACATGCGGCAGTTCCAGCTAGGGTTTCTTGCGCAGTGGAAAAAGCAGTACCTAGCACAACTAATAACATTATCTCTCAGCATGAGGAGGAGCCTGCAGTGGTGGCTGAAGAAGGACACCCTGAAGAACTTGCGCACCTTAGGACCATTAGAATGGACCTTTGTTACAACAGATGCCAGTGAGATTGGCTGGGGGCACACTGCGATGGACAGCCAGTCCAGGGAAAATGGACATTCCCATAATGTCCTGGGCTGAAAATCACGTTCAGGCTCAGAGGCAAGTCTATCTCCCTGGGAAGCTGAACATGCAGGCAGACCTTGTCGCTCGAAAATTTCCAGACCAGAACGAGTGGGCTCCACACACAAAAGTGTTTTCCCAACTTGTTCACAAAAGGATCTCTTTGCTTCTCCCAGCAATTGCAAACTCCAGAGATTTCTGTCCCTGGTTTCTGCATCCTCAGGCAGAGGGGACAGATGCTCTAGTTGCACCTTGAAACTGTGTCCTAGCCCATGCCTTTCCTCTGGTTTCTCTAATAATGAGATTCCTTTTGAGGCTGTTGAAGAAGAGCATGACAGTCATGGCAGTTCTTCCATTTTGGCCACTGAGGCCCTGGCTTATGCTGGCGATCCACCTCAGCATTTGGCAACCAGTTTCCCTCTCAGTGTTCCCACGCCTTCTAATTCAAGAAGACTTCCTACACCTGAGTATACACAGACTAGAGCTACAAGCATGGCTGTTGAGAGGGGGACGCCGGAAAGCCTAGGGTGCTCTTCTAGGGCAATCTTTACTCTATTAAGAGCCAGAAAACCTTCCAAAAACCAAGTATATGCTAAAGTTTGGAACAAGTTTTAAAATTTCCTGGCTGGACGGGAACTGGATCCTTCTGCACCTCCACTTTCAGCTGTCCTAGATTTTCTTCAAACAGGATTGATAATGGACCTTAGCCTGAGCTCGCTGAAGGTACAAGTTTAGGCTATCTCAGCAGTAACAATCAAATGGCCTGAAGATACGTTAGTAGTGCAGTTTCTAAAGGCGGTCATTAAAATCCGACCACCTGAGGCCGCGTACACACGGGCGGATTGTCTGTCCAACTTAGTCCGCTGAACCGTGTTTCAGCGGACAATCCGCTCGTGTGTGGGCTTCAGCGGACTTTTTCAGCGGACAGTCCGACGGACTTTGTCTTTCGGAATTTCCGTAATTTTGTCCGCTGAAACTTGGTTCTGTCCGTCCAAACTTGGTTTCAGCGGACAGTCCGCTCGTGTGTAGGCAAGTTGGACGGACTAAGTATGGCGCATGCTCAGAAAGGGTTTACACGGCTGAAGGTTGCATTGCAGTGTATTGGACGTCGTTTTTCTAGTCCCGTCGTACGTGCTGTACACGTCATCGCGCACGTTTTCAGCGGACTGTCTGTTCATCGTGTGTGGTCAAGTCCGTTCATTCAAAAGTTGAACGGACTGTCTGTCGGATTGTCTGACGAACTTAGTTGGGCAGACAATCCGCCCGTGTGTACGCGGCCTAAGAAGAGTCTTCCCTTAATGGGATCTGTCGGTATTACTGGATTTCCTATCTGATCATCCTTTTACTCCAACTAAACAGTGTTCACTGTGGGACTTTATCCACAAAACTGTTTTCCTGACTGCGATCACCATCAGGCAGGAGAGTCTCTGAACTTCAGGTCATGGGAGCATCAGATTGACATATTACCCTTTTTCCAGACTGAGTGGAACTTCGAACAGTAGACCATTTTGTCTCAAAGGTAGCCACTTAATTTCACCAGACAGGTGTCTGGGCTTTGCCTAACTTCTTGGAAGAAGATTTGGGTAGACTACATGTTCTGGATGTTTCAAGAACATTAAGGAAATAACTGTCAGCTAATGCTCCCTTCAGATGCTCAGATAAGCTCTGCATAATCCCAGTGGGAAAACATAAAGGAAAGGAGGCTACCTCAAGGACCTTGGTGCAGAGAATACAAGGCAAGAGGGTGGGAACTCTCTTCAATGGTGACTGCACACTCTACCAGGGCGGTAGCAGCCTCGTTGGGTGGCCCTTTGGAATGTGACGATGGAGACCATCTGCAGAGCGGCTTCATGGTCCTCTCAAAATACTTTCCTAAGGCATTATAGAGTAGATTCGGGTGCCTTATCATCTGTAGACTTTGGGAGGAGAACAATCTAATCTTCTCTTACATTATAAACAAAGCTAACATTGTTTAACCAGTACCCACCCTGTCATCTAGTTATTTATCACTAGTATGCTGCCATGTTGGTGTCAGTAAATACTTACTGTAATTTATTCTTTCCTGACGTCAAACCACGGCAGCATACGGAACCACCCTTGTACGTTTCGGTATGTGGCTTGTTACAAAGAATGGGGGGGGGGGGGGGGGGCAGTTAACTACGCTTTTTTTTTTTTATATTTTATCACTCATCCTAAGGGAGTGGCAAAGTGACAGAGCTCTATCACTAGTATGCTGCCATGGTTTGGCATCAGGAAAGAAAAACTACACAAAGTATTTGATACAAATTTCTGTTATTTTGTTCTGCGTGTCTAGTGAGGACTCCAAGGGGCAGCTCTGCACCTCCTCTGCAACAGGGAGACTAAAGAATCCACTCACTCTCTGCTTGCAACCACTGATCACTGGGGGCTTTAGGGGAGAAACTGTTTTTTTGTAGTGTACAGAAAGAGGAACTAATGCAGATTTTGCGAAAGTGTCTATCATGCATTCTAAACGTTGCACAGCATGTGTAAAATTCAAGTACAAGTTTTAGACAGGTACAATTTTTGAATGCATGAGAAACTTATACAAATCTGTCTGTGTCAATTATAAATTCCAGGGAATGTCTCTAACTTTACGGTAATAGTGGGGAATAGTTGAGTATAGCCACCTACACCTATTCATGTCGTTGTCCAGGACATCCCAAATTCCAGAATTACACAGTGTATCTATGATGCACAGTTTTGCCTGATAGGATGCCCAGCATTCGGCCCTATCAGGAGAGTTTGGGGGTGAGCGTGGCTGTTCAGGTCTTTTCTTTTTCTTCTCTGAGTCTTTCTAAATGTAAATTTTTCATAGAATTTTCAGAATTTTCTAATTAATATTTAGTAAATGTTTTCTCTTGTAAATTGGCCATTCATCCACCAGGTGGCAGAGCTCTCACAGAAAAAAATATATATCCAGGCTTGATTAATGAGTAAAGCGGGATTCATCAAAGATCACGCTGATGTTGTTAGCAGGCATGGGTCAAGTTTCAAATCGGCACCTTTGTTGTTTGCCATTTATAGAACAAACAAAGCAAATTCTTTTTGTGTTGCATAAGTTATACTCCATGAACCATGTTTATGAATGAAGAATACAACTGCAACCAGAATGATGTTTCACTGTTTATGTTTGCTACGGCCAGGGAGTTTTCTGCTTTTGTTAGTATAAGAATCTTAAAGGTTGCACCATCAAGGCCTGCTATAGATAGTCAGCACAATCTGCATAGCTTGCATTGGCGTGAGTCACTTGCGTTATATGACAGCAAATCGCAGTGGTAGTTTATTTTTTCACAATTAAAGTGACCTGTTAGGCCTTTTGCACACTATGGGGTTTATTTACTAAAGGTGAATTCACTTTGCACTACAAGTGCACTTGTGAGTGTAGTCGCTGTAGATCACTGTAGATCTGAGAGGAAGATCTGAAAGGAGGGCAAGCTTTGCTGATTTTATCATCCAATCATGTACAAGCAAAAATGCTGCCCCCCCCCCCCCCCCTTGGATCTACAGCGAATGCTCTTCCAAGTGCACTTGTAGTGCAAAGTGTATTTGCCTTTAATAAATAACCCCCTATGCCTTCAGCCCTAGTGATGAAATTCTGAGGCTTTTATGTGGGTGGAAGGCACAGACATGTTATCCAGCCCCACTGCTGGCAGCCTGTAAAAGTCTATGAGCGTTTAAAAGCTGCTGCGGTTGGATAGGGCTGCCTTCCGCCTACATTAAAATGCTGGAAACCCATGCACAGGGGCTAAATGGCCAGTGAACATGAGGCCCTATAAAATAAATATGGGAGCGACCATTGCTGCTCATTTGAAAATGCAATTTGTCTGCTGTTATGATGACTTATTGGCTTCATTATTTTGTGACAGACCCCAGGCCAGGAGGGCCTCCTATATCTCGCAGAAAGGGGAGGGAGGCACAACCCTATAACCATGTAGGCATGTACAGTATATTTTCTCCATTATAAGTGGCGCTGGCATTGCAGTTGGAGGGGAAGTCAAGAGAAACATGTGTAGCGCCCTGCTCCTAATGGGCAGACGCTATTATTTTTTTCAAATTTAGTTGTCTGAAGCTGTAGTTGGCTCAGACTAATTTTCTCTCAAAGTTCTGGTTTCTGTGCCAGTCCAGCTGGGTTGCACTGGTTCCCACTTGACCATAGGTGTCGCTGTCACCGCCGGTAGGTATGGAAATGCAGCAGGCTTGATGTATTGAATACTACCTCTTGCTCGGAAATAGCTTAGTGGGAGTGGTTTCCGTGCTGTGCATTCTGGGAGAGGGTATTTAAGGTACTGACGCCATTTTTGATGGTTCGTTTTCCGGGGTCTGCTATCCTGACCTCATGGCCCTCCTAGCCTGGGGTCTGTCGCATGGTCCTGGGCCTCGGGCCCGAGGCTCTGCAACTGAGAGTGTAGACCCAAAAGAGTCTTGGGGCCTACTGATCCAGCGGTGGTCCTGTGCTGTCTCGCCTGCGGGGAGAGGCCAAGAAAACTGGAGGATCCAGGGGAGGACTTTTCTAGTAGAAGACCACGCGCAAGGCTGGTGTCTCTGGAGGAGCTGTTGTGCCAGTGCAAACGCTGCCCACAAAGCCACAATAGTGTGAACTGTGAAGAGATCTGTGAATTGATAAACTACAAGTCCCATCTGCCATGTAATCATTGCACTCGTAGTCCATTACCACTTCCTGGGGAGTCTTCTAAGCTCCTGTACACACGGTCGGAGATTTCCACAACCAAATCCGTCGGATTTTGCCTGTCGGATTTTGTCCATCAGATCTTGTCCGAAACTGTTGCATACACACGGTTGGGCCAAGTTGGCGAAAAATCCGATCTTTCAGAACGTGATGACATAATTTCGTTACGATGGGACTACGTTCAGGCTAGTAGCCAATAGCTTTGATGTAGGAATTTGATCTGAGCATGCGTGGCACTTGGTCCGATGCAAATGCTCTACACATGATCTGATTAGGTCCGTCCGGCCCAGTTGGTCGGGAAATATTTCCAACAAGTTGGAAAATTGGGTCGGACGGAGATTCGGACGGAATCAGTCCGATGCATACCACACACGGTCGGATTATCCGACGACACGGTCTGATAAAACGCAATCCGACAGATTATCCGACCGTGTGTACAAGGGCTAAGAGCCTGTAAAGCCTGACATTGCACTTGCAATGTACTAATCAGGGGTGCAATGCTTAGCAGGCTCCTGTAAAAAAAAATGCTAATTTTCCCTGCAAAAATAAATGAATTACATTTTTTTTTTTTTTTTTAAAGGTGAACATAGCCTTTAAAAATGGCATCTGGCTTCCAGAGGGTTTCCAAAGACTGCTTTCATTTGTCCACTCCTGGGATATATAAATGCAACCCTATTTCATTACTGTGATAGAACGTAGACTGCTGTTCCTGCTATAGACACAATGGGGCACCAGTGTCAAAGCTATTTTATCTTGCTAAGGAAATGTGCCAAGTGACTACAGCGAGTTTCTTTTCACAAAACGAGAATAGCTGTTACATAAGGGAGCGAGTTTGTGTACTCACTCAGAAATATCTGAAGTATTTGGCGCAAGCTCTTTTGTTTCAGGTTGGGTTCTGGTAGGGAATTCTTGCTGGAGTCACAGTATGCATTCTTTTATCTTTGTGTATAAAGATAAGCCTTGCAAATAGACTGATTTGTATATATTTGTGTTGCCACAAGCCTTTTCTTGTTTTCCCAGAGACTGAGTTCAGCATAATGCAAATGGGCTTTCCAGGTCAGCCATAAAACAAGACACTTTTGTTAGTTATGTATGGTAAAACTGCACAATGATGAGTCAGAGCTGGGACCTGCTATTAAGGCCTAGTTACAGTTGCTACCTCTGCAACTAGAGTTCCCACATGTCCGGGGTTCACCCAGACAGTTCAGGTTTTAAATCATGTGTCTGGGTTTCAGGCGAAGAGAAACCCGGACACATTATTCAGACCAGGCTGTGGCTCCCCAAGTAACCAAGATAGTCGCACACAAATCTGTTGGCCTCTTGGGGCAGGTTCAGCATCAATGGGGGCAAGGCAATGATGTCATCAAGAGAAATTTGACCACACCCACTGTTCGCACCATCTCGCTATGCGCACCGCATTACTACTCTCCTCGGGGCACCCAAAAGTGTCTCAGGCCGCTTTTGGCTTGAAGAAAAGGTGGCAACCCTATCTGTAACCCATGTTGTTAGAGTATTACTGAGATGAATTGTCTGTCTTAATTGAAGGTAAGGAATAGATATTAGATGGTTTGGCATATGTGTCTACCATACAAATGTTTAGTAGAACAATCATGATAAAGACACACTGTTTCTGCTGAGGAGGCATGTACTGGCCCTTACCTTGTTGAATATTTGTAATGATGCAGGAATATACATATCTTAAGATGATCCCCCTTCTCTCTTCGCAAATATGGGGGTATCTGCCCCATCACAGTGCTAAATATAAGAATGAGCAGAACAGTTTCATGAATCTTGCTTAAAGTTCAAGGTTTTTTAACTTTGTGGCAAAGCCCATTGAAGTCTGCAAGGAGGGGGGCAAATTGGTGAAGCTTTTTACATTTTGTAGGGCTAATAATAAAGTTATTGTCAAAAAAAATCTTGAGAATTGAGGCACTGCCGTGGAGGACCTGTGCCAATGGGGGGAAAAATACAAGTATCTCTCCCTACCCAGAATTGTCAACCCTCCCTAAAAGTCCCAACAGAAATAATATGGCTGCTTTTAGCTCATTCTTTTTATAGGAAAAGCCTATGCACTGCATTATAGGTTCTTATTTCTGGTGGAAAAACCTGTAGACTTTTGGTCAAAAATGTGCAATTTGCCAACTTGGCCAATACTTGGTGTTAGCCTGGAGCCCAACATATCTGCTAACTTCATTCCTTGCCATATACCCACAGACAAACATTTCTTTTCAAATCTAGATGGTGAATAGTAGCGATCATCTCGTGTCTAGTAGTGACATGAAATATGACAATCCTACATTAGCCATTACCCTCATTAATGACTAGCAATGTGGACTACAATTGCAAAGTATAGCGATCCCCGTCATTTCTATGTACTGTATTGTCCCTCTAGTGAGCAGTATCACTAACTGACTTCATATCTGTGAGTCGACCCAAAGGCAATGTGGGATTAGTAGTTCCTCGTAATGACAATTACTCTGTATGACTCTGCACCCGGACTATACTGTATATCCCAGGGATCTTTGCTATCATCAGGGAGAATGCTGGGAAGAGCTTAAAAGAGACCAGAGACGCGTGCTCCCTTCCTCCTGGGCCTGGCGTGGGATCGACCTCTCCGTTCCGAGAGGGTGAGGTAATGGCCTACCACACGGTGTGGAACATTCAAACCCAGCCAAGAAGGGCCCATCTCTTCTTGCTGATCATCAGGCATCTATCCATCATTACCCTGATAGTCCAACATCCTGAGCTTTGTACTGTTCATTGGATGAGCATCGCCAGTGGAACTGCTACAAGGATGCCTCCTCAGGGATCGCTGTTCGGAAGGCATTAAATAGGCCCGATTGTTGGTGAGAGGGGAATTGCCCACCTCTACCTTTCTTTGCTGCTTTAGTGGGACACTTTGCACAGACAGCTTCACCCTGGCGAAACACTTTACTGCATCTCTATTTGAACACTAGACATATACACCTGTTGCATCAACCTTTTCCAAGAAGTATCATTCCCGTGTTGCATCCCCCTATTTGATGTAGTTAAAGAGTAAAACTAGCAAAGACCATCAGGCCTGCAATGGGGACCTTACTGTCATTACTACAAAAGAAGGCCCTCTTACTGTTCTTGTTCAATTGATCTCATTAGGATTAGAAGTTGAATAGGCCCGGCCTGGGTATCCCCTTTATAAGTCTTGCCAGAATTAATGCTTAACTCTTGTTTATCCTTTTTAGGTCATGCTCAAGTGGTATTACATTGTACATACCTATATATAAGTATACTGTTATCTCAAGATTGCCTTAACTTGTATTTTTGCAGAGGAATTCTTCTTATGAACTAGGATTGTTATCCGAAGTTCAGTTGATCGATTATCTAATCTTCCTTGAGTTATTCAGTAATCTTTAAGAGAACACAAACACATTGATTGGTTTGATTTATTACTTTAAGGTGGTCTGAACCCAGAGTGTCAGGTGGGTTGGAATGTTCCCTCGGTCACAATGGTGCAGATGAGCAGGTAAATCTAAGCAGTCCCCAAGGGGGCAGTGCTACACTTACATCTGCTGACAGACCTAGTTTTGCACATACCAGATTGGAATTACATCAACTACACTCAACTGCACTGAAACGATTCAATTACTTGTAAAATCTCAGATTGTCTGCTAGCTACATGAAACCATATGGAGGAAAATCAAGCAAGGGTCGTTTTGGGGAAAGATGAATGATCCCTAATAGGCAGGGCCATTGATTAAGGGGGTTCAGCCAAGCCTCCTGTACAGGACCTGGGCCCATCAGTTCAGTAGGGGGCCCAGGCAGCAGGGGGAATCAGATAGTGGACAGGAGGGGGTGGTTGTGTGCCAGGGGTGCAATTATTAGAATAGATCCCTTGTGTGGATTTCCCTGCAGCAGCTAAAAACTGGCTTCTCCTCATCTACACCCCCCGCCCCGCCAGCTTTCAGCTGCTGCAGGTAGAGTAACAGAGTAATCAGTTCCAGTACCCCCCTGCCTCAGAATGCACCCCCTCTTATCCACCATTCAATTCTTCCTGCTGCCTAGGTCCCTGTCCTTGTAGCACTGCCAGTTTCCGCTCCTCTCCTACCCGCAAAATTTCAGCTGTTTTCAAGGGGGAACTACATGACTTTGGTTCCATAGATTGCCACCCCCCACCACACTAATCACCCCCTCCTGTCCACAATTTTCTTATGCCTCCCCTGTGTGCCCCTTTCCCCCTCTCAAAAGTGAGACACCAGGGGTCTGTCTAGTCTCCTGATATTTCACTCATGCCCGCAGTTTGTTAATACAGCTGAAGTAGCCTGCTACTTTATGAGGAAACAGCGGATGTATGAACACAGCTACAGGTCCTAATTTGACAGATGTGCGGGTGTGGCCCCAAATGCACACTGTCTGTGTTTCGGGCCCTAGACCTGCACCCACACGCCAGCGAAATTAGAACTTGCAGCTGTGTTTGTACAGCTATTGTGCCTCAATAGCATAACATTGGGTGCCTGCATACAGCTCCAGCCACATGACATAAAAATTCACAGTGCCCATGTGAATGAGCCCCAGGACCTCATTCACATGCACAGCTTTATTTATTCGATTAATACAATTTTATCATTTAAATTTAGCAGGAATTGTGTAAGCTATTTTGTGTTTCTGTCCCCTCATAATAGTTTTAGTGTATTTTTAGCAAAAATATTATTTTGATATTTTCTGGGAGAAGGGGCCCTGTGATTTAGGCTTTACGAAGGCCTGTGATTTCTAAAAGCAGCTTTGCCTATGAGTAAGTACACATGAGCACCTAGGCATGCCATATACTTCTTAGCACTGGGTGTCTGAAAAGTTTGTTGCTTATGATTAAAATGGTGCAGCAGATGCAATGAGGAGATAAAAAGAATCTTGTATTTAGTGCTTCTTTTCTACTTTCATATGAACTGAAGTGATGGCCATAAATATCATTTTTCTCAATAATTTGCATGTGATTGATTTGCATGTCTTGTATTATGATGCGTATTTTAATATTCATGTCCTGTATTATGATGCGTATTTTAATATTCATGTCCTGTATTATGGTGCGTATTTTAATATACAAACAAGTTACTGAACTGTAAGACTCCAATGCAGAGTTAGATTTTAAATGTGAACAATGTCAGTGATGTGTCTGGTGTAAATACCGCTCCAGTCAGCAATTGTGCCTGGGGTGATGTAAGCAAAACAAATATATACAAAATTCATCCCGGCGGCACTGCCATTCTGCAAAATGTGATACTCCTGGTTTATACAGAATTGTATTCTGAAAATATACCCCCGAGAAATCTAAACAATAAGTGGTCCCTTTGCTACCAATACATACCATCCCCACTCACTTGCACCCCCCCCCCCCCCAAAAAGTAAGGTTTGGGTTAAAGTTTACATAGGGCTAGAGAATCCCTACTTGTCCCAACCAGACATACTTCTCCCAAACGAGGAAATGCAATGGTATTCCATGGAGCTCCTGCGGGTTTACAGGGCAGTGGGGGATAGAAGCAGAGGGATTAAGTGTTAAAAAGTCCCCACTATGAGAATACACCCAAAAACAATTTTTTAGTGGTGTAAGAAACGGTTCCCACAGTGTTTTCACTGTCATTCTGTCCAGGTAAACTGATCCTCCCAGAAATGGCTTCCGGTACGTTTGCTCAGATGAGGGTGATGTTATTAGGCCTGGGATCATGGAAAAGCTGAGGAGAATGCATCCTGCAGAGGGCTGGAGTGTCTACCTGTGAGGTTTTGGGATTCTCATTTCCGTGATTAAAGTGGTTGTAAACCCTCAGATGATACACAAAGATGAAACGAATCTCCCTGTATAAGTATTACATGTATGTCTACTGTCTTTCCCTTTATACACTTTTTCAGGAAGTACAGATTTTGTTAAAAACCTTTTTTCCTCTTCCAGCAGTGGGTGTGGAGTCTGGGCTTACACTGTGTGAGAGCTGACTGGAGGAAAGGCACACACCCCCACTTAATATAGGCAGAGGAACAAAGAAATGCAGAGCTGTACTGTGAATAGACATGCTCTCTGCTAGTCTACCTCTAAGCTTTCTCCCGACAAAAATTTTCAGCTACTGTTATCTCGTGTGTCTGAGAACTGGTCAGAAGTGACTCTGCTGATCACAGAGCAACAGAGACGCAGAAAGAAATGGCACTTAGAGCTTTGGAGAGAGAGAAGTATACACTACAGATATATATGGTTAGGTCAAATTTAATGAATGGGGTTTACAACCACTTTAAGCTGTGTGGTCCCAGTGTAACATCCTTTTTCTGAGTTTTCACCCCCAATTTGTTTCCTATGCTTTAATGATTTACTTGGATCGCACTTAAAAAGGTGAGTCAGCAATCACTCGGGACACTGTTCTTGGCTACTTATTAAAGCCTTATGCCGCATACACAAGATCGGATTTCCAACAACAAATGTTCGATAAGAGCTTGTTGTCAGAAATTCCGACCGTGTGTAGGCTCCATCGGACATTTTTTGTCTGAATTTCCGACAAACAAAATTTGAGAGCTGGTTCTCAAATTTTCCAACAACAAAATCCGTTGTCGTAAATTCCAATCATGTGTACACAATTCTGATGCACAAAAATTCCATGCCTGCTCGGAATCAAGAAGAAGAGCCGCACTGGCTATTGAACTTAATTTTTCTCGGCTCGTTGTATGTGTTTTACGTCACGGCGTTCTTGATCTTTGGCATTTCCTACAACATTTGTGCCATGTGACAAGTTTGAGCCAATATCTGTCGCAAATAAATCCAGGATATTGTTGTCAGAATGTCAGATCGTGTGTACGCAGCATTACAGTATTTACACCCTAGTGAGATATCAACATACGCGTTTTGTTCCCTGAGGGTGATGTTTCTAGGCCTGGGATCATGGAAAAGCTGAGGAGAATGCATCCTGCAGAGGACTGGAGTGTCCGCCTGTGAGATTTTGGGATTCTCAGGTCATACTTTGTGCTTCATTTTATTTAGATTTTTATATATGTAGCACCTTCCTAGTTGCGAGTGTAGATACATTTAGCCTGGCTCCTCTGTAGGCGGAGAAGCTGGGGTTAATTTGTTCTTGGAATTGTGCAGTACTTTAACCACTTGACCACTGGGCACTTAAACACCCTTAATAACCAGACCAATTTTCAGCTTTCGGTGCTTTCACATTTTGAATGACAATTACTCAGTCATGCAACACTGGACCTATATGACATTTTTGTCCTTTTTTTCACACAAATGGAGCTTTCTTTTGGTGGTATTTAATCACCGCTCGGTTTTTTATTTTTTGTGCTATAAAAGAAAAAAAATGAATTTTTCTTTGTTTCTGTTATAAAATTTAGCAGATTAGTAATTTTTTCTTCATACATTTTGGCCAAAATTTATACTACTATATATCTTTGGTAAAAATAAGTACAAATTGGTGGATATTATTTGGTCTTTGTGAAAGTTATAGAGTCCATAAGCTATGGTGCCAATATCTGAAAATTGATCACACCTCAAGTACTGACGGCCTATTTCAATTCTTGAGACCCTAACATGCCAGAAAAGTACAAAAACCCCCCAAATGACCCCTTTTTGGAAAGAAGACATTCCAAGGTATTTAGTAAGAGGCATGGTGAGTTTTTTGAAGTTGTAATTTTTTCCCACAATTCTTTGCAAAATCAAGATTTTTTTTACTTTTTTTTTTTTTCTCAAAATTGTCATATAATCAGTTTATTTCTCACACAGCATATGCATACCACAAATTACACCCCAAAACATATTCTGCTATTACTCCCGAGTACGGCGATACCACATGTGTGAGACTTTTACACAGCGTGGCCACATACAGAGGCCCAACATGCAGGGAGCGCCATCAGGCGTTCTGGAGCACCCAGGACAATTCTGACATTTCTCTCCTACATGTAAAAATCATCATTTATTTGCTAGAAAATTACATAGAATCCCAAAACATTATATATGTTTTTTTAGCAAACACCCTGGGGAATACAATAGGGGTCGTTGAAACTTTTTATCTCGCACGGTATTTGCGGAGCAATTTTTCGAATGCTTTTTTTGGGGAAAAAAACAGTTTTGTGCTTAAAAAAAAAAAAAACAGTAAAGTTAGCCTAATTTTTGCATAATGTGAAAGATGAAGTTACGCTGAGTAAATAGATACCTAACATGTCATTCTTCAAAATTGCACACGCTCATGGAATGGCGCCAAACGTCGCTACTTAAAAATCCCCATAGGCGATGATTTAATTTTCTTTTTACTGGTTTTATGTTTTGAGTTACAGAGGAGGTCTAGGGCTAGAATTATTGCTCTCACTCTAACGTTCACAGCGATAGCTCACACGTGTGGTTTGAACTCCGTTTTCATATGTGGGAGGGACTTACGTATGCGTTCGCTTCTGCATGTGAGCACATGGGGACAGGGGCGCTTTAAAAAAAAAAAATTGTTATTGTTCATTTTACTTTATTTATTTTAGTTTGACATTTTTTTCCCCAAAAATTAATTTTTTGATCACTTTTATTCCTATAACAAGGAATGTAAACATCCCTTGTAATAGGAATATGGCATGACAGGTCCTCTTTACAGTGAGATATGGGGTCAATAAGACCCCACATCTCACCTCTAGGCTGGGAAGTCTGAAAAAAAAAAAAAAAAAAAAGATTCTGGTTTTGATCGTATTGGCGAGTCGGTAGAAGCACCGAAGGGGGGGGGGGGGGGATGTCTATGGCTGGGTATTGCAGGGTATCACCGACTATGGCTGGGTATGGCTGGGTTTCTCAGAGTATGGCGTTGCAGAGTATTGCGTTGCAGAGCATTGCAGGATATTGGCGGGTGTTGCAGAGCATTGCAGAGTGTTGCAGGGTATTGGCGGGTGTTGCAGAGCATTGCAGAGTGTTGCAGGGTATTGGCGGGTGTTGCAGAGCATTGCAGATTGTTGCAGGGTATTGGCGGGTATTGCAGAGCATTGCAGAGTGTTGCAGGGTATTGGCGGGTGTTGCAGAGCATTGCAGAGTGTTGCAGGGTATTGGTGGGTGTTGCAGAGTGTTGCAGGGTATTGGCGGGTGTTGCAGAGTGTTGCAGGGTATTGGCGGGTGTTGCAGAGCATTGCAGAGCGTTGCAGGGTATTGCAGAGTGTTGCAGAGTATTGCAGGGTATTGCAGAGTGTTGCAGGGTATTGCAGGGTATTGCAGAGTGTTGCAGGGTATTGCACAGTATTGCAGAGTAATGGCAGGGAATTGAAGGGTTAATTTTCGGTGAGCAGCGATGTGGGCACTGCAGATGCAGCCCACATCGCTGCTGACACTGATCTCTTCCCCCTCTGCTGTACCGATCGGTACAGAGAGGGGAGGGAGGAACCGGCGTCATAAGATGACGCCGGTTTGTTTACAAGTGATCACTCCGTCATTTGACGGAGCGATCACGTGGTAAACGGTCGCGATGAGTGGCCGTTTACCATGATCCGTGATGCGCCGGGTCCACAGGTCACGGATGCTCTCGAGTGTGCGTCCCAGGGGGCGCGCGAGAGTGGAATTCTGGGAGGACGTCATATGACGGCCTCTCAGAGTTAAGAAACCGCCCTGTAGCCGTCATTCGGCTATAGGGCGGTTGTTAAGTGGTTAAAGGCTGTGACTCTGTTACCCCCCCCTTGTTTCTAGAACACTCTCAATACTTCTGTAACTTAGAGGGTTGTGGAACAGAGGCTGCAGCCTGAATATTTATGGAGTTCCCACTGATGCCTGGGGCGGCAAGGCCCAGAAGGTGGGGGAACAACCCATAACTACTCAGGAGGAGCCTGGCAGTCTAAAGGTGGAGTCCAGAAGGACCCCTGTGCTGGTGCAGGGGTGGACCAAAAGAGAGTGACAGAGAAGTGGGAAGCCTCACACCTTCAGCCACTTCTGTCTCAGCCAGGAATTAGCTGCAGACATCCAGGGAACCAAAACCATCCTTTGCAGCAGAGAGGCCAGTTTAACATTCTTCTGGATTCAAGGAGCTACTTAAAGGGGCTGAGTGGGTACCTTCCACTCATACCCCAAGGCTACAGACAAGACAGTAAGGCATAATACTTGTAGTATGAAACCAGGAGACAACTTAGAACCAGCTCAGACTAGCCATGAGCTCTCCAATATCTCTAAATTGGTCAAGAGTAGCCAGGCACTTGTAACACAGCCAGGTGCTGCACCTGCAACTTCTGTGTTTTTGGAGAATTTTGTTGTTACGTTAGCTGCACCTTCCCTCCCATGGGTTGGCAGCGCATTTGGAGACAGTACATAGCAGCCAAAGGCAATAGCATGTCCTCGTTTGTTTGAAGTTCTTCAATTTGGGCATCTCATGTTACCCTATTCCCGCCCAAGTTCAACCTTTTCCAAATAAACAAAACAAAACCAAATCTCCTGGACCTATTATTGAGCTTCTGGAGAGAAATCAAGTGGCCCTTGGGGGGGGGGGGGGGGGGGTAACACTACATATACCGTAGCTGTAAAAGGTTGGCACCTCTGTCAGTTTTTTATTGCTGTCTGTGTCCCAATCAGGACAGAAGTGATGGGAAATCTCTCAAAAGGGGGCCAAAACACATTTTTTGTCATATGAGGAAGGGTTAAAACTTCTGACAAGCTCCTGGTGACAAGCACTCCCCTTTTTTTCTTCTGTGAGTGGCACAGGCACAGGCAGGAAAGGGAAAATTGGGGGTCACAGACAGAAAAATCCTGCTGAAAATCTAACGCCTGCATTACCACCACAGTAGTGTAGCCGTCAACAGGAGGAAACACTGAACATTGCAGGGAGATCGGCATTATGAGTTATTTCTGATATCAGTGCATGATTGTTCAGGGTTAAGATGGCCCGAAACATATTAGTATAGTATTAGTATTAGCATTTTCAGGAAGAGGTCAGCAATGGCAGCCTTCATATTTCTCCTTTATAGTCACCCTGTCAGGGGCTTACCAAAATTACAATGTAATACCCTGTAAAAAGCAAAATTTTATTTACCTGTCTGCTGAAATTTCACTCTGTAGCAAAGCTCCCGGCACCAATCTTTGGCTGCTGTAATTTTTCTTTGTCATCCCTAGACACTGTAGGACACAGCAGTGATGTTGGGGTTGGCGGGGGGAACCACAGCGCTACAGCAAGCAGGCAACATGCTATTTCACATACATAGAATTGTGCAATAGGATTTGTGCCAGGTGCACTGCAACAGAGCGTTTCAGCCAACCAGCGTTTCAGAAGGTTCAGCAAACCAGCCACCAAACAGGTAAATAAGTTGCTGCTTTTTCAACTGTGTTCTGCCATTGTTATTTTGTTTAAACGTACGGCTGTGTTCACACTGAGCGGATCTGTTGGATAGCTCTGCTAGCTCAGTGGGAGATCGCTCCGTTGATCCCTGCTCAACAGGCGGATGACAGGTCTGTCTCTGCTTGCTGTCCAGGGAGGGACCTGTCAGAGCCCCGCTTTTCTCTATGGGGTGATCGATTGAAAACGGACAGCCTGTCTGTTTTCATCCAATCCTATCCCTTGGATGGATGGCAAACGTATCGCCACCCGTCTGTTTTGAGCGGATCTTGTCGGGTCGGATGGAAGGCGGGTGTCACTGTCTACCCATCTCTGCTGACATCCCCCTATCCATGGAACTCAATGGGTGGCCCGCTCTGATCCACCTGAAAAAAACAGACCGGTGAATCCGAGTGGGACGAACATGTGAAAGGAGCTTAAATCCATGTTTACTCTGCCTTTAAATAGTTGGTTTGAACCAAGCTGACCCAAATAAACTATTCCTTTCACTTAGAGGTGTGCTGTGCTGTATGAACTGTATGTAGCCTTAACTATTCTGTCTTGAACAGAACAGCGTAAATCACACCTTATAAGTTGGCCATACATGGATCAAAAATCGGGCGGTTTAGCAGGGATCAGCCAAATTTAGATTCATGTATTGGCAGGGCGGTTGTACAGAAGTAGATCTACCGATCAACTTTTGTACAACCAGCCAGGATTTTCCACACTCGATCAGTGCTACAGGCTATAGCCGGCAGTCTCTCTGCTTTCAGAATACAATAGCTTGTGGGTGGGGCCTAACTCGCCCCGCATGCGAGGGCACCTCTTCCTCCTCGGGTGCATGCTCACCAATGACCAGACGGGGCCATGGTCTTGTGAAGTTCAACATTAAGCCACAGCCCCAGATTAGAAATGAGCCATACACCTTGAAACACTGTGTCCTTGATTGCTGCACAACTTTTCTTCCGGAATCTAGCATTTAGAGGGGGACACCACTGAGCTTGTGTCCCACTCCACCATTCATCTGCCATCTCACTCCCAGTGACAGAATGGGGTCCGACACTAAGCATGGACCTTTGCTCATACCACAGCTGTGCGGTCACATGATCCTCCTCCACTCGCCTTCCTCGCTCTAAGGAGAGCATCGGGAGGGGCTAAAATTCCCCTCTGACATCAACCAGCCAGCAGAAGGAGGTCATGTGACCACACAGTGGCAGTGTGAGAGAAGGTATTCAGCATAATCATTAAAAAAAAAAGCACACACTGTAGTTAATGACTGTATAAACCAGAGAAGATAAAAGTATCTTTGCTACATATTGCTGCAGAGTATCGGCTGGAGCGGTGGGGAGGAGATCGGCTCTCACACTGACAGGCAGAGAGAGAAGGGGAGAGACTCAGAGCAGAGAGCGGGATGAAGAAGGCACTTAAACTGGACACGGTATCATGTCACAGCAGGCATGATTACCGTGGTCAGCACACACAGGGGGACACAGGAACAGGCAGGATCAATCAGGTATTGTATTATATAGAAGGGGACAAATTACCTGGCACAAGCACTGTGTTCTAGATGCCTTAAAGGAACAGAATTTTTTTTTTTAGGGTTACAACCACTTTAACCCTTTCCTTTTCACCCTGTGCTTCTTCTAGATACAAGATATACCTCCATGCAATCTTTTAAATAACTTCAGGCCAGGCATGAAACCGTTGATCAGACTCTACTTGAAAACTTGGTAATACAGTCCAACAGTGCAAGGCCGCGTACACACGCGGGGACTGTTCGCCCAACTTTGTCCGCTGAACAGTGTTTCGGCGGACAGTCCGCCCGTGTGTGGGCTTTCAGCGTACAGTTTCACCGAAAAGTCCGCTGAACAAGGTTTTTCGGAAATTCCGAAAAACTGTCCGCTGAAACTTTGTTTCAGCGAACAGTCCCCTCGTGTGTAGGCTTGTTCGTCAAACTAAGTTCCGCGCATGCTCAGAAAGGATTTACACGCCGAAAGTTATAATGCAGTGTATAGGACGTCGTATTTTTCGTCCCGTCGTACGTGCCGTTCACGTCATCGCGCACGGTTTCAGCAAACTGTTCGTTCGTCGTGTGTGGCCATGTCCGTCCATGCTAATTTTGAGCGGACTGTTTGCCGAAACTGTTTGACGGACAAAGTTGGGCGAACAGTCCCCGCGTGTGTACGCGGCCCAATACTGTTCCTTACTAACTAGCTAGACCCCAGGCTGCCCAGTTCGTACCTTTCTCCAAAGGTGAGAGTCCATTATGTGAGTCCTGGCTCAGGCAGACTTTCCTAAAGTGCACTCCAGATGTTGTTGGTGGTTACAGCTTTAGGTTTGGACTCTCAATTCCTTCCATTGTAGGCTACAGCAGAGAGTGCTCTCCAAGCAGAGCCACCCCCTATTTCTTGATATCATAGGGTGGCGGGCAGAGCTCAGAAATGTCCAGGAAAATGCTAAGTCTTGCTTAACCCCTTCCTACCTGGGCAGCCTAAAGAACTAACTAACTGCATTCAATCAACATGTGAGCCCCTGCTTACAAGCTCAGTTGGGAGAATTCCCCAATCAACTTGAGTGTGTGACTGGGGAGTTTGAGGTGCACTGGTGCACTTGAACTTCACTGGTCTGCATAGAGTCCTGACCTGAACCTGAAATGAATTAGAGCGGAGAATGCGAGCCAAGCTTTCTTGTCCACATCAGCGCCTGACCTCACAAATGGATGGAATTCTGGAAGAATGATCAAATATTCCCATAAACACATGCCTAAACCTTGTGGGCAGCCTTTCCAGAAGAGTTGAAGCTGTTATAGCTGCAAAGTGTTGGCCAACTCAATATTGAACCTCACGGACGAAGACTGGGATACCATTGAAGTTCAGGTGTCCCAACACTTTTGGTAATATAGTGTATGTGTGTGACACTTTTTTTCCCCAATAGCTACTTTCACGCTCAATCCACACGGGTGTGCACTCCTGCAGCTGGAATTGACATCATCAGGTATTTTCATTTCTCTGGTCCCCCTGATTGATGGAAAACCTTGAGTTTCATACTTGAGCATCTATAAATGTTTTTGGCATGTTATGTTTATGTGATATTCACATGTGTTTTTTCAGGTGTTTTGACATTTTGTTTTTGTTTTAGCCAGTAGAAAGTTAGTTACTAGGAGAAGAGGCAAGAAATCACAAAACTGTACCCTAAAGAAGCTTTTATGAGCTTAGAGCAGCCTTTCTCAACCTTTTCAACACAGAGGACCCTTTGAAATAGTTCTCCAGTCTCGGGGAACCCCTGCTAAAAATTAGAAATCTACAACTCATGATACATTAGTGTGATGGTCATTGGGAAGAATTACCTCCTTAGATAGCTAAAAAGATCAATGGTCTCAGTGGGAACATATCTGATTGGCAGAAATGGCCCAATGCTGAAGGAACCCCTAGCAACCTCTGGAGGAACCCTGGTTGAGAATCACTGGCTTAGAGAGTGAAAATTCAAGCTGCAGGATGCTCTGAAAGGGCACCATGGGATACAATGGGAATTCTCATATTAAGCGTTGAAGTGCTTCTGCAAAACAGCTTCATATTGCGCAGGTTTGAACCAGGGCTCAGAATGTATTTGTTATTTATTACTTACGGACAAAATCTGATGGAGCTGTTTCCACCCTGCTCCATCTCATTTGAGGTCAAGTGTAGTAGATTTTCTGTTTATATGGGAAGTTCACAGACAATTGAAATTCATCACCCAGAACCATCAGCTGTTCCAGTCATATGTCACAATGTTAAGCCTAAAAAGGGCTCACACTTTGCTTAGGTAAACACACATACAGAAATTGTGGTAAAGGGAAGTGAAGGGTGCCTGAAGGATAGGGGCTGTGTGTGTCAGGTCAAAACACACATTTCAAGGGCAGGACAAGCAAGAACGTCATGCTATCTGCAAAGATAGACCAAATAGAGGTGAAACGGGGAGATGTTTGTATAAGTAATGGATGACATCTTGTCAATATAATTTGCATCTATATGTCAAAGAAAGATGTTTTAGATAAACAATTGTAATATTTGCAAATACTTTTGATATCACAACCTATTTACTTGGCCTTGTATTGGCTGACTCTTGCTTATACACATGTAAATCAACCATCCTCTAGATCTCTCTACCTCAATTCTATAAAGTGACTGCTCAGTGATAACCGGGTGATATACAGTGCCTTGCAAAAGTATTCTCAACCTGGAATTAACATGGATTGTTTGAGGATTTGCGTCATTTAATTTACAGAACATGCCCGCAATGTTGATTTTTTTTTTTTTTTTATTGTGAAGCAAACAAAAAATAGGACAAAAATACAGAAAAAGTCAATGTGCATAACTATGCCCCCCACTAAAGTCAATACTTTCTAGAGCCACCTTTTGTAGAGCGACCTTTTGCGGCTATCACAGCTCCAAGTTGCTTTGGATAAGCCTTTATGAGCTTGCCACATCTTACCACTGGGATTTTTGCCCATTCCTTCTTGCAAAACTACTCCAGCTCCTTCAAGTTGGAAGGTTTGCGCTTGTAACAGCAAACTTTAAGTCTGACCACAGATTTTCTATTGGATTGAGGTCTGGGCTTTGACAAGGCTATTCCAACACATTTACATGCTTCCCCTTAAACCATTCAAGTGTTGCTTTAGCAGTGTGTTTGGGGTCATTGTCCTGCTGGAAGGTGAACTTCCGTCCTAGCCTCAAATCACTCACAGAGTGGTACAGGTTTTGCTCAAGAATATCCCTGTATTTAGCACCATCCATCTTTCCCTCAACTCTGACCAGTTTCCCAGTCCCGACTGCTGAAAAACATCCCCACAGCATGATGCTGCTACAACCATGTTTTAACTGTGGGGAATGGTGTTCTTTGGGTGATGTGATGTGTTGGGTTTGCGCCAGACATAGCATTTTCTTTGATGGACAAAAAGTTCAATTTTTGTCTCATCAGACCAGAGCACCTTCCTCCATACATTTTGGGAGTCTTTTTGTTTTTTGCTGAAAGTAATGGTTTTCTTCTGGCCACTCTACCATAAAGCTCAACCCTATGCGTATGGCTTATTGTTGTCCTACGTACAGATACTCCAGTCTCTGCTGTGGAACTCTGCAGCTCCTCCAGGGTTACTTTAGGTCTCTGTGCTGCCTCTCTGATTAATGCCCTCCTTGCCCGGTCCGTGAGTTTTGGTGTGCGGCCGTCTCTTGGCAGGTTTGCTGTTGCGCCATGTTCTTTCCATTTGGTTATGATAGATTTGATGGTGCTCCTAGGGATCATCAAAGATTTTGATTTTATTTATAACCTAACCCTGACTTGTACTTCTTAACAACATTGTCCCTTACTTGTTTGGAGAGTTCCTTGGTCTTTATGGTAGTGTTTGGTTAGTGGTGCCTCTTGATTAGGTATTGCATCCTCCAGGGCCTTTCAAAAAGGTGTTTTTTTTTTATTTGCTAATTATTATGAGCTTGGACCTGGCGTGCATGGTTATGTGATGTCAAAGCCTAAAAGCCTGGGCGGATCTTTGATGTGACATCTCCACGCATGCCAGGTCCGAGCTTGCAGGCAGAGGATGTGGCCGGAGACGGGCTGGTAAAGAATAGATTGTATGCTTTTCACGTTTTTAGCGTGTAAATGCATGAATTATTTTATAGAATAAAGCTTTGATGGTTTTACGCTATGAGTAACCTTTTCTCCTCAAAAAACACAGGTTGGATGGCTGAGTGCTTGTTGTGGGATAATCGCCCAGGAAAGATTCCCTGCGCATTTATATGTATTTGATGGTTTTATACTTCCAACCATTATTTCTGCTGAGTTATTTAGCAGATTCAGGTGGTGGATTATGCATTAAAGGTGGAGCATGTCTTGGGGACAGGATCCATTTTCAATCTAACTTTCAAAGTTTGAAGATCTTTTGATTGCACGGGACACTTTATGAGATTGGAGAAATGTATGGATTTTTTTCCCTGAACTTTGTAAACAAATTTATGATATAAATAAGCTCAGGACACTTTTTATTATTTTTTTTTATTTTTTTAGCATGTTAATTCTTGCACTGTTGGCACAAGAGCACTTTTTTTTTATTGTTATTTGAATTTCTGGATAAAGTGGTGATAGTGCTGTCCTCACATAAGCACCATATATATATTGCCACCGATAGCCTCCTCAGTGCTCTTTCTCCATCTTCCATAGGGCTGACCCTGTTGGCATGACCCATGAGTATTTATGAGGTGCCTGCCCCCTTCCAGCCCCTTTTTCTGGGGATTGGCGGGGGCCCTCATCAGTACTCAAAGCATCTCCTCTTAGACTCCACCCTCTACTTCTGGAAGCTTCTCCAAAGTTCCAGAGAGCAGGAGGAGTTGCCACAAAAGATGTTTTCTAAATCATCCAGCCTCCCTGAGTCACTCAGCCCTGACCCAAATTCAACCCATGCCTGGCTCTTAGCCAGGCCATATTTTTCTACACTAACAACTATATACACTAGCACACTAGATGTTGCTACAGCTTTTTTGTAACAATAATGAAATAGTGGATGGTGAGCTTTATAAGCAATGATTACAAATACTTTGTATTTATTTGTAAAATTAATGAGCTGTCAGGGGAATACAATAAAGCTGATGTGCCACTTTTCTAGCGTTAATTGCTTTTGTTATTTCGTTGCGCCTAATTCAAGAAGCATCTGTGAAAGTTATGGTTCTGACAAGGGTAAAGGTTAGGGTTAGGGGTTAGGGTTAGGGTTTCCCCTAGAAGAACAAGGTTAGGACTCAGGTATTGGAATAGGGACCTGCCCCAAAGGTCAAAGATCAGCAGGCATGTCCCCTAGAGGTCAAAGGTGAAGGGGTCTGGCTGAACCACCCCCACCACCAGTATTCCGCCTACCCCAACTAAGTCGGGGCATGAACAAGTCAGGGAATTAGGCGCAATGAAATAACAAAAGCCAAATTCAGGTAGTTTAAAATTCCACAATATATATATATTGTGGTGCAATGCCTGCGCCAAATTAAAAATACCATACTGAAAGTTCATATCTTTGAGTTTTTAGGAAGACCATACAGTACCAGATTCTTATAGCCGACCTGGCGATACTGTAAGGATATTGATCCGGGATGCATCCTCAAACTGAGTTTCCAGGCTCCTCCAGAGACACCAGACTTGCGCTCGGTCCTCCACTGGAAAAGTCCTCCCCTGGATCCTCCGGCTTTCCTCAGCTTCTCCCCACAGGCGAGACAGCAGAGGACCATCCCTGGATCAGTAGGCCCCAAGACATTCCTGGGCCTACACTCTCAGTTGCAGAGCCTGAGACCATGCGACACAGTCCCCAGGCCAGGAGGGCCCTGGGGTTGGGATCACGGACCCCGGAAAACAAACCCAGAGAAATGGTGTTGGTACCTTTAAATACCCTCTCCCAGGATGCACAGCAGGGAAACCATACCCACTGAACCATTTCTGAGCAAGAGGCGGTATTCAATGCATCCAGCCTGCTGCTGTTCCACACCCACTGACGGTGACAGTGACACCTACGGTCAGGTGGGAATCAGTGCAATCTAACTGGACTGGTGCAGAAACCAGAACTTTTAGAGAAATTATTCTGAGCCAAACTACAGCTTCAGATATTTAATTTTTTTTAAAAAAACAATAGCGTCTACTCATCAGGAGCAGGGCGCTACACATCGTTTTGGTTAAATCTAAAGGAGATTATACCTAGATCGAACAGTCAAATTTCATGTATGGTAAGCTTAACCCTTTATGCAAAGGGAAGTCTGTAACATGTAAAAGCCCACTGTAAATGACAAGCATTTACAGAGAACAGCATCTGTAATTATATCTTAGTCTTTGAATAAATGGCCATTGTTCCAGAAATATATATACCGCCTTGAAGCAGTACGGCTGAACCTCTCATTGTAGGAGGGATGCATTTAATCCCTTGTGTACAGAAGGAAATGGAAAACTTTTAGTGGATTTTCCTCATTTGTTGTTGGTTGGCTGTCAGGTCCTGTCTGTGCAGGTCTAGCTCTCACATATTCACATTCCCTGTTTGGCCCTGCAAGACTTGCCTTGTCTTGCAAGGACACCCCTAACAATTAAATAGAAAGGTGCTGACACAGTGAGAAAGCTGCGTTATACTATGGGAGGGAGGATGACTATTTCTTTCCTATTGTTTAATGTTGATGATGAATCTTGTACTGTACCTGCTTAACAGAACCTATACAGAAAAAACTATTATTCATTGTAGATCTAAGCCTGATAACAAGCTCTATATTGAATATCATTATGCTATAGCATCGGTTGCAAGGTGAATGCATCAGGCACGCTCTGTTGTGCCTGTGGTCCTCTAATATAGCTGCCTGGTGTTCCTGTACCCCATATAATGGCCACATACCAAAGAAAGAAATTGAAAAAACACATGATTTGATATCTGGAAACTTATACCGAGTGAAAAATTTGGTCTGCAATTGCTGACCTGCAGAAAATGCTATTTGACTGGCTGACTTGCTTATCCATGGGCTTCAATACTTTCAAAGTCATCTGGAATAAAAATGCAGATGGGAGCATGGACCTCACTTGCTGCCGCAGCTACATGCATGCTCCAATCAGTGGCTCAATGCATTGAGGCCAAAGATGATCAGGCAGCTAGCATTTTCACAATGGCAGCCTACATATCTCTCTGTACAATATTTCCTATTATATGTAAAAAGTACCAGTGAGTACCAATGACAATTGTGACAATTCTATGTAAGTTGATACATTTGATTGCCAGTAATATTAGAAATAGAAGCACATGAAAAAAAAATGGGCACAGATGCTAGTTTTCTGATCAGTATCCACCTTCATGCAGTCCTGCCAGGGAGCCTAGAGAAAAACATTGACTTCGGAGTATGGAGATGGTAAATGTGCTTCCTACATGTTTCAACCCAGTCATGTGTGGAAATAGGGAGCATGCCTGAGCTTATGTAAATGCCAACTTTGAGAAAGTCAGTATTTGCCCTGGCACTTTTGTGTTTGTTCCAACATATTTTTGCTAATATACACATTTGCAGATTAACCACAAGATAGATCAAACACTCAAATTGGAATCACTTAATAATAATAGTAATATACTGTATTTTTTTTTAATGGGCCGGTTGACCTGTAGGCTTGCATTGTGAGAAAAATCAGTAAAGCACAACCATTGTGCAGCAAAGAAAAAAGCAGAGCCTATGTGTGTAGATATGGCTGCCCCTTTAGAATATACTGCAAAAGAATACAAGACTGTTTCAGAATGGACCCGCTGTGATTTCTGTACTTCATCTGGAACAGTAAGTAAGCACTAACTGTATAAAGAGGGAATAAAAGTAAGAGTATTATGTAACCTGCAGCAACATATTGCACACACCTTATTAGTGTTTATGTTTTCTAGTGCTTATGAATAGGATGAACTGTTTAAGGCTCCTGCTGGTATGTTGGGAGTCCTGAGGGGCCTTCCCAATGGGTAAACTGAATTGAGCATACACCATGTAATATATGGGTCGGGAATACTTCCCTAGCATGGAGGGTTCCAAGGGGCCAAGTGCCTCCTGGTGTGAGCGATGCTGTCTGGTCTGGCAATGGGCTTAGAAATCAGAGAACCTGTAGTGTCATGAACCCCTACATACCTCCCAACTTTTGAACTTCAGAATGAGGGACAATGGAGGAGTAAAAAGACCTGCGGCGTGCTACGTCATGGTAAATTGTGGGTGTGTTCAAGTGTCTAGCAGTGGGAGGGGCTTACGTGATGTGGTTAGACAAAATCCATGCTTCCTTGTACCTATAAAATATGCTTTGATTGCTTTGTCTAAGCCTAACTTAAAGAACTTCATTAAAATAGTCAGAGACTGCATACCAGAGGTATGGACATATTATAGAAGATGGTCAGAGATTGCAGACATGATATAAGAGATGGTCAGAGAATGCAGACATGATACAAGGGATGGTCAGAGAATGCAGACATGATACAAGGGATGGTCAGAAACTGCAGATATCATACAAGAGGTGGTCAGAGACTGCAGACATGATACAAGAGACAATGCAGAAGATGGCCAGAGACTGCAGACATGTTCCAACAGACTGTCAGAGACTACAGTCATGATACAGGAGATGTCAGAGACTGCAGGCATGCTCCAAGAGACTGTCGGAGACTGCAGACATGCTCCAAGAGATGGTCAGAGACTACAGCCATGCTCCAAGAGATGGTCAGAGACTGCAGACACGATAGAGAAAATGCTCAGTGACTGCAGACATGACATAGGAGATGGTCAGAGACTGCAGACATGATACAGAAAATGTTCAGAGACCATGATAATGCTACAGGGGTTGTTGGAGACTGGGGACATGCTTCAGCAGTCAATCATAGACTGGAGACATAGTACATGACACATTACAGATAAGTTTCTGCAGGGGACCAATGGGCTACATGTGGCCTCGGGCACTAAGCACTGCATTGTACATTTGGAGGGAAGTGCACATTCTTTTTCTAAAGCTTCAAGAGCTTTCTAAAGCTTTTCTTCTCCAGCTCTGGCAACACTGCCAGGATGCTTGCTTTGAGAAATTAAATACAATCTATTGCTGAGATTGGGAACTTGCAAGGGCCAGTCTTCACTAGGGTGACCACATTTCCAAACTGTCATTCGGGGACACCCCCCCTGCCCCCCTTCTCAAAAAAAGATGGGGGGGCTGGGGATATGTAGTATTGAGGTTGATAGGGAATTCGGCAGCAGGGGTGATTTGTCGGGCGAATGGTTGGTGTTGTACTACATTGTAATATATAATGAAATTGTTCAACTCAGCAGAATCAGTGGGGACCCTGAGCTTGTCACTTACCACCTCATGCAGTGTGCCACTTGCCACCATTGCCTGTCACTAGATGCAGCTTGTCACTTGCCACTGTCGCCTGCCCCCAGATGCAGCTTGTCACTTGCCACCGTTGCCTGCCGCCAGATGCAGCGTGCCACTTGACACCAGATGCAGCGTGTCACTTGCCACCAGATGCAGTGTGCCACTTGCCACACATTGCCTGCCACCACATGCAGCGTTTCACTTGCCACCGTTGCCGGAAGCCAGATGCAGTGTGCCACTTTCCACCCGTAGTCTGCCACCAGATGCAGTGTGCCACTTGTCACCTATAGTCTGCCACCAGTCCAACACACTGGAGCCCCGGGAAAGTGAACACCCCTCCTGCTTCTGGCTGCTGATGTGACTCCTCCTGTGCGGTGTCGGGGGTGGTCATATCTTCAGCTCTGAAGGGTTCATGCTGGATTCTGTAGTGGACTACAAGTCCCAGCATGAGTCCCTGATATCTAGGGATGTGACCCCCCCTTCCCAAATTGAAGGACTACAGGTCCCAGCATGGACCTCTGAGAATTAAGGGTATGACCCCTTAGATTTCACATGCTCATGCTGGGACCTGTAGTTCTTCACTGATTGGGGGGGGGGGGTTCATCACATCTTCAGTTCTGAGGGGTTCATGCTGGGACCTGTAGTCCTTCACATTTGGGGGTGTCACATCCCAGCACGAACCCTGCCCTGATATCTAAGGATGTGTCCTCCTTCCAGCCCTCCGAGGGTGTAATCTCATCTGCCAGTGTTCTCTCTTCTCTTCTTCAGACCCCTTATCTGCCTACCATCCTCTTATCAGTGCTAGCTCCAGGCTGACACACACTGGAGCTCCTGTGAAGTGCTGACAGTTCAGCACAGAACACTGGCTACTGGGGGAAAGCTTACTGAGGATTTTATCCCTGATCTGTCCATGGTGAGTGCTTTGTATTCACTTGCCTTTCTACAAAACTCATCTCTTCTTTGTGCAATTCTGCATGCTGCTGGCTGAAATATGCAGGGCGAAGGTGGGTGTAGCTAATTAGTAGGGGTGGAGGAGGAAGTTAAATCTTCCCCGCTGTGAATGTTGAGGCTCTACCTCTCTCATCCTTGTGATGTCACTGGTTGCTAGATGCCAGGCAGGCGGCAGCTAGCAACCATTTGAGCACTGGACCAGCGGCTCATGTAAAAGGGGTCTCACCAGCCAAGGGTCCACCACAGGGTTTCAGTGAGTGACAGCAGAGATGTGAGGGGTATTTTAGGGGGCATCAGATTGGTCCAGGGCCAGGGGGAAATTTCGGGACACTGTATTGTCTTTCGTGATAGAGCTGCCAATTGCAGGAATGTCCCGCCGAATCAGGGACGGTTGGGAGGTATGCTCTTAGTATCACTATTGGTTATGGGACACCACTGTGAGAATGAGCCTTAGACCTTAACACCCTTTTTTTTCCTGCACTACTTCTTATGAGCTTGGTCTTGTGGCAGAGACTGGGGCATTTATGTTACCGGGCTGCAAGGCCTACCCAATACACTTGCACTGGCACTTTCTATTTTGCATATTTATTACTCTCCACGTGTGGGTCACTACACTTATTGTTTTGTTCCCTTATTCATTTAGGATGGAGGGTGTTGGTCCTTGGGCTTACCCTGATATCTAGGCGGAGGATGCGTGTCCATGAACAAGAACCTTTGCCTGCGCTAATCACATCCTTAATAAGTGAGGTCTCAACTATCACTCGCTCGAGGTGCAACCAAATGGCACGGCACCCTGATTTATAGAGTGCCACACCAAGATGGCTGCTGTGGGTCACAAGAGTTTCATCATCCAATCAAACAGCTGCTAGCAGTCTGTCTGTTGGCTATGAATCCACCCACTGCCTGCTGTCAATCACAAGGAAAGTGGACCTGAGGGGGAACTAGTGTCTGTGAATCCCCATTAGATTCCACCCTCCCAGCTTTAAAGATCCTCTGCTACTTTGCTGCCTGCATGACAGTTGCAGTGGAAGATAGGAAGCTCAGTGTAAATATTGCAACAGGGACATGCATTTCCCGCCCGCACCAACATTTGTCAGCACATCAGAACTCTATTACTATCCAATCAATCATTTCTTATTTTACCAGTAAAGGTTAGCCGTATCAGTGTTTGAGGTTTTCATATTGGCTGCTATGGGTTACTGCACTTTGCACACTGGTTTCTTCCTAAATAAATGAAAAAACATAATTACTATTATGACTATGTTTGAGCTGCTTTAAAGCCCAACTCTATTGTCTGACTAAAAGTAAATAATAAGGTGTTCATCTTTTGACTAAAAATACTATAGCTTTTGCTGCAATACTTGCCTTCTCTGTAGTGCTGTCCCCCACAGATACAAAGCTCTGACGTCCAGCGCCGCTTCTCTTTCAGGTTGAATGATGCCCCGCACCATTCAACACACTTCCTGTGAGTCCAGGATGCCATGGACACACCCCTGGGAATATTTAATCACACTATCCTAAGCTAAACAGTACTGCGGCACAGAATGCTGATCACATGTCCACTCCCATATGTGAGAAAAGAGGAAGGCCCAAAGGCATCATGTGACTGGCCAGAAGACTGCTAGATATTGGGTGTATATCAAGTGAATTTATTAAGATATGTGCACAGGAAGAGGGATCAAAAAAGCTGGGGTTTAACGTCATTCTGTTTGGTAAAGAACAAGAGACTTTTGTTAAAGTGCAACTGCAGTCTGTTCACATAATTTGTAATGAAAACATCTTTGCCATTCTGAAGCTTCCCTCCAACCACTTTGCATATTATTTTATATATACTGTTATTCTGTACTTGCCAAATATGCTGCAGAAATCTCCCTCCACTGAGTCTGGCTGCAACCATTTTTGTGGGCAGCTGAAGCTGCTGCCTGTTGTGGTAGCAATTTGGCTGCTATGCTATGCACACCGCCCCACTACCTACTTTGTGCTTCCAATAAGCACCCATTTCCATCTTAATGATATAATGCTTTCATGTTACCTTCCAACACATTCATCCCAATGAACAGACTCAACCATCCTTCTACGTTCTCAGTTCCATCGTCAGCCAGCCCGAGCGAGCCCTTGACCAAGCTTTTTATTTACTTTTTCCCACTGGAAGCCACGCCCTGAAGGGTTTGCCTCCAACAGCTGAACACCTCCCACAAAGGATGTGACCTCACAGCAGTAACAGGATGTTAATGCCCATATAAGGACAATACAATACAATACCATACAATACCATACAATAGAAGGTACCTTTCACATTCATGTATACATTCAACTAGTCTGTGATACAGATTGACTAAATGCTTTCAATGATGGAAACCATACAAAACCAATGAACGATGACTATAATTCCGTTGATAGAAATCCTTAATATATATACATTGTTCCAGAGAACAATGTATACTTGGATAATTCTTCATCTCTTGTGAATGGAAAGCCATCTACAGATGTGCACCGCCTATCTCCATGTGCTGATCAGACACAGCAGAGACGATGTGCACACATCCGCACACAGCCAATGCCTGCAGAGCGAGCACGTCCCCAGACGATCGTCTGTACAATGTACAGGGGCCCTTTTGCTGGTGGACATACCCCCACTCCGCAAACAACTTTCTTTCCAACCCCAAGATATTATCCACTACCTAACGGATCTCAACCAGCGTCAGTCTGCCCCAGTCAGCTCTAAAAGAGCGGGCTGGGGGAGAATGAACACAGGAGGACTCTTATGACAATACATATAATAAATACATCTAAAATTTCCACAACACTGTTCACTTCCTGGATTTACACAGACACACAGAGGCACACCTCCAGCTATGCAGATTTGATTGGCCTTCCTATTACTCACGCCCTCCTCTCTCTTCCTGGCAATCTCTCACAAGAATGAGAGAGAGAGCTGTGCATTATGTCATAAGCCTAGGCTTTTTACCAGACAAGAAACAGGAAGTGGGCTGTATAAGGTATTTATTGTGTAGCCAAGGGTTTGCTAATATGAGGCATTACAGTTGTTATGGTTGCAAATGAGTTTGGCTTCCTCTAGTGTCCTTTTACTGCTGTTAGGACTTTCTTTTAATTCCTGAAAAGCAGCCCATCAAAGCATTGTGGGAGATGTAGTTTGAAGGAGAAAGTGACTCTCTTAGCTGGATCAGCCCTGAACTACAATACAGACACAATACAGACAATGCAAAGCGTGCAGCATTGCATGCTGAGAGCAGTAATAAAAGGAACAGCGCGGCCATCTTTCTGGATGCCATTCAATACCGGCCAGCAGGAGGTCTGTGTGTGTGACCAGGAGACTGCGGTCTATACAGCATGAATCGGGATTGACAGCCTCTGATGTGATTCAGAGTACAGCCCGGCCGGCCTAGTAAGTGGATCAGTTTGCAGAACCAGGGCATCTGGAGGTTTTCCTGCATTTCAGCCATCTGAAGGAGCGGTACAACACGACGGCGCCATCTTTTCATCAGACTGAGACATCAGGAGGGGAGTCCGGATGGAGCCTCTGAGTCTATTGTGGTGAGAGGGCACCTGCCCATTTCAATAAAGTGTACTGTTTGCTGAGCGAGTTATTTACAGACTGCTAGTGCCACAGAAGTGATTCTACTTATTCACAGGCCTCATACAGCTGAACATCTGTTGTTTGTTATTCCCTGTGCTGTAAAGTCAGTACTGTATTACACTCACACATAAGAAGGAAGTGTTACAAGTGCCCTATTTCTTCAGTTAAACAGTTATCAACGTATCATTTATTCTAAAGTTTGCTTTCTCTCTGTTTCCCTGTTGGATTACAAATACTGCAGTTTAAACTGCAGGCTACCTGAAGATATCTGGAGTCAAGGAACTTTTATCATCTTTTGCAAAGCATCACAGTTCTACTTTGTAGTTTGAACATTGAATTACAACCCGGGGGAACCCTTGAGTACAGGTTAAATATTGCATTGTATTATTGAATATGAGAAACATTATATTGCAATTTGGTGTGTGTATTGAGGCTTCAGTGGGAAGGTGTTTATTTAATATAGGTCTTGGAGGATATTGAACATTTGTCCCACTGTACACCTGTTTACATATACTTCCTATGGTGATTATTGAATCCACAGTTTTCATATTGATACCGATAGTTATCAACTGTCATTTATTGTTTATGCTTAATCACATTGTTCATTGTGTTTAATATTCACTTTAGTAAGCTTTCTGAGTGGTTCAGTGACATTGTGGGAGTTTCTCATTGATAACATCCCATTACAGAATGGAACCCAAGGTGTCAGCGGTAAGAGGGGATTTGCAGTCGGGGTAGCCAGTGGGATATAGAATCAATCAGCAGCCCTCATGGGGGTACCGCTACAATTGCATAGCTCCCAACTGTCCCTGGTTTCGAGGGATTGTCCCTGATCTGGAGCAATGTCCTTCTGTCCCTCATTTGTCCCTCATTTTGGTCTGATTTATATTGTTGTATATAAAATGCACTTTTCATCTATCAAAAAGTGTTTCCCAGGGCTAAACCTTTCATCTGATCTCTAAATTGCTGCATTTGTAAATACAAAAAACTATATGAAGGAATAGTAGTGGTAAAAAAAGCACTTGTGAGTTTAACCAATCTTGTTTTTTTTGTACAATTCTCCTTTAAGGGGGTGTGGCAAGGGGTGTGTCCTATGCCTGCATACTGTTTTACTATCCAAAGTTAAAACAAAGGCAGAAGATTTAATAGATGAAAAGTTGAAAAAAATGACTGAAGGTCTGCTTTAATAAATGTTCATTATGTGTGATTGTAAGCTCTAATGAGCAGGACCCTTAGATTCCTCCCGTATTGAATTGTATTGTAATTGTACTGTCTGCAGTGGCGGATCCAGGAGGGCATGGGCAATTGCCCCCTGGGAAATTAGTTGTGGGTGCAGCAGGCCGGTCAGAGGGTGAGTGAGTAGGTGGCTCAGCGGGTGGGCAAGTGAGCGGGTAGCTCAGCGAGTGGGCAACTCGGCGGGTGGGTGAGTATGTGGGAGGTCAGCGGGCAGGCAGGTGAGTGAACGGGCGGGCGGCTCGGTGTGTGAGCAGGCAGGCGGGCCAGTCAGCTGGCCGATGGGCGAGCAGTGAGATTACATCATCTCTCACCACCCGGCACCCGCCCTGCATCCCTGCAGTCCCACCCTCACTGTGCAGGCAGCCGTGGGCAGCAGAGAGATTACATCATCTCTCTGCTGCCTGACTTCACTCTGGGACACAAGAAGTGGCAATTCCCCACCTTAGCAGGAAAGTGACAGTTGTAGTAGGCAAGTGACAAGCCTCAACATGTAGCAGGTGGCGTGGCAAGTGACAATCTGCAACGTGTGGCAAGTAAAAATTTGCAATGTGTGGCAAGTAAAAATTTGCAACGTGTGGCAGGTGACGTGGCAAGTGACAATCCACGTGTGGAAGGTGACATGGCAAGTGACAATCCAGAACGTGTGGCAGGTGACGTGGAAAGTGACAATCCGCAACTTCTGGCAGGAGATGTGGCAAGTGACAATTCGCATCTGGTGAGTTGAACTATTTCATCATGGTGCCATGATGATTGAAGTGCCAACACCAGCCATTTCCCCAATAAATTGCCCACAAAAAACATTTTCTGGCAGTGCCCCTCCTGAGACTAGGCTCTGGATCTGCCCCTGACTGTCTGCCTTTATGTTGTAAAGCGCTGCGTGAACTGTTGGCACTATATAAATCCTGTATAATAATAATTATTATTTTCTGACTATAGGTGCACTGTGAACAGTTCTGGCATTTGTACACCTTTCAGTCAGTTCAGTAACTTTCATTCAAGTATGGATTACTCCTTCTCCCTATTGCAGCTATTGGAGCCCAGTATGAAAAGAGAAGCATTGACCCAGATAGTAATTAGTACCTCTGCCCCCTGGCTTGTATGTATAGTATGGCTGAAATGTGTGGAATGAGGCAGGGTGGGGAACTGGTTTGGTCAGTGACATTACCTTTATATTTAGCCTGGGGCTCACAGTTTGTAAAAACCCATACATTTTGTCTAGGACTATCAGTGTACACAACCTTGTACAGCTAGTTGTTGTGTGTCCAAGGTGACGACAAGAATAACAGAGCGAGATAGGCCGGATGACTCATAGTTCTGCTGGTGGGAGGTGGAAAACAGCTTTGTACTATGAATCTTGTGAGAACCTGTGTAATACCTTACGTGAATGGAATTCCCGTCACAATCTAAAAAAACGATGCTGATAACTTTTATTTGAAGTTGCAATCAGCAACACTTAGAATCAGACACTGAACTACCACATCAGTTATAGACATTTCTGAACAGTTAACACCACTTTTTTCATAAAATAAAATGGAAGCAAAGTAGCTAACACTGTTGCTTTGTAGCACTGGGGTCCTGGGTTCCATTCACATTATAACACAGGTAAAGTAGAGCAAACAGATGTAGAGTTTAAAGGCTGCGATGCGGGAACCCTGCAAATCCACTGCGGGTTCCCGCATCGCATGTTTCCTGGCGGCAGTTCACACTGCCCTATGCGAACTGCTGGGAGTGTCAGATAAAAGTTCATGACACCCCCAAATTAGTTCGCAATCTGAAAGATCAGACAAGAATCGGATTGCATGGGTGTGAACAACACCTATGCGATCCGATTCTGCTGTGGACAAGTGCAAGTTTGATGCAAATTCCGTCATAAGATCTTTATGGCTGAAATCGCATCGCACAGAGATCACATGTGATTTTCACTGCAGTGCGGTGCGAATCACATCTGATCTCTGATATCGCACCAGTGTGAACTGGCCCTAATGCTGTGTACACACGGTCAGACTTTTCCACAGACTAGGTCCAACGGTCTTCCCGACGGACTTTCAGCAGACGTCTGATGGACTTTCCGAATGAACTGACTTGGCCACACGCAATCACACCAAAGTCTGATGGATTTGACCGTGATGACGTACGACCGGACTAGAATAAGGAAGTTCATAGCCAGTAGCCAATAGCTGCCCTAGCATTGGTTTTTGTCCACCGGACTAGCATACAAACTAACTGATTTTTCGACTGGAATCAAGTCCGTCGGAAAGATTTGAAACATGTTCTAAATCTAAAGTCTGTCTGATTTTTCGACAGCAAAGGTCTGATGAAGCCCATACATGGTCGATTTGTCCAATGGATTCATTCCGTCTGGCCTTTGCTGTCGAAATGCCTGGCTGTGTGTACATGGCATTAGAGAGGATTGAGTGAAAATTGCTATCAAAGATTAAGTTACTGCATCAAAATCATTCCACGGTGTCTCCCCCAAAATGGTACCTTATGAAGGTACTTCCTTCTCTGCTTTTTGCTAAGAGTTGTTGATTTAATTTATAGCTGAAGGTTAGGTGTGGCTGCTATTGCATAGATACATTGGACCAGCTTGGACCAATGTAAGTATGCATGTGCCATACCTGGCTGATCCCAAGGAAGCTGGAGGTCACTGCTAAGTTCTGGGTCCTGTGCCGAGCGGCTGCCAAGTTTATAGTGAACACACGGGGTCACTTACTTGGCATAGACGCCATTCACTTTGCATATTACCAAAGCATGCAAAGCATTCTATGAACAACCGAGGAGGAGATTGTGATGTCACCACCCATCTCTCCACTGCGTCCAATTGGAAAACATATTTGTTGAGAAAATGTAAAGTGTTCTCTGAATGTCTCATATGCTGAGCAACCAGATGCCCCGGTACTTGGTGAACTACGGTGAACACAGGAAGTCACTTGCGTGGCACGAGAGCAATTTAGAGAACCACTTGGATTTTCTCAATTAATGCAAATCATTCTCTGATTAGATATGGTGGAGAGGCGTCACCTGGCCCGGAAGCTAGTGGCAATCATTGCGCCTACCACAGTGATCTCCAGCTTTCACAGGGATCCCACAAATATAGAACATGCATTCTTACATTGACCCAAGCTGGACCAATGTAACACCTCTTACACACAATCGGATTTTCCGCCAACAAAACCGCTGACTTTTGCCTGAAGGGCGTTGGGCCAATCTTGTCCTGCATACACATGGCACACAATTGTTGGCCAACAATCACGAACGTAATGACATACAACATGATTTTTCAGCTCTTTAGCGCCACCCTTTGGGCTCCTTCTGCTAATTCCGTGTTAGTAGAAGTTTGGTGAGTGTTGATTCGCACTTTACTTTTCACGCTTTTCATTTATCGCTTTTCAGTTCGCATTTTTCATTTCGTGCTTTTCAGTTTGTTTCTGAATGACCGTCTGTCAACCAGACATGTTGCGGAATCGGAGGAGATAACGTGTTATTTATTATTGGCCTTGGAGTTTTTGCTATGACATTATTTTTTTGACTGAATAATGATTTGATTTGGTATATTTTCTATATTTTTGGATGCATAAAATGCACTTTTTGGTTAAGTTCTGTTGGCAGATAGCATGCCTAGTTTTATTTGTTTTCTTTTTTTAATGCACAATAAAAAAAAATGTGGAGAATAATACTTGGCTATGAGTTTTACTTCAAATGACAGTTTGGGAGTAGGCAGTTACATTTAAAAAAATACAATGTAAAATTGACAAGGGACACCAACATAGTTGTATCTTTGATCTTTAAAACTACGGGATAATGGTGTTGTGGTAACTTGACCAAATAAAAAAAAGCATAATAATATTATTCTTTATATCACTAGGAAAAAAAAAAGCCTTTGAAAATTTGATTGTAATAACTCCATTGGTATCACCAGCAAAGCAGCTTTAGCAGCATTTCAATATTTCATAATTTGCCACGTCAGGAATGTTAATTCTCCATTACGAACGCTAGTTTACAAGACCGACCACTTCTGGCTCATCCATGCTTCTGAGCATGCATGTTTGTACTTTGGACTTTTGTACACATGCTCAAAAAATCCAACAACAGACATTTGTCCGCGGAAAATTTATAAACCCGCGATCCAACATTTGTCCACAGAAAGTTGACCAACAATTGTCTAATGGAGCGTACACACGGTCAGATTTTTCACCAACAGCCTGTCATCACACATTTCCAGTCGGAAGATCCGATCGTGTGTACGAGGCTTAACTATGAAAAGATATTCATACCTGGAATTCAGGTTTAGCACTGAAGCCAAAATAGCATCCTGATATACGAACAAAATGTTACAGTTGCCAAAAGGAAGCCATAGCAATGCATGGCACACATGTAAACTATTTTTATAAAAATTCTGATTGCCTGGCTGTTATGCCCACACTTGTATGTAGCTTTTGAACATCTACCTTTTTCGATCAGGGAAGCCAGTGGGTCGGAATATTATCCAGGTCCTAAGTATTTTCAGATGCAGGTCACCAATAGCATTCCCATATTTCTGTTACCTTATATTTACTTTAAAGCCCAGGTAAAGTCTGATGAAAAAATAATGTGAGGGTGCCGTAAACATACATTTTATATCTTCTGTTTGTGATTTTTTTTCAGCTCCAGTGGTAGCATACAATCTTCAGACCTAGGCAAATAGGCTGCAGGAAGGGCCACTGCTACTTGGGGGTGCTGTGGACTAGCCTAACATGATACAAAGAGATGAAACAAATCCTTCAATGTAAATTTACAAATTATGCAGTTTGTTTGAGCTTTCAGAAAGCAGGGGACAGGGAGCTGAAATGACTCTCTCCAGAGCTCAGTGAGGAGAGCATTGAGCTTATTAGAGGGAAGCAGGAGCGGCCGATCCATAGGGGGCGCCGCCCCCCTAGCTTGCATGGGTGCTGGATTAATGTGTTTCTATTAGGTCTTTTTTTTTTTTCAAGCACATGATTACAGCCTGAGGCTCTAAATGGCTTGAAAAAGGATGGGGACCCTCCCACTTGTGCTACTAGTGATTCAATATTCGCTACCGGTTTCCGGCTTCTCCTTCTAGCCAATGAGGGCAGGAGGCAGATCTAAAGAAAACCAAGCTGGCCGGGAGGAGAAGCCCTGTCACCATGACTGCTGGAGGGGTGAGTGTGGACTGGGGGGGGGGGGGGTTGTTTACTGCCCCCCAAAAATGTTTAGCACCAGCTGCCAGGTACACACCCCCTTCACACAGCACATAGAATCAAAACTGAGCCTGTCAATCGTAGGCTGTGTGCTAAAGCTTCCTCCCCTGTCACCTGTTTTTTCCTCTTGGTGTCAGGGAAATCTGTCAGATGTGACTCAGATAGTAGGTGAAAGAGGCAATAGTAGGGTTGCCACCTCAACCCTTTGAATCTGAACACATATGAATTACACAGATCCTGAGTCTGTATTTGGGTCAGTAGAGAACCTGACAAAACTAGACATTAAGTCCAAAATGTGCCCAGTTCTAAATAATTAGTATCCATATTTGTAAGGTATTAAGATCAATTGATTGGCAGTATGAAGCCCTGCCAGTCTTAGGCTGGGTTCACACCTCCAATGGATGCAGCTCGCAGCAAGGGTCCGGTGCGTCCCTGTTTTCCATTTCAGGAACGAATTGGGGCCAAATTTTTACCTGAATTTAGCCCCTGAAATGTGGTGAAAGATGCACAGAGTTTCTGTGCTAGCTGCCCCGCGGCCGCAATGGAGATATGTGAAGCGGCTCCATAGAGAGCCCATCACAATCTCCCGTCATGCGAGTTGGATGTGGAGAAACCTGCATCCAATTTGCATAGATGTGAACCCAGCCGGAATCATGCTAAATAAGGGGATTTGCACTGTCCTGGAGAAAACTCCTTCAAACAGGTGTGCTGCATAAAGCATGCAAATCTCATTTTATCACATGGAAGCGATATCCCACAATTTAGCCATTTTCCTTGCCGTCTTGCTGGATGAGCAGCTGATTCTCTTTTACCATACTGCTGGCCACAGTACAACACATACACTTAATTATAATCTGCATGGCGGCACAAAGGTTCATTTCTGTTAAATTACTGTGAAGGATTCATAGTTTTCCCAAACCAACTCCCACACATACAACCGCCCTTTGATCACCGTACTTCCTCCTTTCTGCTCTGACCGCACCCTGGTGCTCGCCTTTCATTCTTTCATCATACCTTTTCTGTGCAGAGTATTACTTCTGCTCCAACAGAGTGAGTCACCTGTGTGAGATTTACTAGAGCAAACACTGCTTTATAGCAAACCTGTATGCACTAGAAATATATTTAGGAACCCTCTGCTGTCTGCAGACCACAGTTACTGTACATGTTTCAAAGTATCTTAACTGTCCTTCAGCAGATCCTGAATCTTTTTTAAGAAACATTGAGGTTCCCTATAGACCCTGCATCGTAGAATTCAGTGTGGTGCTTTCACAACCTTTTTAAATTGGTTCACCATAGCATGGTGGTTGCAACTTTTCTTGCCCTACTACGAAAGTAAAAAAAAAAAGGCTGTTTAGGGTGTAGGCAGGTGCAGTCTATATTCTTCATTGCAGTGAAAATGCAAATTGGGGGGAGTGGAGTCGAGAAAAACATAGCTCCTCTATAGTTTCCTCGGTCAAAGGGAGGTAGCTATCTGATTAAATGTCGGAGTTCCATATTATTTTTGTGGCTATCTTGGGTCAGGCGAGTGGCTAGTTTAGGGACAGGTCACCCATCTGTCAGGGACAATCTTAGAGCCAGGGAATGGATCTGGAGGAGTAGGAGAAGTGCCTCTGCACTACGCCAACCTTCCTATAAAGCCTCCCCTTTGGGTATGGACCAGCCAGGCTGCATTCCCCACCTTTTAGCAGATGCTATCAGCATCTTATGGTCTCCAATGTTCTGTACCTTCACTTTGGCAGTTTATAAGTGGTATTGGGTTGCCTCCCCGCCAGGCCTGCTGTGTACTGCTGAACTTTTGTTATAATACTCTCCTGTTACTGCACTTGGACTCTGTGTGCTGCATCACGCTGCACTTACCCACAAGGGCTCTGTGGAACGTAAGTTCCCCAGCTTGGCTTGTTTACAGGGGTTCCATCTTGTATATGAGCAGTGCAATCAGCAAGCTGTTGCTAAGCATTTACAAATTATCCAGCTAGCTCCAATTTAGAAAAGTAAATCAGCAATCTACAATGTTGTGTTCCTAAACATTGGAATAGCCAGTTATCTATCCCTAGAATGCATAAGATGAGCCCACAAAAATCTGGGGAAAATTAGTGGTACTATACTATACCAAACAAGAGGAGGGTAGAAAAGGGAAAAGGGTATAATAGTGTATCCAATTAAACAGTACAGTACTGTTTAATTGGATACACTATTATACCTTTTTCCTTTTTCTCCCCTCCTCTTGTTTGGTATGGTATAGTCTCACTAATTTTCCCTAGCTTTTCCCATTGTGGGTTCATCTTATAAAACAACAATCTTAATGGGATCGTACCCCCATAATTACCTCAATCATGGTAGCCTTCAATTACTTTGTATCGAACGCACCCAAAAAGGTTATGCCGTGCAAAATTTCAATTCCTATATCCATTCTCTCTCTACTTATCCCTAACCTCTCCACGGGTTCCTGGCAGAATGTGGCTATAAGGCAGATCTCAGAGTTCTACTCAGGCAACCTTCACATCCCTAAAAGAAGTATTCTCTATACCTGCCACAGACTATTTTAAATATATGCAGATAACTCACTGTATATTGTGCAACCCACACCTTCATCTCTATTTACATAAAATAGCATGGAAATACCTATCCTCTAATAACTCTTGTTTCAAGGGTATCACTATTTTTATTACCTTCTACAAGATAAAACCACTTTTGTCAAGCTTCCACCAATAATAAGATGGAAAAAAAGACATAGGACATTCATTCAGCCCTTCTCAATGGTCAGCTGCAATATCCGCTAGTCACAAAGCGACCCCCTCATCCAGCTTATGGGAACTTACCCTTAAATTCAACCTCTGTTTGTACATCACCCCATCCCAGATTCACACATTCACCCCATCAGTCCCACCTTTCTGTTGGAGGAACTGTGGTGAACAGGGCAGCTTAGATAGAGTTAGGTTGTTATGCCTTACCTACTGTTTTACTGTTTTATGTTATGTGAGCCCGGTAATGCCCAAAAGGCTCTGTTTTGTAAACTTTTATTTTTGAAAATAATAAAAAAAAATTATAAAAAAAAAAAAAAAAAAGAACAGGGCAGCTTAATGCATGTACATTGGCCTTCACATCAAGCTCTCAACCTTCTGGTCAGGAATATTTGCACTTATCAATAACATTATTAAAATTCCTGTAGCCCCATCTGTAGAAGTTGCCTTATTAAGCATAGACACTCACAATATCCCTCCTCAACTTCATTATATGACTAATCACATACTGTTGGCTGCTAGATTAACCATAACACGCCACTGGAAATCCAATGACCCAATCCTACTAGCTGAAATAATACCCCTAGTCCATACTCATGGTTCATACAAGTGTATGTTTGCAGCATCAGAAGGTTGCCTTATCCCCACTAGTGAACACTGGTCACAATGACTTATATGGTATCAGCAAAGATTTTAATGTATGTCACACATTGATCAGAAAGATGCTGCCCTTTGTCCTTTATTGCTAATGCAAGTGTGTTTTATTTTTATCTGTATTAGCCCTTGTACACACGGTTGGAGATTCCGACGACCAAATCCGTCAGAGTTAGTCCGACGGATTAATTCCGGAAGAGGTCCGGAAGTGATGTTGCATACACACGGTCGGACTAAGTTGTCGGAAAATCCGATTGTACATAACGTGATGACGTTATTTCGTTACGACGGGATTACATTCAGGCTAGTAGCCAATAGCTTTGGTCTAGGAATTTGATCTGAGCATGCGTGGCACTTTGTCCGTCGGAGTAGGCTACACATGATCGGAGTATGTCCGATATGAGCATTTTGTCGGAAAATTTTACCGGCAAGTTGGAAAACTTGGTCAGTCGGATATTCAGACGGAAACAGTCCGATGCAGACCACACACAGTCGGAATATCCAACAAAACGGTCCCATAGGAAACATTCCGACGGAATCTCCGACCGTGTGTACAAGGGCTTACATTTTTCTCTCCCTGTAATCGGCTTTCATGACAACCTTTTCTCTGTCTTTACAAGGGTCCATCTCATATGTTTGTTTTTCTCTAATTGAAATTCAATAAAAATGTATTGAAAATAAATGTGAATGTGGAATGACACTAAAAATAAGCTACAGTATTAGGCTGGGTTCACACTGCTGCGGGGGGAGATCCGGATGTGATTCGCACCGCAAATCACATCCGATCTCCGTAGCGCTGCGAGTTCAGCCATACAGATAGTATGGCTGAACTCGCAGCGGTCCCGCAGCAAACTCGCACGGGACCCTTTTTTTCGTCCGCAACAGAATCGGATCGCATGGGGGTTCACACCATGCGATCCGATTCTTGTGCGAGTCGGCAGATCGCACTGCGATATGCGATCGGATCTGGGGGTGTCATTAACATATCATTGACACTCCCAGCCGTTCGCATAGGGCAGTGTGAACTGCCGGCGGGAGTCGTGCGATGCGGGAAAACGCCGCGGATTCGCGGCGTTCCCGCATCGCAGCGGTGTGAACCCGGCCTTAGCAGTTCTCACTGAGCCTCAGCACCACATGAAAATTAAAGTATATGCGAACACAGTTCAACAAAGCACTCATTGTAATATAGAAATAATAAATCGTTAACCATAATTGCTTTTATTTATTTTAAAAATAAATATTTATTATTATAATATTTATTTATCAATATATCTATTTGTTAAGATTTCTTTGGCAGGGATGTGACGGCATAGACTTTTACCTTTCCTCCAAACATGGGGTTGGGAAGTGTCTGACATCATGCACAGCTGGGAATTCTGTATACCCCATCTGTATAAGCCTCAGTCACCTATTATTTTGATAGGGAGCCTCTGATTGGGAGCCACTGTCAATCAACCCAGAATGGATGAATGGGGGGTGTGGCACTGAACTGGCTACAGGAGGCACAGGCATGTCCTGTATCTCCAAAGAGGTGCACAGATACACAAACTGACAATGCTGGCACAGATCTGTTTTTGGGCTTTGGGTTGTCAGAATGAAGCAGCGTACATGGGGAGCTAGTAGGATCCAAGCAATTCAAGAACATAACAACAAATAGCGTAGATAACAAAAATAAAATGAAAAACAGACACATTTATGTGTTAAACATTTTTGGAATAACATACACTTTAACTAATGTCTGGTTGTTCAGAAAGTAACAGACAGCACTACCAAATATGTGTTTTTGCTGTCCACGAACTGTAGCTGAAGGTTGCTTTAGAAGCTTCAGCTTGGGGTCTTAAAACTAAAGCTTTAAAAAAAAAAAGGGTTCCATTGAATGTGGTGAATCATGTTTCTCCTGTCAGGCAATACAACTGAAAATATGTATTTAGATTCCTGTAAAAAGATCTGAAACTAAATATTTGAGTTTAACAGAATAGGTAATTGCACTAATGGTCAGACAGCAAGTAACTGACTGTAACTTTCAGCTTTCTAAACAAGGTCAAAGTTAGAAGCAATATTGAAAAACAAGTTCAAGATGGCAAAGAGCATGCATACACTGCAGAATTATACAAGGACACAGGGTCACTGGAACTGTAGTACTCTGAACAGTGGCGTAACTAGAACCTTCAGGGCCCCGGTGCAAGAAACCACGAAGGGCCCCTCTGACCACCAGCCAGGGCCCTTCCCACTGATCCCGGGGGCAACAGGACCTGGATAGAAGGGGGAACAAATCCCTTCCATTTTCCTCCTGCAGCCACTTAATGCCTATCAGAGGGAGAGGAGGAGATGCAGACTTTTAGTGGCTGCAGGAGAAAAATTGAGGGGATTTGTTCCTCTAAATGCCCCCACCCCATCCAGGTGTTCAGGGGCAACATGTGTGCTAATGCAATTGTGATCCCTGTAGTTACGCCCCTGGGATGAGTGGCAGCGGTGGTGGTGGGGGAGGCATAGGATCAGTGGCATCAGTGGTGGGGGATGGGAGGAGTGGCAGTGGTGAGGGAGAGAGATGGGATAAGTGGCAGCGGTGGGGAGTGTGGGATCAGTGGCAGCAGTGGTGGGGGGGGGGGTGGGATGAGTGGCAGCGGTGAGGGGGGATGGGATCAGTGGCAAGGGTTGTGGTTGGGGAGGTAGGCTCAGTGGTAGAGGGGTTGAATGGGATGAGTGGCAAGGGTGATGGTTGGAGGGGGATGGGATGGGATGAGTGGCATCAGTGGGGGGCATTGAATGAAATGTGTGGCAGTTGTGGTGGGAGGATGGGATCTGTTGGGAGGGTGGGATGGGATGAGTGGCAGTAGTGGTCATGGTGGGGTGGATCAGTGGCAGCAGTGGTTGTGGTGGTGTGGGGGGTATCAGTGGTGGTGGTGTGGGGAGAGGGAATCAATGGCAGTAGTGGTGGTGTGGGGGGGTATCAGTGGCAGTAGTGGTGGTGTGGGGGGTATCAGTGGCAGTAGTGGTGGTGTGGGGGGGTACCTGTGGCAGTAGTGGTGGTGTGGGGAGTACCTGTGGCAGTAGTGGCGGTGTGGGGGGATCAGTGACAATAGTGGTGGTGTGGGGGGTACCTGTGACAGTAGTGGTGGTGTGGGGGGTACCTGTGACAGTAGTGGTGGTGTGGGGGGGACCTGTGACAGTAGTGGTGGTGTGGGGGGGGGGGAACAGTGGCAGTAGTGGTGGTGTGGGGGGGGAACAGTGGCAGTAGTGGTGGTGTGGGGGGATCAGTGACAATAGTGGTGGTGTGGGGGGTACCTGTGGCAGTAGTGGTGGTGTGGGGGTTACCTGTGACAGTAGTGGTGGTGTGGGGGGATCAGTGACAATAGTGGTGGTGTGGGGGGTACCTGTGACAGTAGTGGTGGTGTCGGGGGGTACCTGTGACAGTAGTGGTGGTGTGGGGGGGAAACAGTGGCAGTAGTGGTGGTGTGGGGGGTACCTGTGACAGTAGTGGTGGTGTGGGGGGATCAGTGACAATAGTGGTGGTGTGGGGGGATCAGTGACAATAGTGGTGGTGTGGGGGGTACCTGTGACAGTAGTGGTGGTGTGGGGGGATCAGTGACAATAGTGGTGGTGTGGCGGGTACCTGTGACAGTAGTGGTGGTGTGGGGGGTACCTGTGACAGTAGTGGTGGTGTGGGGGGGGGAACAGTGGCAGTAGTGGTGGTGTGGGGGGTACCTGTGACAGTAGTGGTGGTGTGGGGGGATCAGTGACAATAGTGGTGGTGTGGGGGGTACCTGTGACAGTAGTGGTGGTGTGGGGGGGTACCTGTGGCAGTAGTGGTGGTGTGGGGGTTACCTGTGACAGTAGTGGTGGTGTGGGGGGGGGGAGGGGATCAGTGACAATAGTGGTGGTGTGGGGGGTACCTGTGACAGTAGTGGTGGTGTGGGGGGATCAGTGACAACAGTGGTGGTGTGGGGGTACCTGTGACAGTAGTGGTGGTGTGGGGGGGTACCTGTGACAGTAGTGGTGGTGTGGGTGTGGGGGGGTACCTGTGACAGTAGTGGTGGTGTGGGGGGGGAAACAGTGGCAGTAGTGGTGGTGTGGGGGGTACCTGTGACAGTAGCGGTGGTGTGGGGGGATCAGTGACAATAGTGGTGGTGTGGGGGGTACCTGTGACAGTAGTGGTGGTGTGGGGGGATCAGTGACAATAGTGGTGGTGTGGGGGGTACCTATGACAGTAGTGGTGGTGTGGGGGGATCAGTGACAATAGTGGTGGTGTGGGGGGTACCTGTGACAGTAGTGGTGGTGTGGGGGGTACCTGTGACAGTAGTGGTGGTGTGGGGGGGGGGGGAACAGTGGCAGTAGTGGTGGTGTGGGGGGTACCTGTGACAGTAGTGATGGTGTGGGGGGATCAGTGACAATAGTGGTGGTGTGGGGGGTACCTGTGGCAGTAGTGGTGGTGTGGGGGGTACCTGTGGCAGTAGTGGTGGTGTGGGGGGTACCTGTGACAGTAGTGGTGGTGTGGGGGGATCAGTGACAGTAGTGGTGGTGTGGGGGGTACCTGTGACAGTGTTGATATTGAGGTATGGGTGCCACTCACTTGCAGATCACTTGTGGTTCCTCTTCCTTGCTGTCTTGCTTGGGCGAGCAGAGAGGATGGGCGGGGCTTGTGAGTGAAGGCAGAGCCAGAGAAGATGGCGGGGACTGTGCCCATAAGTGCAGGCGTGACAGAGAAGATGGGCGGGGCCTTGAATGAAGGCGGAGAAGATGGGCGGAGCGGGCGGGGACTGATTTCATGGGTGCAGGAGGTGACAGAGGTTGGGCGGGGCCTTGAGTGAAGGCGGAGACGGAGAAGATGGGCGGAGCGGGCGGGGACTAATCCCGTGAGTGCAGGCGGTGACAGAACACTGTGAGTGAAGAAGAGAAGATGGGCGGAGTGGATGGGGAATGTGTAGGTGGAGAGGATGGGCAGAGTAGGCGGGGACTGTCCCCGTGAGTTTGACAGCAGAGGATGGGTGGAGAAGATAGGCAAAGCAGCCCATCTATCTCCCGGGCATGTCTATCTCCCAGGCGGCAGCGGGCCCCCCTACATTGGCGGAACTCAAGGGCTCAGTTGCAAACGCGACTGGTGCGACTCTGATAATTCCGCCACTGACTCTGAATGAAGAGTTGTTCCACTTAGCCACCCCACTGCATGGTTCCTAGCAGGTGTTCTAGTATATAGGGCAGCCTTAGCATGGGGGTGGTGACCTTGAATGCCTTGGCTGCCACCGAGGTGATGTTCACCATTTGCAGGAAGAGGTATGCCCTCCTTTCCCTCCAGAAGAGTTTTTCCTGTCTGTGCTTCAACACAAATAACTTTTTATGAACCTGAATCATCCCTTTAGTCATTTTCTAGATGAAAAACTCCCATGGAGACATCGTTTTGGTTCCAGGTGAGTCTATCAATTATTCACTACAACAGCCATGGGTACATCTAAACCTGTGCGCCTCAACTCCAGTAATACTATGGCTGCTTCATGAATGGTCAAATTGAGGTTTCTGCTATCTTTCTCTTGCAATGTTTCTCTCATCCTGTCCGATAGCAGTCAATCAACAAATTGTTCTTTCAGTCATCCATCAGCATCACCCCAGCCTTCCCATCCTACTTGGCTCCATTCCGTTTTGTTTAATGGATTCTACTGCTCTGCTTCCTGCAGTTGAAATGGACCTTAAAGTGGTTGTAAATCCTTACAACCAACTTTGACCTACAGGTATTCCTAGATTAAAGAGGAAGTAAACCCTGATGAGTTTACTTCCTCTTTCATTCCCTGCAAAGGCAAAGCATAATGGACTACTATGCATCGCATAGTAGCCCATTATGTGTCACTTACCTGACACAGGAGCCAGCGAAGTCACTGCTGTCCCCTGTAGTCCAGCGCATCCATCTTCTCGGTGGGTCTCGCAGCTCCGCCGCTGTCATTCGGCGAATCGAGAATGCCACGCTCAGTTCGCTCAGTGCGCCTGCGCACCGCTGTCTACGGCGCATGCGCCGTAGACAGCGGTGCCCGTCTTCGGGCAAATATCTCCTAAACCATATAGGTTTGGGAGATATTTCTTGGACCTACAGGTAAGCCTTAATCTAGGCTTACCTGTAGGTCAAAGTGGTTTGTAAGGGTTTACAACCACTTTAAGGCTTACCTGTATGTCTAAGAAATATCTCCTAAACCTATACGGTTTAGGAGATATTTACCCGAAGATAGCCACCGCTGTCTAGGGCGCATGCGCCGTAGACAGCGGCGCGCAGGCGCACTGGGCAGGCCACAGATCGCGGCGATATGCCGCGAGTGTCGGCTCCCGTGCGCATGCGCAGGAGTGACGTCGTTGCGGCTCCGGCAAATAACAGCGCCGGAGCCGCGAGACCCGGAAGTTGCTCCGGGATACATGGCAGCGGCGAAGAGGAAGACGGAAGACCGCTTCGGGTGCTTCGTTCTCAGATAAGTTATTCATAATGAGCTAGTATGCTATGCATACTAGCTCATTATGCCTTTGCCTTACAGGGTGCGTTTAAAAAAAAAATTGCCTTTACTTCCTCTTTAATGCACAGCATTAACCTTCTTGCTTTCTCCTCTATAGCAAGTTCTGCCTGCTGAATGGGATGCATCCTATATAAGCATATCAGGCCCTTCAATCTCTAGACCCAGTCACCCAAATCTTGACCTGGACTTGTGTACTGATAAATGGGGAGTACTCAGAATGATCAGGGTTGGAAACTGGGGTTCCCCAGGGTTCTGTCCTGGGACCAATCCTATTTAATTTGTTCATAAACAACCTGGAGGATGGGGTAAACAGTTCAATCTCTGTATGATACTAAGCTAAGCAGGGCAATAACTTCTCCGCAAGATGTGGAAACCTTGCAAGTAGATCTCAACAAATTAATGGGGTGGGCAACTACATGGCAAATGAGGTTTAATGTGGAAAAATGTAAAATAATGAATTTGAGTGGCAAAATATGAATGCAATCTACTCACTGGGGGAGAACCTCTGGGGGAATCGAGGATGGAAAAGGACCTGGGGGTCCTAGTAGATGTTAGACTCAACAATAGCTGCTGCTAACAAAGCAAACGGAATATTGTCATGTATTAAAAAGGGGATTAACTCAAGAGATAAAGCAATAATTCTCCCACTCTACAAGACTCTGGTCCAGCCTCACCTGGAGTATACTGTACATTTCTGGGCACCAGTCCTCAGTAAGAATGTACTAGAAATGGAGCGAGTACAGAGAAGGGCAACAATGCTAATAAAGGGACTGGAGGATATCAGTTATAAAGAAAGGTTACAAGTACTGAACTTATTCTCTCTGGAGAAGAGATGCTTGAGAGGGGATATATATTCTGACGTAATGCCCAGGTCCCGATATGAGATGATTATGCGCTTCCTTAATTTCAGCAACAACAATTCCCACAATCCAGATCCCCAGATCCAACCCCCTGAGTGCCCGGACTACATGGGCACAACTGGTAAAATTGTATGGGACCTGGCATGCCCACTGCTGAAGAAAGGTTACCACATATACTTGGATAACTTCTGCACCAGCCTGCCCCTTTTCAAACATAGGTGTATGTATATATGTACCTCGCAAGAAACCCTGGACTGGGGACCCTCCAGAAGGAATAGGAAGGGCTTCCCACAAGCCATAGTGAATAAAAACTGTGAAGGGGAGAAAGAGCAACTTTGAAATGCAACAAAGTGCTGGCCTTGAGGTGGAAGAATACCAGGAATTTGTACATGATGTCCACCATCCATGATGACACTACAATTGAAGTTCAGAGAAGACGAAATCCCATTGAAAAGCCAACATATGTACAGGATTACACTCTCTATATGGGAGGTGGATTTCAACGACTAAATGCTTCAGTCCTATTTGTCAATAAGGAGGTCCTGTTTCTGGTACAAGAAAGTCGCAATCTATTTAATTATTTGGCCATTTATAATGCCTACATAATTCACACCAAATTCATGGAAAGCCCTGCCCACTTCCTAAAATTAATTGAAGAAGTTGTAACGTCCCTCATCTACTAACAAAGACCCCCCAGAAAACCTTCGCTCTGATGCTGTTAGCCGACTTCATGAGCGCCATTTCCTGGACAACATTCCACCATCTGAAGCAGGCTCAAGACCCCAAAAAAAGATGTAGAGTATACAGCAAAAGAGGATTTCAAAGAGATACCAGCTACCATTGTCCCTAGTGTCCCTCCGAACCCAGCCTTTGCATTGGTGAATGCTTCAGACTGTATCACACATCCCTAAAATATTAGCCTATATTCTTAACCATTTCCCCATTTTCATCATCTGTGCTGACCATTTCCCATGCTTCCTCAAATAACCATGCCACTGCCTTCCACGTGAACTGACCCTGGCCTGTTTTTTGATTATGCCTCTGCCCACCGTTTGGACTGCTTCCACGTGAACTGACCCTGGCCTGTTTTATCAACTACACTTCTGCCTATTGCTTCCATGTGAACTGAAACTGGTCTGTTTTATCAATTACGCTTCTGCCTACTGCTTATACGTGAACTGACCCAAGCCTGCTTTATCAACTAAGCTTCTGCCTACCACTTGGACTGCTTGCACGTGAACTCACCCTGGCCTGTTTTATGGACTATGCTTTTGCCTACCACTTGGACTTATCTGTTGCCCTGCTGGTGTAGTACACAGGAGTCTCACATGTGAGGGGCTCCAGAAATGTTTTTCTGGATGGAGAAAATATTTTTTTTGTTGTCTCTGGGTTTCGTAATTTCCGTTTTAGGGTCTGGAGTCTGGAGGCTTCATAGAGATTTGGGTGGGTGAAGCCTCTACCCCTGTGCCCCTGTACACAGGTCTTACCTGATTGTGGGCCTCAGCTTGCTGCTGACTTACTGCCATCATGCCTCTGGACAAATGCTTTGGCTGTGCTGACAATATCCTTGTGCTGACTATAGACAATATTTCTGCCTGCTGCCTGGATAATTACTATTGTTGTCGCTAAGCACATCCCTGTCTGCTGCCTGGACCAAGTCTCTCCTCTGTGGACACTACTAAACTACACGTAATACTTTTTTTTTTACCCTTACCTCAATAGAATTTATTTTGGAGTGTAACTTTTGGTATGTAAATGCTATGTGTTAGAAATATGAAGGTCCTTAAAAAATGATAGGTTGTCAGGAAATTAAATGTGTAATTTATTCTTTTAGAATGCCTGAAGGTGCTACTTCAATGGTGGGCCTCTGTATGTGGCCAGGCTGTGTAAAAGTCTCACACATGTGATATTGTCATACTCAGGAAGAGTAGCAGAATGTATTTTGGGGTGTCAGTTTTGCTATGCACATGCTATGTGTTAGCCCTTGTACACACGGTCGGAGAATCTGTCGGAATGAGTCTTATCGTACCGTGTCGTCAGATAATCCGACTGTGTGTGGTATGCATCGGACTGATTTCGTCCGAATCTCTGTCCGACCCAATTTTTCAACATGTTGGAAATATTTCCTGACCAACTGGGCCGGACGGACCTAATCCGATCATCTGTAGAGCATTTTCATCGGACCAAGTGCCACGCATGCTCAGATCAAATTCCTACATCGAAGCTATTGGCTACTAGCCTAAATGTAGTCCCATCGTAACGAAATTACGTCATCACGTTCTGAAAGATCGGATTTTTCACCAACTTGGCCCGACCGTGTGTATGCAACAGTTTCGGACAAGATTCGACTGACAAAATCCGACGGGCAAAATCCGACGGATTTGGTTGTGGAAATATTCGACCGTGTGTACAGGGGCTTAGAAATATCTTAAAAATTTACAACTTTGTGGAAAATGCGTTTTCATTTTTTTCCACATTTTCCAAAAATTTCTGGAAATAAAATGAACCATTCAAAAGACTCATTATGCCTTATAGATTATACATTGGGGTGTTTGTTTTCCAAAATGGGGTCATTTTTTGGGCGTTTCCATTGCCCTGTTGCTCCAGGGCCTTCAAAATTGTGATAGGTCGTAAAATTATATGTGGAATTCATGTCCCTAGAACACCTGATGGTGCTCCTTGCACGATGAGCCTCTGTATGTGGCCAGGCTATGAAAAAGTCTCACACATGGTATTGCCATAAGATTTACTAAATACCTTGGAATGTCTACTTTCCAAAAAGTGGTCATTTGGGGGTTATTTGTACTTTCCTGGCTTGTTAGTGTCTCAAGAAAATTAGATAGCCCTTCGGTACATCAGGTGTTATCAGATGTGATAAATTTTCAATGATTTATACCAAAGCTTGTAGACTCTATAACTTTCACAAAGACCAAATAATATATACTAATTAGGGTTATTTTTACTGAAGATATGTAGCTGTATACATTTTGGCCAAAATTTATGAAGAAAAATTACTGATTTGCAAAATTTTATGACAGAAACAAAGAAAATGTATTTTTCCAACAAATTTTCAGTCTTTTTTTTATTTATAACACAAAAAAAGAAAAACCCACTAGTGATTAAATACCACCAAAAGAAATCTATATTTGTGTGAAAAAAGGATGCAAATGTAATTTGGGTACAGTGTTGCATGACTGAGTAATTGTCATTCAAAGTGTGAGAGCGCTTTAAGCTGAAAATTGGTCTGGGCAGGAAGGGGGTGAAAATGCCCTGTAGGCAAGTGGTTAATAAGTGGTCACTCATTAAGATTAGAAGAAAAGAGGTTTAACCTTAGTGTAGAGGGTTCTTTACTGTAAGAGCGGCAAGGCTGTGGAATTCACTTCCACAAGCGGTGGTTTCAGTTTAAAAAAACGATTAGACAAGCACCTGAACGACCACAACATACAGGGATATACAATGTAATACTGACATATAATCACACACATTGATTGGACTTGATGGACTTGTGTCTTTTTTCAACCTCACCTATTATTTAACTATGTAACTATGATTCATCAACCTAGAACTAGTATATACTGTAGATGAGCACTCTCTATAGAAGTGGGGTATGTTAACTTAATTGAAAATGGTACTTTGGGAAAGAATATGCAAATAGCAATATGAAATTATTCTTCAAAGTAATACTTGGAATGTTTGTAGAAATTTGTCATGAAACCATATGGCTTTATTACACTTTACAAAATATTTTATGTGCATAGTTGTCTTTTTTTATTTGAGAAAACAGCTTTCATAGACAATGACACATATAGGACAGGTGGGTTTGTTGCCACAGGCAGACATATTAGTCATTGTAATTGTTTTACTCTCTTAAATTTGAAAAGCGGCAACATATTTGAGATTATTGATATGCTATGTATGCTTTAGGAATCTGTCACTATAGCATGCTTGTTTTTTGTTCGCTGTAGGCAAATTAATTTTTTTTTTTAATCTGAATTATATGTGATGGATCAGAACACAATAGTCTAAAAAAATATATACATAAAACAATTTTTCAGAAATAAAAAAATGATAATTGGCATGTGCGTATGTATTCACCCCCTTTGTTATGAAGCCCATAAAAAGCTCTAGTGCAACCAATTACCTTCAGAAGTCACATAATTAGTGAAATGATGTCCACCTGTGTGTAATCTAAGCGTCACATGATTTGTCATTATATAAGGCCCCAGAGGCTGCAACACCTTTTTCTGTTATTTTGTATTATTTGTTGTTTGCTTCACAATAAAAAAAAAAGTCTTCAAAGTTGTGGCATGTTCTGTAAATTAAATGATGCAAATCCACAAGCCTTTCCATGTTAATTCCTGTGCAACAAACCATGAAAAATTCTGGGGGGGTGAATACATTTACAATGCACTGTATTTGGGCGGAGTCAGGTGATCAGGGTTCTGTGCCACCTGGCAAAGGTCTGGGTGGATGTGTGTTGAATTCCCCGGGTTGCTAGGTCAGAAGCCTGAGGGAGTGCCTGGTTGCTAGGCTGTCTGAGGCCTATCCAGGAGTAGGAGAAGCAGAGTTGGGGGTTGGGCCTTCAAGCTTGGAGTCCGACTAAGTTGCAGAGGTTCAGCCAGACGGGAAACCAAGTTGTTGCTATCAGGAATGATCATTCCAGTCGCCAGCGGCAATCACGGATCAAGACCAGGTGTAAAGGGAAAGCAGTCGCCAACTAAGAGACCACCCTTCCTGTTATCAGAGGCCCCGGCGCTGGGAGATCGTTGGGGGCCACAAAAGATATATATGTCCAAATAACCAGGCGGGCCGTTCAAATCCAGAACGTGGGCCAGACTTTGGACATGCCTGGTCTATTGTATGAATTCTGACTAAATCCTTTTTGGCAGGAGCACTGCACTCGCTCATCATTGCCTCTCCTTAGTGTCCACCTGTGTTATAGGAGGAGTCCTTTAGTTCTCCCATGGTTCAGAGAAGCAGGATCTTCCATTCTATGCTTAGCATAGGATCCACTAATAATAGGGTACTTTGTCGCAGTAAGTGGGCTTAAGCACCATATAGCATATGGTGTGACCAAATCCCCATATTTTTTGAAAATGTTGAGGTGTTTTAAATAGCCTTGCAGGAGTTAAATGTAATTTTTTGCATGTGTGCACTGTAATATTTTGTGCTGTTTTATGGTCTCATGGCTGCACCATCTTTAATGCACCCTCCCCCCCCAAAATATTTTGTTTGGAGAAAGGAAGTGGGCGCTGAAGTTCTACAGGTGAACCAATCCGTTGGCAAAGGGAGGAGCTGTTACTTTACAGAGGAGGAAAGGGAAGTGATACCTCATGCAACGCCATCACCCACTTTGGAGATACAGTACAATTGATGTATGGAAAAGATGGCGCAGTTTGGAGCCTCCGTGGTGGATTGGACAGTGCGTATTCTGGGTTCCGGCCTTGGTCTGAGCGGACCGAAAGACCTTCTGACAGATATTGGAGTGAGATACACACCTAAAGGTAGTCTTGCACTGTTCACTTCAGCTGGCTATGAAGCTATCGGGCCGATCTGCAGGAATAGTTCTGACCTGGCTACAAACATGCGGCCTTGGATCATCTGTGGTGGATACTGTGGGAACTCCTACTTTAGGTATCCTCACCAGCCCAACCTCTGAGGACACTACTGGCAGATTGGGACAAGAATGTTGCCAGTCCCACTGAGGAGAGCCTTGAGATTCTTCCTGCCATCACCCCCTGACCCCTTGGCTTATGTTCTGGCTACGCCTCTGCTTGCCGATCCAGAGAAACACAGAGTTCCAGTTCCCAGTGCCTGCCCGGTGATCTATGGCCATCTGGTTCCTGTCAAGTCTCGCCTGGTGCCGCCTGCTATACCGGCCCTCATGCCACTCTATGTCCTACACTCTCTGCTATCTCTATCAGGGGCATTGGACAGGAGGTGCAAGAGAAGCACTCTCTGCAGCTCCATCTCCACCAGGTACGTGACAGTAGCAGTCAGCAAGATGTCGGAGATCGAGAGAGGTGCTTCACCTCTGGAGACGCTATGCCAGCAACTTGCCTCTCTTAACCAGACAGTCAGCACCCTGCAAGAAGGCTACCTAAAGCTATAGGGTAACATCCATTTCATGACCTCTGCCTCAGTAACCTCTGCACCTGCTACAGCACCTGGCCACTCCACATCTGAATAGACTTTACCTGCATCCACAGGAACTATACCACCACCGGAACCCTGAGTTCCTGCACCAGAGCAATTTTCTGGCGACCAGCACAAGTTCCGGCCATTTAATAACTCTTGTGAACTTTACTTTGCCCTACAAAAAATAACTTTTTCACTTGAAACCACCAAGGCAAGGTCCCCAACCCACTGAGGACTATGTTGCAGAATTCTGCCTGTGGGCCTCTGATACAGGTTGGAATGATGCAGCCCTACATCTTCAGTTCTGACATGGCCTTCCTGAAGGGCTCAGAGAGGAACTTGCTCGATTGGGGGTCCCCAGTACCCTTGATGGCCTCATTGATCTTGCTATCCAGCTTGATCATATGTTCAGAGAAAGGAGAACAGAAAGAGCTGGCATAACCACTATACCCACAAATCCGCGGGCAAAGCCCATGCATCTAGGACTTTTGCGTTCTCCACTCACTAGTGAAGAAAGGCTGCGAAGACACCAGAAAAACCTATGTCTATATTGTGGGGTAGCGGGACATTACCTTCAAAATTGCCCTGTGAGGTCCACAAAGACCAAGACCATTCCCTCTACTTACCTTGCTAATTGTTCTGTAGGAAAGGGATCTGCTCATATTACCCTGTTCCTGTCACTTCAGATCCCCCGGAAAAAAAACATCCAAGTACCAGCCATCATCGATCTCAGAGCTTGGACTTCATTGACAAGGACTTTGCCCAACACCATCAAGTCCCTTTGCAAGCAAAGATGCACCAGTTATCCATCCATCTGGTCGATGGATCCTGTCTCAGGTCTGGGTCTATAACGCACAAGACTTGCCACTGCTGGTGGTATCTGATACCGGTCGCCAGGAATAGTTACGCTGGGACATTATTTTGTCTCCTCTATTTTCCATTATACTGGGCATCCCCTGGTTACAAGCCCACAATCCACAAATAAACTGGGGATCAGGGGAAATTACTTTTCCATCCACCTACTGCCAGCAGTCCTGCCTTCACCCCATGTATATACGGACTCTCCTGTGTCACAGTTCATACCTTCAGCTTATCATAAATTCCTGGAGGTCTTTGATAAACAGAAAGCTAACATCCTGTTACCTCACAGCCCATATGATTGCCCAATTAAACTTTTGCCAGGCGCTGAAATACCTTTGGGGTGCATCTTTCCTTTAAACATTGTGTGAGTATATTGATGAAAGCTTAGAGAAGGGCTTCATCCAGCCTTCCACGTCCCATGTAGGCACTGGAATCTTCCTTGTAGAAAAAAAGGACCATACCCTGCGTCCCTGTGTTGATTACCGCAAATGAAATAAAATCACCATTAAGAACAGATATCCTTTGCCCCTGGTTCCAGAACTATTTCAACGTATTACAACATCCACTGTATTTACGAAGCTTGATTTAGGAGGCGCATATAACCTAGTGTGGATCCGCGAAGGGGATGAATGGAAGACGGCCTTCTGCACTAGATTCGGACATTATGAGTACCTCGTTATACCCTTTGGGTTGTGTAATGCTCCAGCAATATTAAAGCATTTCTTCAACAATAGTTTGAGACTTCCTTAACCTCCCTGGCGGTATGATTATTTCAGATTTTAGGTGCTGAAAGCGGTACCATTATTTTGCATTAAAATTTGGCGTTTTATATTGTAGTCCTGTAATTCTTAGGAATAACTCACTTAAATCTGTCCAAACCAGAGTCTAGTAGACATCCCGGGTATGATAAAGTTTGAAAAATGAAATCATAAATTATAATATGATAAATAACTATAAATAATTATATCAAATAATAATATAATAATAATAAAAATGATTCAATAATGTAATCAAATCAAAAAAACACTGAAATTTGCTGAGTTGCAGAATTGTCACTGTCATTACTTTTCAGTATTTGATGACGGATCTCCCCACAAATCGCTATCGCTCAATTCTGGGAGTGATTCTAATTTATTATTGCTGTTTTCTAGCTGGTCTAAAACCACTTTTGATGTAAAGTGACAGTTTTGGTTGCTATGGACAATCTCCAGTTTCCAGGCAGAAAGAACAGTTTTCATATTATAAAACTGCATGCAGGACACTGGACAGACCACTAGGGACAAAGGGGGTGTGAAATAATTACATACAGCAATGTAATCTGCAAGATTACCTTATACTGTATGTAATGTGTATGTTTCACTTTTTGAATTTGGCGCCGATCTCAATCCCCATGCGTCGCAACGCTCGCAGGGAACGGAGCCTGGCGATGTAATACATCGAGCGGAAGACGGCTCGCTTGGACTGCGGGGAGGACATCACTGGATCCAGGGGACAAGGTAAGTAAACCCATCCTGGATCCAGCGATGTGATCCCGAGTCTGGCTCAGGGTTACCGCTAATGGTACTGAATTTTCACCCCGAGCCAGACTCGGGAATACCGCCAGGGGGGTTAACCTATTCCTGATTGTATACTTAGACGACATCTTTATCTTTTCTAATTCCATCTCTGCACACCGTGAACATGTGAAAAAGGTTTCCGGTGTTGTAAAATTTCCTTCGACCTGTGAAATTCGCTCACCCTGTCACTTCTGGTGCGGCTCAGTCACTGTAACAGCTGACGGCGGGCCTTTACTGCGCATGCGCCAAGTCCGTGATATTAACGGCGCATGCACAAGATCTTTATTTAAGCGGTGGTTAAAAATGCTACACTCAAGTGGGCGGAGACTTGCCGGTGGGCAGGCGGAGCTGAACAGATGTTTAGAACGTCAGCAGCAGCCCCGCCCACCCCACTAACATGCCCCTGAATTGCTGGATTTTTGTTTATGGTCGAGAAAATTTATGGCTTCAGCTGCTATTAACTTCAGCTGCTATTAACAGCAATCGCGCACAATGCCTGCGTTTGGGGCACAATGCCTGCATTTGGGGACAGTGTGTGCGTTTGGGGCACAATGCCTGCTTTCTAGCCTCGAGTGGGCGGAGACTTGCGGGTGGGCGGGCGGAGCTGAACAGATGCTTAGAACATCAGCAGCAGCCCTGCCCACCCCAAGATTTTCTTCACTGGTCAAGAAAAATTATGGCTTCAAGCTGTATTAGCGCATGCGTGGGATATTTGTTCAGCGGTCGACCAAAATTATGGACTCAAGTGGGCGGAGACTTGCTGGGAGGGAGAGACAGAGCGGAGCTTAGAGAGGGGGGCGGAACTTGGAGAGGGGGGCCCCGTGCATAGCACTGACTACATATACAGTACATTATTCTGCCAATAAATACGCCTCACTGTGCCCAGCATACACCACCTCACTGTGACTAGAAATCGCCGCCTCACTGCGCCCAGCAAATGCCACCTCACTGCGACCAGAAATCGCCGCCTCACTGCGACCAGAATTTGCCGCCTCACTGCGCCAAGCAAACGCCACCTCACTACGCCCAGAAATCGCCACCTCACTGCGCCAAGCAAACGCCGCCTCACTGTGACCTGAATTTGCCGCCTCACTGCGCCACGCACACGCCACCTCACTGCGCCCAGAAATCGCCACCTCACTGTGCCCAGCAAACGCCACCTCACTGCGCCCAGAAATCGCCTCATCACTGTTCCCAGCAAACGCCACCTCACTGTGCCCAGCAAATGCCTCACTGTGCCCAAAAAATGTCCCTCACTGTGCCCAGAAAATGCCACCTCACTGTGCCCAACACACGCCACCTCACCATGCCCAGAAAACGCCTCACTGTGCCCAGCAAACGCCTCACTGCACCCAAAAAATGCCGCCTCACTGTGCCCAGCAAACACCTCACTGTGCCCAGCGAACACCACCTCACCGTGCCCAGCAAACGCTGGCTCACTGTGTCCATCAAACGCAACCACTGTGCCCATAAATTGCCGCCACTGTGCTATCAAACACAGCCACTGTACCCATCAATTGCTGCCAGATTGTCAAGCCGTAGCTGTGCTCCCTGGGGATATGCTGATCACCCATCTGTGCTGCTGGAGGGAGCCCAGACGGGCATAAATGAGAGACCTGCATGTCATGGTAAGTGAGACCATCCCATATCCCACTCCATCTTTCCCGAGAACAGGGACCCCCTTCCAACCCCCCCAGGAGAGAGAACCCCTCCCCCCTCTGAGGACCCCCCCAAGACAGAGACCCCTTCTCCCCCCTGAGGACAGGGAAACCTTCTCCCCCCTGAGGACAGGGACCCCCTTCTCTCCTGGGGACAGGGGCCCCCTTCTCTCCTGGGGACAGGGACCCCCTTCTCTCCTGGAGACAGGGACCCCCCTCTCTCCTGGGGACAGGGACCCCCTTCTCTCCTGGGGACAGAGACCCCCTTCTCTCCTGGGTACAGGAACTCTATCTCCCCTGGGGACAGGGGCCCCCTTCTCTCCTGGGGACAGGGACCCCCTTCTTTCCTGGGGACAGGGACCCCCCTCTCTCCTTGGGACAGGGACCCCCCTCTCTCCTGGGGACAGAGACCCCCTTCTCTCCTGGGGACAGGAACTCCATCTCCCCTGGGGACAGGGGCCCCCTTCTCTCCTGGGGACAGGGACCCCCTTCTTTCCTGGGGACAGGGACCCCCCTCTCTCCTTGGGACAGAGACCCCCTTCTCTCCTGGGGACAGGAACTCCATCTCCCCCGGGGACAGGGGCCCCTTCTCTCCTGGGGACAGGGACCCCCTCTCTCCTGGGGACAGGGACCCCTTCTCTCCTGGGGACAGGGACCCCCTCTCCTGGGGACAGGGACCCCCTCTCTCCTGGGGACAGGGACCCCCTTCTCTCCTGGGGACAGGGACCCCCTTCTCTCCTGGGGACAGGGACCCCCTTCTCTCCTGGGGACAGGAACTCCATCTCCCCTGGGAACGGGGACTTCATCTCACCTAGGGACCCCATCTACCCTGGGGATCAGGACCCCACCTCCCCTAAGAACAGGAACCTGATCACCCTGTGTGCCCCAACCTCACTGCCCTGCCGGCCATGTGTCCTGTGTGAGGGCCCTCCTGTGACAGCTCTTATAAGGACTTCACCCCACTGTGTGATCCCCCTACATGACTGATCCCTCTGTGTCCAAAACTTACACGGGGAACCCCTCTGTTTGCTCCCCCTACATGTCTGCATACCCTGACCACCCCCTGTACCATTTCCACATCCACTGACTGCCTCCTCTATCCTGTGCACATGTTCCGACCCCCTCTTGTACCATGTCTGCAGCCTCTAGCCACCTCCTGTCTGCAATCTCTAACTATCTCTTGTCTTTTAACATGTCTGCAGTCTCTTAGGGGGAGTCTGGAGAGGAATCAAGAGTGAGAGCACCGCCAGGATTGGGATTACGTGAGGAGTCAGATGTGTATGGACTGTGGAGAAGAGACTATAGAATAAAAACCAGAACCACCAACCTGGAGCCGTCTAACTGAGCCCTGCACGCTGCACTGGAGAGGAGGTCAGTAACAAGAGGGCACTCATATAAAAGTTTCCCATCATCTCAGTAACACCCCCCCCCCCCTAGTGTATTCACTCTGCGGAAGGTGGTCACCAGAGTTTCCCCCCCCCCCATAACATTTCCCGGCATTCCCCTTTACATCAGAGTCCGCAGGATTCTTCCCCAAGGCAAAGGCAAATGCTACAGAGCATGATCTAAGGAGGAACTCTGATGTAAGGGGTGCTCTGGTCACCAGAGACCACCTTATATCAGAGTCCACTGCATTCCTATTTACATCAGAGTTCCCACTTACATCAGGGTCTGCAGCATTGCCCTTTGCATCAGGGTTCACAGAGTTCCCCCTGTTAGATTAGAAGGGATGGAGGCCCAGAGACATGTCCAGAGTACACAGAGGATACATGGGATAGATTAGAAGGAATGAAGGCCCAGAGACATGTCCAGAGTACACAGAGGATACATGGGATAGATTAGAAGGGATGAAGGCCCAGAGACATGTCCAGAGTACACAGAGGATACATGGGATAGATTAGAAGGCATGAAGGCCCAGAGACATGTCCCATGTACACAGAGGATACATGGGATAGATTAGAAGGGATGAAGGCCCAGAGATAGTGATGGACGAACTTCCGACGGGACGTTTCGCGAACGCGAAACGCGAACGGACACAAACGTTCGCGAAAACGACCGTTCGCCGCGGGCTCCATTGACTTCAATGGGAGGCGAATTTCGCAAACCTTTAGGTCGAATTTGCGGCCACGGGGTAATTATTAGGGGGTAGCACGTAGTCCCACCACCTGGACAATAGCATAATACATGTATGAGGTGAATTTGGGATCGATAACTACAAGCATTTTTTTTTTATTTGGGAAATTGTTCTGACAATTCAGGACTATGGAGCTAATGAAGGCAATGGAGGAGAGGGAAGGTCAGGGACCAGGGTAGGCAAACAAGAGGGTGCAGGAGATACAGAGCACTGACAGCAGCACCGTAATACAGAGCACTGACATCAGCACCGTGACATACAGCGCTGACAGCAGCTCCGTGACATACAGCGCTGACAGCAGCTCCGTGACATACAGCGCTGACAGCAGCTCCGTGACATACAGCGCTGACAGCAGCTCCGTGACATACAGCGCTGACAGCAGCTCCGTGACATACAGCGCTGACAGCAGCACCGTGACATACAGCGCTGACAGCAGCTCCGTGACATACAGCGCTGACAGCAGCTCCGTGACATACAGCGCTGACAGCAGCTCCGTGACATACAGCGCTGACAGCAGCTCCGTGACATACAGCGCTGACAGCAGCACCGTGACATACAGCGCTGACAGCAGCACCGTGACATACAGCGCTGACAGCAGCTCCGTGACATACAGCGCTGACAGCAGCTCCGTGACATACAGCGCTGACAGCAGCTCCGTGACATACAGCGCTGACAGCAGCTCCGTGACATACAGCGCTGACAGCAGCTCCGTGACATACAGCGCTGACAGCAGCTCCGTGACATACAGCGCTGACAGCAGCTCCGTGACATACAGCGCTGACAGCAGCTCCGTGACATACAGCGCTGACAGCAGCTCCGTGACATACAGCGCTGACAGCAGCTCCGTGACATACAGCGCTGACAGCAGCTCCGTGACATACAGCGCTGACAGCAGCACCGTAAGCAGCCCCAGGAGGAAGTCAGCACAGCACAGGGATGGTGTGATCCCCTCATAATAAGAACCCCCAGGAGGAAGTCAGCACAGCACAGGGATGGTGGGAGCCCCTCATAATAAGAACACCCAGGAGGAAGTCAGCACAGCACAGGGATGGTGGGAACCCCTCATAATAAGCAGCCCCAGTAGAAATATGACACCGCTCAACCTCTTCAAAGAGGAGGGTAGGGGCATATAGTACGGTGTGCTTTTTTGGGTCAGGGAAGTGAGCCAAATGAATTAAGAAGGTCTGTGTGCTTGATTCCAAAAATTGTTTATAGACATATACATGGTCTACTGATCACATGTGTTGAATTCCTCCGAGATCCATGCCTCATTCATTTTTAGAAATGTGAGGTAGTTAACACTGTGGTGAGCTAGGCGAGTACGCTTATCGGTCACAATCCCCCCTGCTGCGCTGAACGTCCTTTCGGACAGGACACTGGATGAGGGGCAAGCCAACAGTTCGATTGCAAATTGGGCAAGCTCTGGCCAGAGGTCAAGCCTGCCCACCCAGTAGTCTAGGGGTTCATCACTCCTCAGAGCGTCCACATCGGCCGTTAACCCAATGTAGTCGGACACCTGACGGTCTAGGCGTTCCCTGATGCTGGATCCGGATGACACCTGTCGATGGGTCGGCTGAAAGAATGACCTCATATCCGAAGTCACCAACACATCTTCAAACCGGCCTCTTCTTGCAGGCGCTGTTGGATTGGTACCCGCAAATCCTTCTCTGGGAGTGGGAATTGCTCCTCTGCCAGCGCACGCAAAAGCAGAATGCAGCATTTCTCGAAGCAAGGCCTGGAAGTGCTGCATTCTGACAGCCCTCTGCGACGGCGGTAACATTTCCGCCATTTTGTGTTTGTACCGGGGGTCTAAGTACGTTGCCACCCAGTACTGGTCCTTGACCCTCATGCTTTTTATACGGGGGTCCCTATTAAAACACTGGAGCATGAAGGCCCCCATTTGCACTAAAGTGGAAGCGGTGTGGTGGCCTGGCTCCTGCTCATCATCCAGGATAATGTCGTCCTCTTCATTCTCCTCTCCCCATCCTCGCACAACAGGGATCCCAGAAAGGTTTAAAGCATGCTCTTCTTGCTCCTGCTCATCCGCCCCGGCACCATCCTCCTCTGACTCCTCATCAGACTCCTGTTGTTGACTTGTCTCAGATAGAGTAGCCCCCCCTGGGAATTCATCCAGCATTGCGACTTCCTCATCTTCCCGCTCCTGCTCCTCCACAGCCTGATCAATGACACGACGCAATGCACGCTCCAGAAAGAAGGCATAAGGTACCATGTCACTGATGGCGCCATGGCTGCGACTGACCAGTTTGGTGATCTCCTCAAATGGCCGCAGAAGTCTGCATGTGTCGCGCATGAGCAGCCACTGGCGCGGTGAAAAAAAACCCAGCTCCCCAGAACCGTTTCTTTCGCAGAGTTCATACAGGTAGACGTTAACTGCACGTTTCTGCTGGAGCAGCCTATCAAGCATATAGAAGGTTGAGTTCCATCGCGTCGGGCAATCGCAAATAAGACGTCTGACCGGCAGATGGTGTCGCCGCTGAATGTCAGCAAGGCGAGCCATGGCCGTGTAAGATCTTCTGAAATGGGCCGAGATTTTCCTTGCCTGCCGCAAGATGTCCTGGACCCCAGGGTATTTGACAAGGAATCGCTGCACGACCAAGTTTAAGACGTGTGCCATGCACGGCACGTGCGTGATTTTGCCCTGTTTCAATGCGCTAAGCAGATTGGCACCGTTGTCACACACCACTTTACCAACTGTCAAATTGAGCGGTGTTAGCCACTCATCTGCCTGTGAACGCAAAGCTGAAAGGAGTGCCGGGCCAGTGTGGCTCTTTGCTTCCAGGCACAACAGACGCAGCACGGCATGGCAACGTCTCACCTGGCATGTGGAATAGGTTCTGGGGAGCTTGGGCGGTGCAGTGGAAGAGACGCTAGCAGCGGAAAAGGAGGAGGCAGCTGAGGAGGAGAGGGAGGAGGATGGAGTAGGAGGAGGAGAAGAAGAGTCAGGCCTGCATGCAATCCGTGGCGGTAAAACCAAATCTACACGGGTGCCACGGGTTACATGCTTGACGGCCGTCAGAAGGTTCACCCAGTGGGCAGTAAAACTGATATACCTTCCCTGCCCGTGTTTGCTAGACCACGTGTCTGTGGTCAGATGTATCTTGGCACCGACACTGTGTGCCAGAGATACATTCACTTGCCGCTGAACATGGCCATATAGCTCTGGGATGCCCTTCTCTGAGAAATACTTCCTTCCTGGGACCTTCCATTGTGGTGTTCCAATGGCCACAAATTTGCGAAAGGCCTCCGAGTCCACCAGTTTATATGGCAGTAGTTGGCGGGCTATGAGTTCTGACAAGCCAGCCGCCAACCGTTGGGCAAGAGGGTTATCCGGCGTCATCATTTTTTTACGCTCAAACATTAGGCCCACGGAAGCCTGCCTTTTTGCAGAAAAATGTGAGCTTGGCGTGATGGAAGGTGGAGTGGAGGACAATTGTGAGGAGAGAGGAGAAGGAGAAGTAGAAGACGAGGCTGGACGGTGAGAGCCTGCAGTGTGGCTTTGTGTGTTCCGTTGCTCCCACTGGGCTCGGTGATGGCTGCTCATGTGCCTTCTTAAGGCGGTCGTCCCTAGGTGAGTATTGGGCTTACCGCGACTAACGCGTTGACTGCAAAGATTGCAGATGGCAACGCTATTGTCAGCAGCGGACACGTTAAAAAAAGCCCACACTGCGGAGCCATGTGCCGGTGTCCTGGGAGCGCCAGATGTGACCGTACATGGTCGATGACTCGCTCCTGATACATTTGCAGTCTGCTTTGTCCCTGCTGTGCAATGTAAGTCATTGCTGCTTCTCCTCCCTATCTGCTGGTCCATATCTCCCTCTGAACTCCCCTCCTCTTCCTCTCTTGTGGGCACCCACGTGACATCACTAGACACGTCATCATCAACGTCACCTTCCCCACCGCTATAAGTAGAGTAGGCAGCAACACCGGGGACCAACCTCCTCCTTGGGCTGATCTGGGTACTGGCGTCAGACTGCTGAGTAGCGCTTGTTGCTACCTCCTCTTCCTGATCCAATACCAAGAGTGGCTGCGCATCAGAAATGTCCTCTTGATATGGATCGGAAAATAATTCCAGTGACTCAAGCGGAAGGTATGTGGTGGTGGTGGTGGTGGTCGTGTTGTTGGTGGTAGTGTCTTTGGGGGTGCACATAGCAGAGAGTGAAGAAGAGGGTGCAGATCGAGAGGATGAGGAGGGTGCAGAAGAGTAAGGCTGAGCGAGCCACTCAACCAAGTCTGGTGCATCCTTTAAAGTAATTGAACGCACCTTCTGCAACTTCCCACTTTGGCTCAAGCCTGTTGCTCCTGCCCTACCCCTACCACCCCTGCGGAAGGGCCTGCCTCTTCCTCTGCATGTCATTTTTTAAATGACCCTGTGACAAAACTCTTAGTCCCTATACCGCTGAAGGACTGCTGCAGTATAGGTGAGCGGTCAGCAGTGGTGCACGTCAACCCTATCTATTGTGGACCTATAGCGGTCCTTACAGAACAGCAGACTGTACCGCACTCAAGCCTATGTACCGTAGCACCCTATACCAAGTTACCAGTCCTTATAAGAACTTTTGTGGACCAAGCAGGTTGTGTATTAGTGTTTAGCAGACTGTACGTCAGTCCCTATACCGCTGAAGGACTGCTGCAGTATAGGTGAGCGGTCAGCAGTGGTGCACGTCAACCCTATCTATTGTGGACCTATAGCGGTCCTTACAGAACAGCAGACTGTACCGCACTCAAGCCTATGTACCGTAGCACCCTATACCAAGTTACCAGTCCTTATAAGAACTTTTGTGGACCAAGCAGGTTGTGTATTAGTGTTTAGCAGACTGTACGTCAGTCCCTATACCGCTGAAGGACTGCTGCAGTATAGGGCAGCGGTCAGCAGTGGTGCACGTCAACCCTATCTATTGTGGACCGATAGCGGTCCTTACAGAACAGCAGACTGTATCGCACTCAAGCCTATGTACCGTAGCACCCTATACCAAGTTACCAGTCCTTATAAGAACTTTTGTGGACCAAGCAGGTTGTGTATTAGTGTTTAGCAGACTGTACGTCAGTCCCTATACCGCTGAAGGACTGCTGCAGTATAGGGCAGCGGTCAGCAGTAGTGCACGTCAACCCTATGTATTGTGGACCGATAGCGGTCCTTACAGAACAGCAGACTGTAACGCACTCAGGCCTATGTACCGTAGCACCCTATACCAAGTTACCAGTCCTTATAAGAACTTTTGTGGACCAAGCAGGTTGTGTATTAGTGTTTAGCAGACTGTGCGTCAGTCCCTATACCGCTGAAGGACTGCTGCAGTATAGGGCAGCGGTCAGCAGTAGTGCACGTCAACCCTATGTATTGTGGACCGATAGCGGTCCTTACAGAACAGCAGACTGTACCGCACTCAAGCCTATGTACCGTAGCACCCTATACCAAGTTACCAGTCCTTATAAGAACTTTTGTGGAACAAGCAGGTTGTGTGTTAGTGATTAGCAGACTGTACGTCAGTCCCTATACCGCTGAAGGACTGCTGCAGTATAGGTGAGCGGTCAGCAGTGGTGCACGTCAACCCTATCTATTGTGGACCGATAGCGGTCCTTACAGAACAGCAGACTGTACCGCACTCAAGCCTATGTACCGTAGCACCCTATACCAAGTTACCAGTCCTTATAAGAACTTTTGTGGACCAAGCAGGTTGTGTATTAGTGTTTAGCAGACTGTACGTCAGTCCCTATACCGCTGAAGGACTGCTGCAGTATAGGGCAGCGGTCAGCAGTAGTGCACGGCAACCCTATGTATTGTGGACCGATAGCGGTCCTTACAGAACAGCAGACTGTAACGCACTCAGGCCTATGTACCGTAGCACCCTATACCAAGTTACCAGTCCTTATAAAAACTTTTGTGGACCAAGCAGGTTGTGTGTTAGTGTTTAGCAGACTGTGCGTCAGTCCCTATACCGCTGAAGGACTGCTGCAGTATAGGGCAGCGGTCAGCAGTAGTGCACGGCAACCCTATGTATTGTGGACCGATAGCGGTCCTTACAGAACAGCAGACTGTACTGCACTCAGGCCTATGTACCGTAGCACCCTATACCAAGTTACCAGTCCTTATAAGAACTTTTGTGGACCAAGCAGGTTGTGTGTTAGTGATTAGCAGACTGTACGTCAGTCCCTATACCAATGAAGGACTGCTGCAGTATAGGGCAGCGGTCAGCAGTAGTGCACGGCAACCCTATGTATTGTGGACCGATAGCGGTCCTTACAGAACAGCAGACTGTACTGCACTCAGGCCTATGTACCGTAGCACCCTATACCAAGTTACCAGTCCTTATAAGAACTTTTGTGGACCAAGCAGGTTGTGTGTTAGTGATTAGCAGACTGTACGTCAGTCCCTATACCAATGAAGGACTGCTGCAGTATAGGGCAGCGGTCAGCAGTAGTGCACGGCAACCCTATGTATTGTGGACCGATAGCGGTCCTTACAGAACAGCAGACTGTAACGCACTCAGGCCTATGTACCGTAGCACCCTATACCAAGTTACCAGTCCTTATAAGAACTTTTGTGGAACAAGCAGGTTGTGTGTTAGTGATTAGCAGACTGTACGTCAGTCCCTATACCGCTGAAGGACTGCTGCAGTATAGGTGAGCGGTCAGCAGTGGTGCACGTCAACCCTATCTATTGTGGACCGATAGCGGTCCTTACAGAACAGCAGACTGTACCGCACTCAAGCCTATGTACCGTAGCACCCTATACCAAGTTACCAGTCCTTATAAGAACTTTTGTGGACCAAGCAGGTTGTGTATTAGTGTTTAGCAGACTGTACGTCAGTCCCTATACCGCTGAAGGACTGCTGCAGTATAGGGCAGCGGTCAGCAGTAGTGCACGGCAACCCTATGTATTGTGGACCGATAGCGGTCCTTACAGAACAGCAGACTGTACTGCACTCAGGCCTATGTACCGTAGCACCCTATACCAAGTTACCAGTCCTTATAAGAACTTTTGTGGACCAAGCAGGTTGTGTGTTAGTGATTAGCAGACTGTACGTCAGTCCCTATACCAATGAAGGACTGCTGCAGTATAGGGCAGCGGTCAGCAGTAGTGCACGGCAACCCTATGTATTGTGGACCGATAGCGGTCCTTACAGAACAGCAGACTGTAACGCACTCAGGCCTATGTACCGTAGCACCCTATACCAAGTTACCAGTCCTTATAAGAACTTTTGTGGACCAAGCAGGTTGTGTGTTAGTGATTAGCAGACTGTACGTCAGTCCCTATACCAATGAAGGACTGCTGCAGTATAGGGCAGCGGTCAGCAGTAGTGCACGGCAACCCTATGTATTGTGGACCGATAGCGGTCCTTACAGAACAGCAGACTGTACTGCACTCAGGCCTATGTACCGTAGCACCCTATACCAAGTTACCAGTCCTTATAAGAACTTTTGTGGACCAAGCAGGTTGTGTGTTAGTGATTAGCAGACTGTACGTCAGTCCCTATACCAATGAAGGACTGCTGCAGTATAGGGCAGCGGTCAGCAGTAGTGCACGGCAACCCTATGTATTGTGGACCGATAGCGGTCCTTACAGAACAGCAGACTGTACTGCACTCAGGCCTATGTACCGTAGCACCCTATACCAAGTTACCAGTCCTTATAAGAACTTTTGTGGACCAAGCAGGTTGTGTGTTAGTGATTAGCAGACTGTACGTCAGTCCCTATACCAATGAAGGACTGCTGCAGTATAGGGCAGCGGTCAGCAGTAGTGCACGGCAACCCTATGTATTGTGGACCGATAGCGGTCCTTACAGAACAGCAGACTGTAACGCACTCAGGCCTATGTACCGTAGCACCCTATACCAAGTTACCAGTCCTTATAAGAACTTTTGTGGAACAAGCAGGTTGTGTGTTAGTGATTAGCAGACTGTACGTCAGTCCCTATACCGCTGAAGGACTGCTGCAGTATAGGTGAGCGGTCAGCAGTGGTGCACGTCAACCCTATCTATTGTGGACCGATAGCGGTCCTTACAGAACAGCAGACTGTACCGCACTCAAGCCTATGTACCGTAGCACCCTATACCAAGTTACCAGTCCTTATAAGAACTTTTGTGGACCAAGCAGGTTGTGTATTAGTGTTTAGCAGACTGTACGTCAGTCCCTATACCGCTGAAGGACTGCTGCAGTATAGGGCAGCGGTCAGCAGTAGTGCACGGCAACCCTATGTATTGTGGACCGATAGCGGTCCTTACAGAACAGCAGACTGTAACGCACTCAGGCCTATGTACCGTAGCACCCTATACCAAGTTACCAGTCCTTATAAGAACTTTTGTGGACCAAGCAGGTTGTGTGTTAGTGATTAGCAGACTGTACGTCAGTCCCTATACCAATGAAGGACTGCTGCAGTATAGGGCAGCGGTCAGCAGTAGTGCACGGCAACCCTATGTATTGTGGACCGATAGCGGTCCTTACAGAACAGCAGACTGTAACGCACTCAGGCCTATGTACCGTAGCACCCTATACCAAGTTACCAGTCCTTATAAGAACTTTTGTGGACCAAGCAGGTTGTGTGTTAGTGATTAGCAGACTGTACGTCAGTCCCTATACCAATGAAGGACTGCTGCAGTATAGGGCAGCGGTCAGCAGTAGTGCACGGCAACCCTATGTATTGTGGACCGATAGCGGTCCTTACAGAACAGCAGACTGTACTGCACTCAGGCCTATGTACCGTAGCACCCTATACCAAGTTACCAGTCCTTATAAGAACTTTTGTGGACCAAGCAGGTTGTGTATTAGTGTTTAGCAGACTGTGCGTCAGTCCCTATACCGCTGAAGGACTGCTGCAGTATAGGGCAGCGGTCAGCAGTAGTGCACGGCAACCCTATGTATTGTGGACCGATAGCGGTCCTTACAGAACAGCAGACTGTACCGCACCCAAGCCTATGTACCGTAGCACCCTAGACAGACCAAGTTACCAGTCCTGATAAAGAGCTTTGTGGAACAAGTGAGTTGTGAATGATTAGCAGACTGCAGCAGAAGGGCAGCAGTCAAGTATAATATTCTTTCTATATTTGGAAGAAAGAATATTATACGTGTACAAGCCTATTACCGTACCACTGATACCAGTCCTGAAAAGAACCTTTGTGGAACTAATAGTAACAGCAAGTCTTTAAAATTATCCTCACTGCCTGACACACTGCTTCCTGCCTGTCCCTATACAAATTGGCAAAAAAGAGTAGGCTGGAACGATTAGCTGGAACAGCTCTTTTGTGGACCTGATAGTAACAGCTAATGATGATGATGATGATGATGATGAAGAAAGACTAATCTGGCTGAGCTGTCCCTAAAATAGCAGCATACAGCGCTCTGTCCCTTTATCTAAACTGACAAAAGAAACTCAGGCTGCTGACCTAACACCTATACCAGTCCTGAAAAGAACTTTTGTGTACCAAATAGCTAGCGTTTTCTCTGTCCCTACTCCACACAGGATCCTTTCCCTACAGTGACAGAAGAAAGAATGTAAAATGGCCACCGGATCGGGTGTATTTATAGGTTAGGGGGAATGTCCAAGTGTCCATGAGCTGTCATGTCTCAATTGGTTGTCCTGTAACACATGATAAACGTGTCACGAAAGGTTAAAGTTCTTGTATACATTAAACACGTAAGTCCGCCGGGGCGAACGACGGAAAAAGGCGTTCGAACCCGCGGACGGCGAAAGTCGGAAATTCGCCGCGAAACGACCGCCGGGCGAACCGTTCGGCCATCACTACCCAGAGACATGTCCAGAGAACACAGAGGATACATGGGATAGATTAGAAGGGATGAAAGCCCAGAGACATGTCCAGAGAACACAGAGGATACATGGGATAGATTAGAAGGGATGAAGGCCCAGAGACATGTCCAGAGTACACAGAGGATACATGGGATAGATTAGAACGGTGAGGCGGTGTTCGCTGGGCACAGTGAGGTGTTTGCTGGGCACAGTGAGGCGGCATTTTTTGGGTGCAGTGAGGCGTTTTCTGGGCATGGTGAGGTGGCGTTTGTTGGGCAAAGTGAGGTGGCGTTTGCTGGGCACAGTGAGGGACATTTTTTGGGCACAGTGAGGCATTTGCTGGGCACAGTGAGGTGGCGTTTGCTGGGCACAGTGATGAGGCGATTTCTGGGCGCAGTGAGGTGGCGTTTGCTGGGCACAGTGAGGTGGCGATTTTTGGGCGCAGTGAGGTGGCGTGTGCGTGGCGCAGTGAGGCGGCAAATTCAGGTCACAGTGAGGCGGCGATTTCTGGTCGTACTGAGGTGGCGTTTGCTGGGCTCAGTGAGGCGGCGATTTCTAGTCACAGTGAGGTGGTGTTTGCTGGGCGCAGTGAGGCGGTGTTTGCTGGGCGCAGTGAGGCGTATTTATTGGCAGAACAATGTACTGTATATGTAGTCAGTGCTATGCACGGGGCCCCGCCCCCCTCTCCAAGTTCCGCCCCCCTCTCTAAGCTCCGCTCTATCTCTCCCTCCCAGCAAGTCTCCGCCCGCTTGAGTCCATAATTTTGGTCGACCGCTGAACAAATATCCCGCTCAACATCATGCTATCCCTGCAACCATATTATTAAACAGGTATTGATTCAACACAGGTACGGTTTAGAAGTTAAAATAAGTGGCAAAGGACTCTCTCTGTTCACTGCACTCGCATGCTCCAGACACCTATGTGCAAACTAAATCATAGATGGGGCAAGAGCAACCAATCAGATTCCTTATTTAATTTCCACAGGTATTTTCTGTGGTATTGACTAGGGATGAGCTTGGTGTTTGAGTCGAACGCATGTTCGAACCGAACACCAGCTGTTCGCCCATTGAGCGAAGCCAGAACTCTGTGGGCTGTTCGCGCCAAATTCGTGTGGCGCTCACAGCCCACAATGCACTGCGCCATCGCAGTGCATTGCTGGCTCATGATTGGCCAAGCATGCACTGTGACCCCGCATGCTAGGCCAATCACAGTGCCGGCAGTGAGGAGAGCCATAATTGGCCACAGACATCCTTTTATATTATAGCTCAGGCTGTTTAGTACATGCCCCACACTATATAAAGCCCCCAGCGCCGCGGCCTTGTGTAGTGTTCCGGCGTCTGCAGGAATTAGTGGGTGTTGTGTGCCTCCAGCACAGTATGCACCTGTATCTACCCTTTATTGCTGTTCTCTAATTGAGCCATCTGCAGGAGTTAGTGGGTGTTGTGTGCCTCCAGCGCAGTATACACCTGCATCTACCTTTATTGCTGCTCTCTAATAGAGAAATCTGCAGGAGTTAGTGGGTGTTATGTGCTTCCCGAGCAGTATACACCTGTATCTACCCTTTATTGCTGGTGTTCTCTAATACAGCCATCTGCAGGAATTAGTGGGTGTTGTGTGCCACCAGCACAGCACAATATACACCTGTAGCTACCCTTTATTGCTGTTCTCTAATACAGCCATCTGCAGGAGTTAGTGGGTGTTGTGTGCCTCCAGCACAGCACAATATACACCTGTATCTACCATTTATTGCTGGTGTTCTCTAATACAGCCACCTGCAGGAGTTAGTGGGTGTTGTTTGCTTCCAGTGCAGTATACACCTGTATCTACCCTTTATTGCTGGAGTTCTCTAATACAGCCATCTGCAGGTGTTAGTGGGTGTTGTGTGCCTCCAGCACAGCACAATATACACCTGTATCTACCCTTTATTGCTGGTGTTCTATAATAAAGACATCTGCAGGAGTTAGTGGGTGTTTTGTGCCTCCAGCACAGCACAGTATACACCTGTATCTACCCTTTATTGCTGGTGTTCTATAATAAAGACATCTGCAGGAGTTAGTGGGTGTTTTGTGCCTACAGCACAGCACAGTATACACCTGTATCTACCCTTTAATTGCTGGTGTTCTATAATAAAGGCATCTGCAGGAGTTAGTGGGTGTTGTATGTCTCCAGCGCAGTATACACCTGTATCTACCCTTTATTGCTGGTGTTCTCTAATATAGCCATCTGCAGGAGTTAGTGGGTGTTTTGTGCCTCCAGTACAGCACAGTATACACCTGTATCTACCCTTTAATTGTTGGTGTTCTATAATAAAGGCATCTGCAGGAGTTAGTGGCTGTTGTGTGCCTCCAGCGCAGTATACACCTGTATCTACCCTTTATTGCTGTTCTCAAATATAGTCATCTGCAGAAGTTAGTGGGTGTTAGACATGTGCAGAGTAAAATATTTCGTTTCGGAATTTCGTTTTCGTCTGAAAACTTAATTTATTTAGTTACTCCCGAAATTCGTTTTTATTTATTTCGTTTTTCGTTCAAAAATTGCATTCGTCCGAAAATCCACATGAATTAAGGTCGAATCTGTCTTGGAAGGCTTATGGTGTCTGTCGAATGTATAAAGAAGATTCGACGGAGCTAACTATATAGCATACTTTAGAACCCTATTAAAGTCTATGGGACTCCAACGTTCAAAATCTAAAGTGCTAATTTTAAAGGCTAATTTGCAAGTTACTGTCCTAAAAAGTGTTTGGGGACCCGGGTCCTGCCCCAGGGGACATGTATCAATGCAAAAAAAAGTTTTAAAAACGGCCGTTTTTTCGGGAGCAGTGATTTTAATAATGATTAAAGTGAAACAATAAAAGTGTAATATTCCTTTAAATTTCGTAGGGGGGGGTTGTCTATAGTATGCCTGTGAAGGGGCGCATGTTTCCCGTGCTTAGAATTGTCCCTGCACAAAGTGTCATTTATGCAGGAAAAAAAGTCCTTTAAAATCACTCGCAGCTATAATGAATTGTCGGCTCCCGTAATACAGAGAACACTCATTGAAAGTCATTGATAAAAAAATAAATAAATAAATAAATAAAAAAAAAAGCGTGGGGGTCCCCCAAATTCAATTACCAGGCCCTTCAGGTCTGGTATGGATATTAAGGAGAACCCTGCCTCAAATTTAAGAAAAAATTTGACGTGGGGTTCCCCCTAAATATCCATAACCAGACCCTTCAGGTCTGGTATGGATATTAAGGGGAACCCCGCGTCAAATTAAAAAAAAAATTGACGTGGGGTTCCCCCTAAAAATCCATACCAGACCCTTTATCCGAGCACGCAACCTGGCAGGCCGCAGGAAAAGAGGGGGGGACGAGAAAGTGGCCCCCCCTCCCTCCTGAACCGTACCAGGCCACATGCCCTCAACATTGGGAGGATGCTTTGGGGGTCCGTGACCCCTCAAAGCACCTTGTCCCCATGTTGATGAGGACAAGGGCCTCATCCCCACAACCCTGGCCGGTGGTTGTGGAGGTCTGCGGGCGGGGGGCTTATCAGAATCTGGAAGCCCCCTTTAACAAGGGGACCCCCAGATCCCGTCCCCCCCCTGTTTGAAATGGTAAGGGGGTACAAAAGTACCCCTACCATTTCACAAAGAAAGTGTAAAAAATGTTTAAATAAAACAAACACACTTTTTAAAAATTCCTTTATTAAAAATAAAAAAAGATTCCAGCGGCGGTAATCCACTCTTGCTATCCAGCGACGGACGGTCAGCTCTCCATCGATGTCTAATGTCATCCAGCGCAGCGCAGCATCCTTCTTCTGTCTCCTCCACGGAGACACTGGAGGCATTCCGGCGCTGACGTTTCTTATATACGGAGGGCGGGGCCACCCGTCACCTGACCCCGCCCCCCTCTGACGCAAGGGGAAACCCGGGGTTCCCCGTGACGTATGGGTGACCCCGCCCCCCTCTGATGTAACGGAAACCTGCCTGTGTTACATCAGAGGGGTGCGGGTCACCCCTACGTCACAGGGAACCCCGGGTTTCCCCTTGCGTCAGAGGGGGGCGGGGTCAGGTGACGGGTGGCCCCGCCCACCCTATATAAGAAACGTCAAGCCGCCGGAATGTCTGTAGTGTCTCCTCCACGGAGACAGAAGAAGGATGCTGCGCTGCACTGGATGACATTAGACATCGATGGAGAGCTGACCGTCCGTCGCTGGATAGCAAGAGTGGATTACCGCCGCTGGAATCTTTTTTTTATTTTTAATAAAGGAATTTTTCAAAAGTGTGTTTGTTTTATTTAACCATTTTTTACACTTTCTTTGTGAAATGGTAGGGGTACTTTTGTACCCCCTTACCATTTCAAACAGGGGGGGGGCCGGGATCTGGGGGTCCCCTTGTTAAAGGGGGCTTCCAGATTCTGATAAGCCCCCCGCCCGCAGACCTCCACAACCACCGGCCAGGGTTGTGGGGATGAGGCCCTTGTCCTCATCAACATGGGGACAAGGTGCTTTGAGGGGTCACGGACCCCCAAAGCATCCTCCCAATGTTGAGGGCATGTGGCCTGGTACGGTTCAGGAGGGAGGGGGGGCCGCTCTCTCGTCCCCCCCTCTTTTCCTGCGGCCTGCCAGGTTGCATGTTTGGATAAAGGGTCTGGTATGGATTTTTAGGGGGAACCCCATGTCAAATTTTTTTTAAATTTGATGCGGGGTTCCCCTTAATATCCATACCAGACCTGAAGGGTCTGGTTATGGATATTTAGGGGGAACCCCACGTCAAATTTTTTCTTAAATTTGAGGCAGGGTTCCCCTTAATATCCATACCAGACCTGAAGGGCCTGGAAATTGAATTTGGGGGACCCCCACGCTTTTTTTTTTATTTATTTATTTTTTTTTTTATCAATGACTTTCAATGAGTGTTCTCTGTATTACGGGAGCCGACAATTCATTATAGCTGCGAGTGATTTTAAAGGACTTTTTTTCCTGCATAAATGACACTTTGTGCAGGGACAATTCTAAGCACGGGAAACATGCGCCCCTTCACAGGCATACTATAGACAACCCCCCCCTACGAAATTTAAAGGAATATTACACTTTTATTGTTTCACTTTAATCATTATTAAAATCACTGCTCCCGAAAAAACGGCCGTTTTTAAAACTTTTTTTTGCATTGATACATGTCCCCTGGGGCAGGACCCGGGTCCCCAAACACTTTTTAGGACAGTAACTTGCAGAATCTTTTCTCTCTGTCAAATCTTTTTTCTCTGTCGAATATTTTCTCTATATAATCTTGGACTAATAGAGGTAAGGTTAAGCACATTCGACCACAGGTTCTATAGACAGATTGTTATCGTCAGAGTCATGTCGAATCTCCTATTCTATATCGAACTGTTGTAACAATGAAAACGAAAATAAAGCATTTATTTATGTCGGATCTTTCGTTTTTCGGATTTTGTGCTTTCGTTATCGTTTGTCAAAACGAAAACGAAAATAGCTGAAATTCGGACGAAAATGCATTCGGACGAAAACGAATGCACATGTCTAGTGGGTGTTGTGTGCCTCCAGCACAGCACAGTATACACCTGTATCTACACTTTATTGCTGGTGTTCTCTCATACAGGCATCTGCAGTAGTTAGTGGGTGTTGTGTGCCTCCAGCACAATATACACTACCCAATTTCTGGTTTTCCCATCTCCCTGCAGGCCATTACCATGTCTGGAAGGCCAACAAGGAGAGGCAGACAGGCATGAGCCAATAAAAGAGGGCAAGCAAGCTCTGTTTCTAGAGACAACAGTGCTGGTCATGGACGCGGTGCATCGTCATCAGCATGTGGCCATGGGACACGCTTGTCCTTATTTTCGGCAGCTGGACATGTTAAGCCGCATCATGCCGAAGACTTGGTAGAGTGGATGACCAAGCCCTCTTCATCCTCCTCATCCTCTCTAACCCAGGCTCAGGGTACTAGCAAAGCAGCTGCCAATGCATCCTCTTCCCTCGTCTCAATGTCATCATCAGTCACTCCTTCCCTAGACCCACCATGTCCTCCTGAGGAGTCCCCCGAACTGTTTGAGCACGGTGTTGGGTACATGCTCAAGGAGGATGCCCAGTGTTTTGTAGGCTCTGATGATGATACTCAGCTAGAGAAAGGCAGTAGCATGAGCACAGAGGGGATGCTCAAGAAGGACAGCAATCTGGCAGTCATGTTCCACAAGCTGCAGCATACTGCCGGGTTTGCTCCAGTGATGAAGAGGGAGGGGATGATGAGGTCACTGACTTCACCTGGGTGCCTGGCAGGAGAGAGTAGGAGGAGGAGGAGGAGGCACGTCTCCAACGAGGCAGGATGCGCTCCCGGGGCCAGCTTAGGGGCAGCACACCGACTGAATCACACCGCAGAGCTCCGCCTGTGCAAGGCACTGCCTCTGCGCATTATTCCAAAAGTTCTTTGGTGTGGGCCTTTTTTGAGACGAGTGCATCAGATTGCACCGCTGCTATTTGCAACATATGTCTCAAGCGTATCTCGTGTGGCCAAAACATCAGCTGTTTGGGCACCACATGCTTGACCAGACATATGTTGACCTGCCATGCAGCTCGTTGGCAAGCGTACCTCAAAGACCCACACCAAAGAACAAAGCGGACCTCTCTTTGCTCCTCATCAGCTGGGATCTCCAACCCCACTAGACCTTCAGTCCTCTCTGAAACCTGAACTGAGAGGAATGAAGGTGTAGAATTAGGTGTGTCACAGCCAAGTGCTTGCAGGCACTCCGCTAGCAGTACACCCATGTCCGATTATAGCAGGCAAATTTCCCTGCACCAGCTGCTTGGCCATAGAAATAAGTTCACTCCCAGCCATCCACATGCCCAGCGGTTGAATGCTAGCTTGGCTAAATTTCTATCACTTCAACTGCTGCCTTTTCAGTGGGGCAGATATTTTGTCAGCTCTGCAGGGGCAGGCCGAGAGGTGGTTGACGCCATGCCAGCTAAGCCAGGAATGGTGGTTTGCGACAATGGCACCAACCTCCTCTCCGCCCTCTGACAGGGACAACTGACCCATGTGCCTTGTGTGGCTCATGTCCTTAACCTGGTAGTGCAGTGGTTCTTGGGCAGGTACCCGGGCTTACAGGATGTCCTGAAGCAGGCCAGGAAAGTCTGTGTGCATTTCCGCCAATCATTTAATGCCAGTGCTCGGCTGGCTGAGCTCCAAAAGGAGTTGAACCTGCACAAGAACCGCCTTATATGTGACATGCCCACCAGGTGGAACTCAACGTTGGCCATGCTGCAGCGGCTTCACACACAGCAGAGGGCCATCAATGAGTACCTGTGCGACTACGGCACCAGGACAGGGTCAGGGAAGCTCGGTTTTTTCTCACCACGCCAGTGGGGCATGATCAGGGATTCATGCACTGTCCTGTCACCGTTTGAGGAGGCCACAAGGATGGTGAGCAGTGACAGTGCATGCATCAGTGACACTGTACCTCTTGTCCACCGAGCATACGCTGTGTGGAATAATGGACAGGGCACTTGAGGCAGAAGAGAGGCAGGAAGAGGAGGAGTTCCTTGCCTCTTAAGGCCCCCTTTATCCAGACAGTGTTCCTGCTGTCCCAACCATCACACAGGAGGAGGAGGAGGAGGATGATGATTGTGTCAGCATGGAGGTGGGGCCTGGCACTCAGCATCAGCAGCAGCAGTCTTGTAGGGATGATTTACAGTCCCAAGAAACCCGTGGACTTCTACGTGGCTGGGAGGAGGTAGCTGCGGATCATGTTGTCCTTAGTGACCCAGAGAACTCCGGACTGAATGCCTCAGCTAACCTACGCTGCATGGTCTCCCTGATCCTGCAAAGCCTGCGGAAGGATCCTCGTATTCTTCAGATCAAGGAGAGGGACCATTACTGGCTGGCCACTCTCTTTGATCCAGGGTACAAGGGTAAGGCTGCGGACCTTATCTTGTCATCACAGAGGGAGCAGAGTATGAGACATCCCTTGCAGAAAGGTCTGTGCAACGCGTTCCCAGAGACTGGGACGTTACAAACTCCTGGTCCTGGACAACGTGTTGCTGAGGCTTCGGTCAGAAGGAGCAGTGGAGAAGGTGGCCATCTGACCGATGCATTCAGACAATTTTTTAGTCCGCAGCCCCAAGGTATGATCGGTTCCAGCAACCATCGCCAGCGTCTGATTTACATGGTGCAGAAATACCTAAGGGCAAAGTCAGACTTGGACACCTTTCCAACCAAAAATCCTCTGGCTTACTGGGTCTTGAGGATGGATCACTGGCCAGAGCTTGCACAGTATGCAATTGAGCTACTGGCCTGTCCTGCATCCAACATTCTTTCGGAACGCACCTTCAGTGCTGCTGGTGGCTTTGTAACCGATCACAGGGTGCACCTGTCCACCGACTCGGTTGATCGACTGACCTTCATCAAGATGAATCAGTCTTGGATCACCACCAGCTACCAAGCACCTAAAGCTGATGTAACCGAATATTTTTTTTAAAAAATATCGCATCCCTTCAAGACTGCCTATGCTGATGCTGAGTGACTGTCCTGTTATGTTGACTGTCTATCCTCTTCCTCCTCCGCTGATATCTTAGAAGAACATTTTTGGTTCTGGGTGATGCCACCAGCCCAATTTTTCAGCCCCTGTTTAACAGCAGGGCTCATTCCTGCACTACAAATAGAGAATATGGGAGAGGTTGCAGTGTCGTGACACCAGCCCCAGTGCCTAAGGCCCAATATTTCAGGCCCTGTTTAACAGGGGCGTTTAATTACAATTGTTGATGCAATGCTTTGCAGCAGGGCTCATTCCTGCACTCCAACTAGAGTATCTGGGAGAGGTTTCAGTGCTGTGCCACCAGCAAGCAGTGCCTAAGGCCCAATTTTTCAGCCCGTTTAACAGGGGCATGTAATTACAATTCTTGATATAATATTTCGCAGCAGGGCCCTTTCCTGTACCCACCGAGAGTAACTGTGAGGACTTATAGTGTTGTGGCACCAGCACCACCACCACAACCACCAAAGGCCCAATTTTTCTACCACTGTTCAACAATGGCATGTAATTACAATTCTTAATATAATCGTTCACAGCAGGATGCTCCAGCGCCACCAAGAGTCACTTAGAGGGCTTACAGTGTTGTGGCAATACTAACACCTTAGGCCCCCATTTCTGCAGAGCATATAGGGCAGGCCCCTACTTTCAAACATCCAACTTACAAAAATTATACTGGGGTGATAACCCTTCCCTATGTTTTCCTAAAAGCTTAAAAATAGTTTTTTTTTACTGGAGCTACACTTTAAAAATGTACCAGTTCAAAATTACAAACAGATTCTACTTAACACAACAAACCTACACAGTCCCTGTCTTGTTTGCACCGCCTATATACTATACTGTTCTGAGTTTTCCTTTTTTATTATGGGTACGGGGTTCCCCTTAATATCCTTACAAGACCCAAAGAGGCTGGTAATGGGCAAGGGGGCTACCTATGCCATTTTTGTCAATGATTTTCATCCATATTGTCGGAAGCAGATATTACATTAAAACCGCAAGCAGTTTTAAATTACTTTTTTTCCGTTAAATGTCATTTTGTGCAGGGACTGTTCTAAACATGGGAAACACGTGCCACTTCACAGGCATACTATAGACACCCCCCAGGCACGATATTTAAAGGAATATTTTACTTTTTTTCACTTTAATAGTCATTAAAATTAGTGCTCCCGAAAAAACGGACACTTTTAAAAACATTTTAGGCATTGACCCATGTCCCCTGGGGCAGGAGCCAGGTCCCCAAACCCTTTTTAGGACAATATCTTGCATATTAGCCATTAAAATTAGCACTTTTTATTTCGAACGTTCGAGTCGCATAGACTTCAATGGGATTCTAAAGTTCGCACAAATTTTTCGGTCCGTTCGAAAGTTCTGGTGGAAACCGAACCGGGGGGGTGTTCAGCTTATCTCTAGTATTGACCACGCCCAGCTTTTTTTCTTTGGAACAGTTTTCATAAATCAGCCCCATTGTATGCCTCACTGTAATTTTCAGCTCATTGCCCTATTGTATATTATTTTTACATATAGTGAGTGACAACAGACACCATCACCTGAGGCTAGGGCGTGCTGTGTGCACATAGCTTGTCTACTCCAGAGAATGCTGTGGGTCTGCATGTCTTGTTTATTTGTGCAAACAGAATTTTCACAGGTGTGAAGGCAGTGCTTATCAGATTTCAGTATTCTTTGAGGAATTTCTACACATCTGAAAGTTGTAAGGAATAATAGCCCAGGATGGCAACAGGGTTCAGCGAGGAGCCCTGTGGCATTTCCAGATAATTGTTTTCCAGTTTAGTTACATGTCTGACTTCGCCTTCAAGCAGAAGTCCAAGGAAAACAAATGATAGGAGCTTGGTAGCTACTGTGCCAGGAGCTACTACTACTGTGTTCGTTTAATATTTAAGAGGAAAATATTTTACTGCTGATCACAATCTGTAAGTTGACCTGGATATGTTCTTTCTTGACAAATTGTTTCCAGGAAAATACTGTATATATTTGTCCACCACCATGCTGTCCAGGTGTGAAAAAAAAATGAAAAAATTGGGTTTTGCCATCCATTGTGGCCCACATCCTCCAACACAATCCAATCCAACAGGTAGAAAACACTATACATTATATTCTAATCACCCTTCTGTCTTTGTGTCTGTACTCTCCTGACCTTGCGTCAAATACTTCACAAGAGGTAAAAAAATCAGAGTGAGATGACCAAGAGAAAAGTCTATCCTATTCACTGGAGCTTGTCCTGTTTGTAGTATAGTGAGAAGGCTGCCTGGCAAGGATAACCTTGACTCTCTTCTCATCTTAATACTACAGTGGAGGTGTCACAGGATTGCAGATCCCACACAACATCCCGTTAACCACAACAATAACCAAAACAAAATGAAAGAGAAAGGTTAAGGAAATAAACATCAAGACAAGAATATTGGAATATAATCGTTTTTTTCATTTTCTAGAATATAATAGGCTATGGCCCTTTTATTGGGATTAAAACATATAATTTAAAATTAAAAATCAGCAAACCTTATTTAAATATTATCAATGAACAAACCAAACTTTTAAATAAATAACAAACAACAAAATTTAGTCACCAAAATTCAAGCTACTGGCCATTTGGCAAACACCCAAATTGACGGGGCATTTGAGCATTTGTTTGGCCCGCCAAGAGCCCCACAATGCACTGTGCGCCAAACGGTGCATTGGAAACCCTGATTGGATGAAGCCATGAAGGATTTGCCCAATCAGAGCACAAAAGGCCGTCAGAGCCATGATTGGAGAAAGTAATGATAACTGTGCCCAATCAGGGCTCATTGCTCATAGACCCACCCCACTATAAAAGGTTCCTTGTCAGAGCAGTCATTTGCAGTGTGATATTGGAGTGAAGATAGATAGAACAGGGCTCTGTTCATTGCTACTAGTGAGTTAGTGTGCTATAGTTTGCTATTGTAGTTCTATTGTGAGTGTAAAGTATTAGTGTAGTGTAAACATAGTGATAGTGCAGCGCAAATGTAGTCTGACCATTCATTTTAACTTTAGTGTCAGTTTAGTGTTACCATAGTGATAGTGCAATGTGAGTTTAGTGCGACCGTTCATTTTTACTGTAGTGTCAGTTTTGTGTTTCAGGGCAGGTTGCCTGCAGTATATTGAAGTGTGTCAGTGTAGAGTGTCAGGGCAGTTTTACTGCTGTATAGTAGTGCGTCAGAGCACTTTTACCGCAGTATATTGAAGTGCATTAGGGCACTTTTACTGCAGTATAGTGAAGTGCATTAGTGCAGATTTACTGTAGTATATTGAAGTGTGTTAGTGCATATTTATTGTAGTATATTTGTCAGTAATCATGAATCAGATGCAGTTAAAATCACACCTTTTAATATAATGGTAAAAAATGGTACAAATAGAAAATGTAGCCAAAACAGAACAGAACAACTCAGTAAATCAGGAAGCCAGAGATCAACATAGTCGGAGGCAGCAGACAGGATCAGGAACCAGGAGGGACATCAGCCAGGACAGTCTATAACAGGAACACAGCAGAAAGTCTCTAGATATGTTGTTCTAGCTGAAGGCACTGGAGAAATGGACCAGGCAGTTTAAATAGCCAGAAATGGCTGGCTGTAGGCTGGAGTGACAAGCGGGAAATGATCACCAGATGAGCCACAGTGGAACGATGAGTGCTGGCAATTAACCAACAGCTAAGCAACCTGAGTGCTGAGAAGGGAGGGCTGAGAGCCAATACTGAAGTGTGTTAGTGCACATTTACTGCAGTATAGTCAAGTGTGTTAGTGCATGTTTACTGTAGTATATTGAAGTGCATTAGTGCATGTTTACTGCAGCATATTAAAGTGCATCAGTGCACATTTACTGCAGTATATTGAAGTGCATTAGTGCACTTTTACTGCAGTATATTGAAGTGCGTTGGTGCAATTTTACGGCAGTATGTTGAAGATCATTAGTGCACTTTTATGGCAGCATATTGAAGTGCGTTAGGGCACTTTTATTGCAGTATATTGTAGTGTGTCCGTGGACTGTCTGTTTAGTGAGTACTCAAGTTAAAGTGCACAAACACCACTTTCCATTGATTAAAGTGCATCCAAATACACATTTTCCCGTCTTCATTACATTTTGGTAATAAGCCCCCTCCCCATCATGTCTGGGAGGCCAACAAGGAGAGGCAAATGTTCCCATGCCACTGTGAGGGGGCCATCAGCATCTCTGTCCACAGGCAAAGGTGGAGGTGGTCTGTCCTCAGGCAGGGCATTATTTCCCCTGTTTAGTGATGTTGCCTGTGCTAAACCATCCTCATCCTCCTCATCCTCTTTCACCCAAGCAGAGACAACTGTACAGTCCATCACAGCTGCCAGAGCAGCTTATTCTGCATCCTTAGCCACATCTTCTCCTGCCATAGCCCCAGCATTAGGGTTGAGCCACCCGATCGGATGTTTGCCTGTTCGCCAAACAGCGAACATTATGCAGTGTTCGCGGCAAATTCGAAAAGCCACAGAACTCCGTTTAAAGTCTATGAAACCCTAACATGAAAAACCAAAAGTGTTAATTTTAAAGGCTTATATGCAAGTTATTGCCATAAAAAGTGTATGGGGACCTGGGGCCTGCCCCAGGGGACATGTATCAATGCAAAAAAAGGTTTCAAAAACATCAGTTTTTTCAGGAGCAGTGATTTTATTAATGCTTAAAGTGAAATAATAAAAATTAAATATTCCTTTAAATATCGTGTCTGAGGGGCCCCCTTCGTATGCCTGTAAGTTAGCAAATTTTTCCCATGTTTAGAACAATATCACAGCAAAATGACATTTCTAAAGGAAAAAAAAGTTAATTTAAGACTGATCAGGGATGTAATGTATTGTCAGATCCTAGCAATATAGGAAAAAATCATTGAAAAAAATGGCATGGGTTCCCCCCCCCCCCCCCCAAGCCAATAGCCCTTTGGGTCTGGCATGAATATTAAGTGGTATGCTTGTTCGTACAAATCTTTTGCCTATTCGCATGTTCTGGTGCAAACCAAACCGGGGTGTGTTTGGCTCATCCCCACCCAGCATCATGCATGGAGGAGTCAGCTGAGTTATTTGAAAACAGCGTCAGCCTCTAGCTCCTTGATGATGCACAGCCATTCTTGATTCAGATCTTGGTTCTGAGGTTGAAAAAGGTAGGAACATGAGCCTACAGAGAGGAAAACAGTGTTAAACAACAAATTGGCAGTCATGTTCCCCCAGCCGCAGCATATTGCCAAGTTGACTCCAGTGATGATGAGGATAGAGGGGATGTTGATAATGAGGTCCCTGACATGACTTGGGTGCCAGATAGGGTGACCATATTTCCAAACTGCCATTCAGGGACCCCCCCCCCCCCCCTCCACTTTCAAAAAATCAGCTTGTGCTGTAACAAATCACAGCGCAGTGATTAGACACAAGAGGCAGGAATTATAATTTCCCAATCACAAGCGGGATTGTGTTCCTCCAGAAACTCCCAGCCAGGTCAAGTACTGTCAGTGAGTAAAGCGGTCATATGGCGACCTTTTTTTGGGGGGCACCAGATTGTCCCAGGGGGTAGCTTTTCACACTGTATTGTCCCGGAATGAAGGTATCCAGGACAGACCTGCAAAATTCGGGAATATCCCGGGCCATCTGGGACACGTGGTTACCCTAGTGCCAGATAGAAGAGCCACCATATTCCATCACTTTGTGGAGCTGTTATCTCCCAGCCCACTTGCCACAGATCAGCTGTCTGGGCCTATTTTAGCACATGTGCAACTGATCACACTGTTGCAATTTGCAAACTTTGCCTCAAGCAAATCAAGCATGGTAAAAACACCAGCTATTTGGGTACCGCATCCTTGACAAGGCATTTAACCTCCCACCATTTAGCAAGTTGGCAAGAGCACCCGAAAGCCACACAAAAAACATGCAATTCTGCTCCTCCTCACTTCTCACCTATCAGGTCTACCCCCGCTATATCTCATGACCTCTCAGCAGCCTACACTTACAGGGATGATGGTATAGCGAAGGGTGTCAAAGGTCCTTGCACCACATCTGCCAGCAGCACAACACCAGCTGTAGATTATAGCAGGCAAATTACACTGCCCCAGCTACTGCAGTGAAAAAAAAATACAGTCAGTGCCACCCACACACCCAGCGTCAAAATTTAAGCTTGTCAAAGCTTCTGGCTTTACAATTCCTGCCTTTCCATCTGGTGGATTCTGCCAGCTTCTGATTTTCAAGAATATGCTATACCACAATGGCAGGTTCCCAGTCATTATTTCTTTGCACGTAAGGCCATTCCAGCTCTGTACCATCACGTGGAAGGCAATGATGTGGCATTTTTTGGCAAGGCAGTCAGCTGCAAGGTCCACGTTACTGCTGAAATGTGGTCCAGCAAGCATGGTCAGGGATGAAATCTTTTGTTCACAGCACACTGGGTAACTCTGCTTGCAACTCGAAAGGATGCAGGACAGGGCTCAGTGCTGCAGCTCTTTTTTGCTGCCACGTCTCCATACAGCTGGTGGTGATGATGCAAAATTTGTCAGCTTCACCCCCTCCTCCTCCATTTCCATGCCCCCTGTAACTGATCCCCATGGCACTTCACTTGAGTGCTTCCGTCAGTACACTGCTTCCTCCAATCTGCATCCCTCAGATATCAGATATTACAGCCACATATTGTAATCAAGAACCAGAGGAGACTAGCTTAGTTACAAACTGAACATGGAACTGATTCTTAGAACAAGAATACAGTCTTCTATACAATTCAGAAGGAGGTTCCCCCCTCCTGATCATATTATCCTAACATTACAACTGTAAGCAGAAACATAAATTAACATGAGCTAATTACCTAATCATTTGTCCAGCCTAGGTGACTCAGAGGTATGACCTTTCAGGTCAGCCTTGCCATATTTTAGCTCAGAAGACACACCACACATTATCATAAATATAGACACAGGACACCTTCTCACAATAGCAGAAGGTCCCAGAATTAGCAGACGGTCTGTTTCTTATATGTTAGACCCTGGAATCCACATCCAAGCTATGCTTTGATTAATCAGGGATTGCAGACGACATGCAGTCTACAAAACTCGTATGCCCCATACAGACGGTCGAACATTCCAACAAGAAAATCCATCGTTTTTTTTCCAACAGATGTTGGCTCAAACCTGTCTTGCATACACACGGTCGCACAAAGTTGTCAGAATTTCCGATCGTCAAGAACGCAATGACGTACACCACGTACCATGGGACTAGAAAAGGGAAGTTCAGCACCACGTGCGGCACCCTTTGGGCTCCTTCTGCTGATCTTGTGTTTATCGCGTGTTAGTAGAAGTTTGGGTAGAGACAATTCTCGCCTTTCAGACTTGTGCTTCAGATCATTACTGCTCTTCATGCAGAGTGACAGAGGCTTTTTTTTTGTTGAGTCAAACTCATTTGGAACCCTCCCTCCCCCCAACTGCTGATATCAATCCTCTATCTGCTGACTTTGGCAACCCATACACACTATACCTACCTCTTTTGTGGTCAGATTTATGGATGAATTCACCAAAACATGTAGTGCAAGAGCTTGCCTGAATATTTTCAAATGCTACTGTTTAAAGTTTTTTTCTCCTATTATTATCTTGATAGGTAATAGCAGAATGTAAAAACGTGCTTCAATTTGTTCAGTGTGTATTTTTATTTTTTGTATCATGACACTTCTTACCTGTCCAGTGGGCTGCCAATAGTGTAAGTAAGGAGGGGCTGGCCAAAGTTAACACACATTATTTAGGCATTCAGCTCTCAATGAAGTGGAGAGGGTTACCTGTCCAAAACATCCCCCCCATCTCCTAATTTTTTGCAATAGGCTATCAGATGGGGTGAGGAATCTGATCAGGGGACCTTATACTTTTGTCTTTAAATACTCATTTCAAAAAAGGTTATACTTATGTTGGACAAAAATGTTTGTGTCTAATCTTCTTGCAATGTTCATGTGCAAAATGACTATTTTTTTTTCTTGTTTGACTCCACAGATTCCTTCAACGCCAGAGGAATGGCAGACTGTGGCCTCCCACTTTGCCACCCTTTGGGACTTTCCCAATTGTGGAGGTGAAATTGATGGGAAACACGTCTGCATCGTCCCACCCCCCAACTCAGGGTCCTACTATTATAATTACAAGGGGTATAATAGTATAGTGATGTTGGTGGTGCTGTCAGCTACCTACGAGTTCCTGTATGTGGACGTGGGAAAAAATGGCCGGATGTCGGATGGTGGAGTGATTGTGCAGACAGAGTTCTACTGGCGTCTCCAGAGTGGCAGTTTGGGCTTGCCACCTCCAGAGGAGAATGTGGAAGGACTCCCCTTCGGCTTCGTCGCGGATGAAGCGTTTGCGCTGGGGGACCATTCCCGATAAGGACCCTCACCTCGGACCAGAGGGTTTTTAATTACCATTTGGCCAGAGCCAGAAGAGTAATGTAGTACACTTTCGGGATAATGGCCAGCTGGTTCCGCTTATTATTTGGCTCCCATCCACATGGCGGAATATAAACTGAACCATATAGCGCTTTCCTGCTGCATTTTGCATAATTAAAAAAAAAAATACTCACCAAACTATGTGGCCTCAGTTGGGCCTAAAGCAGACTTTCCGGAACTTGCCAACCTGATGGCACTTGAAGCAGGTCATCCTGGCTTGCCCCCCCAAAGCGCCCGCAAGGTCAGAAACCAATACATGGAGTACTTTGAGGGTAGGGGTGCATTGATATGCCAGACAATGTTTGAGAGGCATTTTTTAAATAAATGTATCTTTCAAACTGCAATAATATTTGTTTTAATTTACTAGTTGGGTTTGTTTTAGGTGTCTCCTAGGTTTTTTTTTGTTGTTTTTTGGACCGTTTTCTTCAACAGTGCAAACAAAATTTCTGGGCGACATGAGGTGACAGCCTCTTCTTCAGATAATATTATTATGTTGTGGATCTACTACACACACACCTTGTTTTTGTTGTTAATGTATGTAGTGCATTACTGACAAAAATATTCCTCATTTTCAGCACCATGACAGAAATGTGTGAAAATGGCATGGTTGGGGCAAATTAAAAAGCAGTGTGGGTGTTATTTACTAAAGGTAAATCCACTATGCACTACAAGTGCTCTGCAAAAGTGCACTTGAAATTGCACTTGGAGTGCAAAGGGGATTTGTCTTTAATAAATAACACCCATTGTCATAGAAAACAACAACTTTACAACAAATACTGCTTTTGCTCATTGAAAAAGGAAGCCGCACATTGTTGATAATAAAACTTTTTACTCAAAGCACATTCACACATGTGCATTTATAAAAGGGTTTTTACAAAAAACCCACATTTTTGGTGTATATAACATACATTTTTGGTAACATTAATATTACTAGCCTTTTTTTTTTAGAAAACAGGCATGTTTCAAAGCATAACATACAGAACTCTGGAACTTACAAAGTTCAACTTTGAAAAATGAAGACAATATCACACATGAGTATGTCAAAACTGTGTTGATATTGCCTTCATCAGATGGGGTGTCACCCCTGTAAAAGCCAAATTTGGAAGATGCACACAAATTGTGATTCAAACTGGGCATTTTCCTCCTGATCCCATGCCTAATGTCAACATGTACTCCCATCATGGGGATCAATGTACGTGTTTTGGGGGTGCAACCCCTTCATCTCAGCTACTTTAGCAGCGAGGAAGGGGTTGCACCCACAAAACACGTACATTGATCCCCCATTATGGGAGATAGCACATGTTGACGCACTGTGTGCATCTTCCAAATTTTGCTTTTGTCAAAATATAAAACTGTTTTTTAAAAGATAAAATCAATGCTAGCTAGTTTTGTGTGTTTCAGATTCTCCCTAAAACATTAATGATGTTCTTCATTTTTTGTTGAACCTCATTGATGTTTTTCTTGAGATTATCTAAATCGCAATTGCACCCCATTATCTCCCCGATGAGGATCTGGGCACTTTCACTGCTAAAATGCGATTCTTCTTCCACAACATCCACATCACCTAAAAATAGACCAAAAAACACACCATGTATTATACAAATGCAGGCATGCATCTATTACCTGAAGTTGTGGTCTCAGGCACTCACCTGTTGTGGTGCAAATTTCAACAACCTCTTGTTCCTCCTCCTCCCCTGCTTCTTGTTTTTGGATTTCCCCTGCTTTATGAGGTGTGGGGTCCCTGTTGTCCTCAGATGTCCTGAGTCTTCTCTACCCTTTGAGAATGGCACACGGATATTTAAGGGCAGAAATAGGAATATAAAACATTGCTTGGAAGTGTCGTACAATTGTCTTTTTTGGCAGAGTACAAAGCTGAAAACATTATTTTTGAGACTTTCTAAAGCTAGAATACTTACCTGTTTTGTGCAAGTTTCACAGATGGAGACACCTCTATAGTATCCACAGGAGCATGTGTGTAGGGCACCTTAATACAAAGGGTGTTCTGGTGTCCCACCCTAGTGCTCCTGAGTCCAGATGTGTAAACAGCTACTAAGTGTCCTCTCCTTTACACTGAATCAAGTTTGCATTTCATTCTAGTTACAAACCCCTCTAGACAACAAACTTCCTTTGACTAGAAATAGGCCTGAACAAATGTAGTTAACTGCAACTTTCCAAAACATCATATTTTAAGTGGGTGAACGAATGATGTTTACTACGAACGATTGAACCCATGAACAGGAAAGTGGGCATTTTAAAATGTACAACACTAAAGAAAAGCACATGGAGCAGTATGCAAGCAATAATAATAATATGAAAACACGACAACTACTTAGTTTTTAGAAGAACTCGCTTGATCCTTCCGTACTGATCATGCTCCCTCAGTTTCAGGTCTGACCAGCATTTCCTCAGTTGATCCTTGGATTGTCGTACCCCAAAATTCTTCTGCAGACTCTTCACAACTTTAGTCATGATCTTGGCTTTTCTGACGTTTGGGTAAGGTCCATACTTCCCATCATAGTCGTTCCTCTTTAATATGTCCACCATCTCCAACATCTCTACAAAAGACATATTTGAGGTCTTAAATCTTCTCCTCCGGGACCGGGACGTTTCTGGCTCTGGGCTTTCCTCATCCTCCTCATTACTGGAATAATTAGCACGCACCTGCTGTGTCTCCACCATGTATTCTCCCCACTGCACCAAAAGAGGAGGGGCGGGTAATAGACTAGAAAGAACGTCAGGGGCGGGTGGAGTTTCACGCGCACTGTATATAAAACATAACACACATGCGTCATTTGTACAATCTGGGAGCAGAGGAAGGATTAGCGGAAGTGCCGATCATTGGAACGAAGGTATAAATTTAACTTGGTACATCACTGGCCTATACTGCTTCTAGATTGAGGATTATATTGGGACTGCTGGAGTTTTATGCCCGTCTCAATCAGAATGAGTACAATCTGAAATTTACAATGACATATGACCATTAAAAAATGACCTTTTTGGATGTTGAACTCGGACGTACCCCTGGCAATAAAATCGCTACTACCCTCTTCCGCAAGAGCACAGCAGGTAATACTGTGCTCCATGCGACAAGCTTTCACCCACCGGCACTCATACAATCCATTCTTTATGGGCAATATCTGCGATTGCGCAGAAATTGCTCTGATGACTCCCTCTTTAAACAGGAAGCCTACAAACTTCAGACTAGACTCTTGAAACGAGGCTGCAGCCATTCATGTTTGCATAAAGCCTACAATAAAAGCTCTGTACAACCACGCAACGCACTATTATCCACAAAAAAGACTAATGGTAATAATGGTTTAGACCCTATTAGGATCATCCTTCGTTTTTCTAAGCAACATCACAAAATTAGAAATATTATCCAGAGGCACTGGCCCATTCTCATGGATGACCCAAAGGTTAACCCATTTATTTCAGATAGGCCATCTATCATCTTCAAGCGAGCTACCTCGCTGCAAGATAGACTAGTTCAAAGTGAATTTAAAGATGAATCCAAGAGATCAAGGCATTGCTCAAACCTTGGTACTTTCCCCTGTGGGCACTGCTCATTTTGCAAATAAATAAGGCGAGAAAAAAACTTTCACCTTCCCAACGGAGAAACGTTCCACCCCTCGCATTTTTCGAACTGTCAAACTCGGGGGGTCGTGTACTCCATGTTCTGTGAATGCGGGGCATATTACATTGGGAAGACCAAGCAGGAATTCCACCGATGCATGCCTAAGCACATCTACAGCATGCAGATTGGCAACCACTATTCAACACTTGGGCGACAGGTAGTGGAGACACACAACTACAAAATGCCCCAAGTCTCATTCACCGTACTCGATCGGATTCATATCCCAGACCGTGGCGGTGATTGTAATAAAACTTTACTCCAGCGAGAGCAGAGGTGGATTTTCAAATTGAATGCCACCTCCCCCCTGGACTCAATGAGTCTATTTTATTTGCCCCATTTTTAAAGGGATTTTGTTCTGGCAAAACACAATAGCCCAGTCTGATTCCAGTAGCTAGCATGAATGTATCTATATTTTCCTGTTTTTATTTTCTTGCGTTTCTTCTTTTTGCCCCCGCAGAATTAATAGGGATTGGGGATGGCCTTGCGGTGCGCCCGGCAGTTGGTTTGCGGCAAATTTTGCTTGTTCGTGATTTGCCAAACCGGTAGACTTCTGGCGGTGTTCGTGCGGCAGACATATGTGTTTACATTGCGAAAGAACTTTGACCCATGATGACACATCTATCATGGGGTACAGGACAGCCAATTGAGACATTTCAGCACATGGACAATTGGACATTCCCCCTACCTTATAAATATACCTGATCTAGTGGCCATTTTAGATTCTGTCTTTTGTCAGTGTAGGGAGAGGTTGCTGTGTGGAGCAGGGACAGACTGTAGTGTCACAAATCACTAGCTATTAGGTCCACAAAAGTCCTTTTAAAGGACTGGTATCAGTATATAGGGTTCTGGTGCACTGCTGCTGACTGCTGTGCTGCTGATTGCTGAGTGCACTTCTGACCGATTCTGTGGCTGTCTTTTGTCAGTGTAGGGACAGGACGCTGTGTGGAGCAGGGACAGTCAGTTTAATCACTAGCTATTACTATTAGGTCCACAAAAGTCCTTTTAAGGACTGGTATAGGTGTACAGTATGTAGGGTTGTACACGTATAATATACTTTCTTTCAAATATAGAAAGCCTATTATACTTAACTGCTGAGCTGAGTGCTGACCGATTCTGCAGCTGTCTTTGACCAGTGTAGGGACTGAGGGACAGTCTGCAAATCACTAGCTACTAGGTCCACAAAGGTCCTTTTAAGGACTGGTATAGGTGTACTATTTGGTGTGCGGTATATAGGGGTGTAATACATGTATAAAATACTTGCACATATAGAAAGCATAGTATAGTGCATTTCCACTGTGCAGCATTGTGACTGCTGAGTGTTTCTGCAGCGATACTACAAAGAGTGACAAACGCAATTTAAAAAAGTATTATAACTGGTGTGATAGACCAGTGGCCCCCAAAAACGACAGATTGAAGCAGGGTGTTATATACCTTCTTCCACATATACTGCACTTCTCTAGAGACTTTTGTCACAGGGTCATTTTAAAAATGACAGGCAGAGGAAGAGGCAGTCCCTTCCGCAGGGGTTGTAGGCGTAGGGCAGGAGCAACAGGCTTGACCCAAAGTGGCAAATTGCAGAAGGTGCGTTTGATTACGTCAAAGGACACACCAGACTTGGTTGAGTGGCTCACTCAGCCTTACTCTTCTGCACCCTCCTCATCCTCTCGATCTGCACCCTCTTCACTCTCTGCTGTGTGCACCCCCAAAGACACTACCACAAACGCCTATTGCTCTCTATCTCGCTGCTGGTGTCAGTGCTCTCTCTCTATCGCGGTGCTGGTGTCAGTGATCTCTATCTCGGTGCTGGTGTCAATGCTCTCTCTCTATCTCGGTGCTGGTGTGGTGTCAGTGCTCTCTATCTTGGTGCTGGTGTGGTCTCAGTGCTCTCTATCATGGTGCTGGTGTCAGTGCTCTCTATCTCGGTGCTGGTGTCAATGCTCTCTCTCTATCTCAGTGCTGGTGTGGTGCCAGTGCTCTCTATCTTGGTGCTGGTGTGGTCTCAGTGCTCTCTATCACGGTGCTGATGTCAGTGCTCTCTATCACGGTGCTGGTGTGGTGTCAGTGCTCTCTATCTCAGTGCTGGTGTGGTCTCAGTGCTCTCTATCATGGTGCTGGTGTGGTGTCAGTGCTCTCTATCTTGGTGCTGGTGTCAGTGCTCTCTATCTCGGTGCTGGTGTCAGTGCTCTCTATATCACGATGCTGGTGTCAGTGCTTTTTATCACGGTGCTGGTGTTAGTGCTCTCTATCACAGTGCTCATGTCAGTGCTCTCTATCTCGGTGCTGGTGTCAGTGCTCTCTATCTCAGTGCTGGTGTCAGTGCTCTCTATCACGGTGCTGGTGTCAGTGCTCTCTATCACGGTGCAAATCACTAGCTACTAGGTCCACAAAGGTCCTTTTAAGGACTGGTATAGGTGTACTATTTGGTGTGCGGTATATAGGGGTGTAATACATGTATAAAATACTTGCACATATAGAAAGCATAGTATAGTGCATTTCCACTGTGCAGCATTGTGACTGCTGAGTGTTTCTGCAGCGATACTACAAAGAGTGGCAAACGCAATAAAAAAAAAGTATTATAACTGGTGTGATAGACCAGTGGCCCCCAAAAACGACAGATTGAAGCGGGATGTTATATACCTTCTTCCACATACATACTGCACTTCTCTAGAGACTTTTGTCACAGGGTCATTTAAAAAATGTGAGGCAGAGGAAGAGGCAGGCCCTTCCACAGGGGTGGTAGAAGTAGGGCAGGAGCAACAGACCTGAGCCAAAGTGGCAAAAAAGTGCATGTGATTACTTCAAAGGACACACCAGACTTGGTTGAGTGGCTCACTCAGCCTTACTCTTCTGCACCCTCCTCATCCTCTCGATCTGCACCCTCTTCACTCTCTGCTGTGTGCACCCCCAAAGACACTACCACAAACACCTATTGCTCTCTATCTCGCTGCTGGTGTCAGTGCACTCTCTCTATCGCGGTGCTGGTGTCAGTGCTCTCTATCTCGGTGCTGGTGTCAGTGCTCTCTATATCACGATGCTGGTGTCAGTGCTCTTTATCACGGTGCTGGTGTCAGTGCTCTCTATCACAGTGCTCATGTCAGTGCTCTCTATCTCGGTGCTGGTGTCAGTGCTCTCTATCTCGGTGCTGGTGTCAGTGCTCTCTATCACGGTGCTGGTGTCAGTGCTCTCTATCACGGTGCTGGTGTCAGTGCTCTCTATCACGGTGCTGGTGTGGTCTCAGTGCTGGTGTTAGTGCTCTCTATCTCGGTGCTGGTGTCAGTGCTCTCTTTCATGGTGCTGGTGTCAGTGCTCAGTCTCTATCGCGGTGCTGGTTTTAGACAGTGAGGGAGATAGCAGCGGAGAAGCCAATCAGCATGTAGTGCCAGCACCATGGCTGAGGATCAGCACTGGACTGGCATCTCCGGACCACCGCAGTGGAGCCCTGCATAGGTGGGGGTAAGGGTCGGGCGAGGGAGGGGCTCAAGCACAGGTTGGCACACTGGGACACTGGCACAGGACTGTGCTGCCCTGACTGTGGCACTGATCATCTCTTGCACCCCCTTCATAGCCTGCCTTGACCTTGCCTCTCCTCCATGGCGTTCATGCGCTCCTGAATTGTCAAAATTTCACAGATAAAAAAAGAATGCTTGTCGTTGTCGAATCCAGATTCACTTAATACTTTTGTTATGTCAGTGTCCATGTTGTGGGACTATGTGTGCACAGCTAGTAAGTATTTTGGGGCTGAAAATATGACCTGTAGGTTTTTAAGGTTCGCCTGCCATTAAAGTCAATGGAGTCCTCTGCGAACTTTGCGGTTCGCAAAGTTTTGGCCGCGTTCGTGAAACGTCCCGTCGGAAGTTCGTCCATCACTAATAGGGATAGGGAAAGATAAGCTTTTTCCCCCCATTAAAATGTCACTATCGATACCATGTATGACTATTCAAAGACTTTTTCCAAATGTCTCGTATGTACATATAGATATTTATCTTACCGTATATACTCGAGTATAAGCCGAGATTTTCAGCCTCTTTTTTGAGGCTGAAAGTGCCCCCCTCGGCTTATACTCGAGTCATCGCCGTCTGTCTGCCCGAACAGCGTGTCGAGCAGACAGACAGCGGCCATTCTAACTTTCAAAAGCCGCGCCTCCCTGTCTGTGATAGGCGGAACACAATTTCCCAGCAGTCTGTGTTCCGCCTATCACGGACATCCGCTCATCATCATACTACGGACGAGGATAAGAGGATGTCCGTGATAGGCGGAACACAGACTGCTGGGAAATTGTGTTCCGCCTATCACAGACAGGGAGGCGCGGCATTTGAACAGGGGAATGGGCGCCGACGAAGAGCGGTGATCCTGGGACGGGACCGGACGGAGGCTCGGCTCGGGACGGGACGGGACCGGACGGAGTCTCGGGACGGGACGGGACCGGACGGAGGCTCGGGACGGGACGGGACCGGACGGAGGCTCGGGACCGGACGGGACCGGACGGAGGCTCGGGACCGGACGGAGGCTCTGGACACAGGTAGGCTGGACACACAAGGCCACACACACACATTATGTGCCATCTGCATACTTTGATCACTACCACACCTGTTTGGCAAGTGCTGCTGACATTCCTACTTCCTCCAGTTCCACAGTCCACTGCCTTAATGTCCCAGGAACTCTCAACTTCATGCATCCTCCCCCTATGCAATGCTTTATTTGCATGTTCTCTCTTTTAGGGAATGTAGAAAATGTACACACACACACACACACACACACACACACACACACACACAGATGGACACACACACACACAGGGATGGATGGATGGACACACACACAGGGATGGATGGATGGATGGACACACACACACACACAGGGATGGATGGATGGATGGACACACACACACACAGGGATGGATGGACACACACACACACAGGGATGGATGGATGGATGGACACACACACACAGGGATGGACAGGCATATCTCACCCTCGGCTTATACACGAGTCAATAGGTTTCCCAGTTTTTTGGGGGTAAATTGGGGGCCTCGGCTTATACTCGGGTCGGCCTATACTCGAGTATATACGGTATATGTATTTATACTTAGAATTATGACCAGCCAATTTGGGGACACTGTACCCCCTTTTGCAAGTATGTATTAATTAGATACAGGATGGGATAGTCTCCCTATTATATTACAATGTTTTGCTCTTTTTTTTCAGATATTTATTTAATTTTCTTTTTTTGCCATTGTGCGCTCTATTTAATGGTTTTCTCTTTTTTCCTCTTCCCCGTCTGGGTTGTCCTGCATACTTGCTCGCCCTGCTACTCCCCTTCCAGTGGGGTGATTCATGTGGTACTTCTCCCCGGCAAGGGGGGCGGAGCTACTGTCCATCTCATGGCTCCTCTCAATGGACCCCATGTGCTGACTATCAGGGCGGGTCCCATGGCCGGCGCCGGGAGCAATTCCCTCCTCTCCGGCGACATCCTTGGACGTTCACGGATGCCGAACTTGCATGCGCGGGGCCCTGCAAGTGCGTTGTGACATGCGCATGTCACATGGTTTCGACCTGAATGTTGCAATTGCGGGGCCGCTCTGCGGCCTTCCGGGACGTCGGGGAGGCCACACAAGGCTCACGATTGTTTGCACCTGCTGCAGCACTCAGGAACTACATAATTGGCACACACCATATATACAGTATAAGATGTTCACAATCAGGAGTGGACCATTCCTATTGCTACCTTAGGAGGATTAAGACGTACACCCAGCCTGTGATTGGTATATATTGTCTAGTTACTGTTTGCGCATGGTGATTGGCTATTATTTGCACATAACTATATATGGGGGTGCTTTTCTAACCACCCATATAATCATATATAGTGTGTAAATATTTTATCTATTTCTAGATTGGGCATGCTTTCTCCATCTTCTCTGGTTGGATGTTTTTCCTTGGAGTAACTTCCTGACATCCCTTCCCTAAGGGCCACACTAAAGGGCCTTGTCAATCCATTTTTCTTGGGCTTGTGATTCAACAATATGCATACCAACTAAGGCTGGGTAATAATAATATTTGAATTAACAAAATATATAGTGACCTCTAGGTATTGGCTCTTTTCTTTTCTACTTTGTTCGGGGTTTTTTTTATTTATTTTTTTGTGTCACCACAATATCACCAGGGTGCGCTCACTCTTTTACCCTCTCTTCTTTTTCTGTACACATGCAAATTCTTTTTTCTTTTTTCATACCTCATCACCTTTAGGATCATTGTTTAGTTTACTTCTCCTACTCCCTTTTAGTTCCATATTGTTTTTCCACCCCCTTTCACTTTGAGTCATTGCACCTTCACCTTAATCATGTAATTCACCTTCACTTTACTTCATATTTTATTTTATATTTCATTTTTGAATTTTTATGTTTGTAGTTGTTTGGTTTAGTCACGTGTTGAGCACTTTTTTTTTTTTTCCTTCTATGGTCCAACACACTCCTAACCCGCACATTGTTAGTCACCTGTCATCTCATTTCCTGGCCCTTTGCCAGTCCCTCATGCACACTGTCCGGGTGTTCTTCAGCCCTCCACCATCTTGTCATCCCTTCTTCCACTCTCCCTCCTTGCCCTCTCATCTTTTAATTTCTCTATTGTTTTCTCACACTCCACTTTATTCTATATTCCATTTTCAGCACACTTTCACTTTCCTTATAATAAGCTAAATAATTCTATTCTAATAAACCATTATTTTTCCTCTTTTCCCCCTGTGTTTATTAACCTTTATTACAGTATACACAAGGTCTACTATATATAGATACCTATACTAACTTGATTTAGTGTCTTTTATTTTCCCTGTTTTCACGCGTCATCACACATAGGAATCTGAGTAATTCACTACACATGTGGTGTCGCGATACATACATCGGTGGTGGCCAATATTACAATAACAATTTTTTCAAAAATAAATTTTTTGAGATATAGTTTATTTTACATTATGTCTTTCCTTGATTGACCTCTGCTGCAGGCGCAATCCAGCTGTGTTCCAATTACCGGCAGTTCTCGCCGAGTCGGGGGGTCTCATTGTTAGTGTGACCTCTCGTGAGACGTGCCTCTGAACTAACACCTTTTCCGAGTTGTGATGGCTAGCTGGTGAGCATTTTTGGGATCCCCTCACAGGAAAGAAGTAAACCTTCCGTTTTAAAGAGATCGCTATGCAGGACTAAAATTTCTCCTTCAATTTCATGCTTTGGATATACATCCTGGGGTAACTATGTGAAATATTTGTCATGTCTGTGCATGTATTGTGTGTATTCAGTAGCCGATACATGTATTTACAATGTGTTTTACCCAGCAGACTGCCCCTCTGAAGAAGACCCCATTAGTGTGGGTTGAAACGCGTTAGGTCCTTTCTACATGGCGGACCACTGCTATTATCTGTCTGTATGAACATTTCAGTCTGTTTTGTATACCCATAGACACATGTGTTTACTACTGTCTGCTGGAGCTTATATTTTAACCATTTTGTCTATACAATTTTTTTAAATAATAAATTTGGGAGTATTTATAAAACTATGACTTGACCCATAATTCTGCTGCCTAAAAATCCCATCTTTCAGGGAGGAGCATTTTCGAATTCAAGATTAGAAGAGTTTAGCCTGACATTAGGGTTTGTCTTGTGTTGTGTCTTGCAGAGAATATGGATCCATTCAAGGACACAGAATTTCTACCAATATTCATTGATATATTCAGGGAGCTGCCCTGCCTGTGGCAGGTGAACCACCCCTTTTATAGGGACCTAAGAAAGAGGAAGGCAGCGCTGGAGAAACTGCTTGGTTTGGTGAAGCCGATGATCCCCACAGCAGACATCACCTATGTGAAGGCCAAAATTGGTGGCTTGAAGTGTACATATCTGAGGGAGCACAAGAAGGTCCAGAATTCCCTGAGATCAGGAGATGCAGGTGACATTTATGTATCCAGGCTGTGGTACTGTCACAGGCTGCATTTTCTGGCAGACTAGTGGGAACCCAGGTCAGCACTCTACAGTCTTCCTTCAAGCCTTCCTTCCCCCCCAGCTGAGGCTTCCAATGTCCGACCTGGGCCTCCAGGCAGCAACATGTGGAGGACAGCTTGAGTCAGGTATAGCATTGTTCAACATATTTCTTGTCATAATTGTAATGATGTTAACTAGGTGTTATTATTAATCAGTAAGTTCTGATTTAACAAAGTGGTTTACATATCAATAGACAGTAATGACCAAAAATATTTGGGACAAGAAGGAAAAATGCTGGGCTCAGAATGATAGTCTGTTCTATTTATTAACATTCAATTTACAACAGTCATGAGCTGAAAATTGTGTGATTGATGAACAAAAAACTAAAACCATGTCCCATTTTCATACACAGGAAGACCTCAGCTGGGAGGAGGCTGTGGCAAGTGGCAGCCAGGAGGTGGCAGGGGTAAGTGGCAGCCAGGAGGTCGAACATCACCCTCCTCCTCCCCAACCTCCTGCCACAACTACAACAGAAGAGCCACAGCCTGAAAGGACGCTTGGAAGGAAGTGTCTAAGGAAGACCAGAGAGTGATGACCTGGGTTCAGCCTGGTCTGACAAAAGATGCAGGCTGTTATATGATCACAGCCTGGGGACATAGATGTTATCTGTTGCTCTTCCTGATCTCTTGGGACTTCTGGACCAGACTGTACTCCCTTATATATGGACTCCTCAGGCCACCAATGTTGCCTTTAAATAGTTGATGTGTGCCCTGGGGGCCAAAGGCTTCGCCAATTTCACCAGTTTCTCCAGCTTTGCCTTCCTCTTTATTTGATTATGACACCTATTAAAGGTTTTTTTTTTGGTTAAAGAAATACTTGCCTATGTGTTTTACTTAAAAAATGACAGTTTATTTGTGAGTAGGCAGGTACATTTCAAAAATACAAAGTCAAATTAACAAGGGGCACCAACACCAAACAACCTCCTCGAGATTACAAAATAAAACAATAAAATAAAAGGATAATAAACGTGTTGTGGTACGTTGACACACAAAACACACAACAAAAAATTAATGAAAATGACCAAAATTTTAAAAAAAGGAGAAGATCTTGATTAAAAAAGCAACCACAAAATTTAAAATATTAAAACATAAAAATCAAAAATGATTTGGGAGATCTGACGAATAAAAATATTCTATTCATGAAATCAGGAGAAAGAATAAAGAAAGAAGTTTGTGAGAAGTCTGTGTGAATAAGAGCAGCAAAACAACTTCATTCTTCTAGCATTATAAAGAGAAAGAGAATGCGCTGCATTAAACAATTTTTAACATTGCAGCGTGACAAATGTGCTATATCCATATGAACGCTAGTTTTACCAGACCGAGCTCTTCTGTCTCGTAATTTATTGTGAGCATGCATGTCACTTTGCGCGTCGGACTAGGCTTCACATATTCGGAATTTACGTGAGTCACCCTGTGCCCCTAATGGACACAGCATAACTTAGACATAGGAGGTGCATGGGGAGCTGTAACAAGGGTTTTCCCAAGGGTTTTCCAATTTAACTCTCTAAGGGATTCTGTGTTCCACGCCCCCCACCCAAAGTAACTCCCATCACATATTTCCCCCTTTGGCAGCAGACTAAAACAGGAGGAGACCCCACACAGGTTGACTCTGAAGTTAGTCCGTAGTTCCAGTCCCCCAATGCCTGTACCCACACAGTACCCCAAACAAATTGTTCCAAACAAAGAGTTACTCCCCCAGCCAGGGGCGTAACTATAGGGGGTGCAGCAGTTGCGGCCGCAACTGGGCCCTATGCTGCAGGGGGCCCATGCAGCCCCCTCTACATATGGCTGGCAGCAGCATAGGCAGCTAGGGGTACCAGTGCCCCATGCACACGGGTGGCTGGAGGGTGACTAGCAGAGCTCCACGCTCAACTATCACACTGGCTGCTCTTTAGTTGTGCATTCCCCACATGACCTGTGTCCTCGGCCGGCTCCTCAGAGTACCCCTCTCCTGCTCCATGCATTGCCGCTCAGTCCGATGTCTGTTCTCCCCAGCCAGAGTCCCGCCCCCCCGAGTCCGGCCCACATTGCACTGCATACTTCTCCCGGGTAAACAAACTTTAAGCACAAAGATGCAGTGCAGCCCTATGAGAGCCCCCCGGAGGACACTGCAGGCTTGTCTGCCAGCCCCCCTCCTCCCCCATCATACACAGATGATGAAAGGTCTTTCTGGGAGATATGTTGATCGCCCGTCCAGCACACTGGATGGAGCCCAGGCCAACACGGATGAGTGCGCGGCCTACAGCTTGGTCATGGTGAGTGCGAGGACCCCATCCCCCACACACCATTACATACCCCCTCCATCTCCCCCTGGGGACAGGGACCCCTTCTCACGTGGGGATAGGGACCCCATCTCCCCTGGGGACAGGGACCCCTTCTCACCTGGGGACAGTAACTTCATCTGCCCTGGAGAAAAGGACCTCATCTCTTCTGGGGACGGGGACCCCATCCTGCCTAGGGACAGTCCCCCAATGGGGCACCTAAAAATATGGTTTCTTGCATCGGGGCCCTGACGGTTCTAGTTACGCCACTGCCCCCAGCCAACCTCTGCCTCTCTTGTAGAACATACCCACTGCTGGGGGGAAGTGTGTATTGGCCCTTCTCACTGGAGTCCTTTCAACTGCTGAAAAGAATATCTAACTGCTGGGGAGGAAAGGCAGTTTCCTCCACTCTAGCTGACTGTTGGGGAGGGAAGACAACAACCTCCTCTCCCTGGGCCTCCAGAACTGCCGCAGGTTTAGGGCAGATGTCTTGGACCCTCTGTCCGATTGCCAGCACTTCAGCTGGGATAATGTCATTATTCTGCGGCACAGTCTGCTGCTGGGACGTCCTTTTTCTGGTACTGTCTCCCAGATGGGCAAATCCTTGTTCGGTAGGGGGACTGACTGCTTCCCTTCCTTGCATCTCTGCAATCCACTGGGGAAAAAGAAACACCACCCCCTCACCTTGGGCCTTCGAAACTGCCATGGGTGTGGAGCAGGGGTCTGCAGTACTCTGTCCTACTGCCAGCACTTCTGCTGGGGGTTCACTAGGTGGTTCCTCCGCTACAGGAAATTCTATTAAATCCCCAGTCTCTGGAATTGCTAAAAGTCCAGGACATGGGCTGGTGGCCCTTGGGTCCGGTGCCAACACTTTGGCAGCTGACACATCATCGATAACATCCTCTGATAAAAAGTCAAATAAATACATTGCTGACACTTCAGCCGATATTTCAGGATGGTCGGCTGGTACTTCTGGATAGTCTCAGGCAAAGGGAGCCCAGCACTGGCACTGAGCAGAGTCTAGCTGCCATCTGTAGGAGATCTCCAGCTCCCATTCCTGAATGGCCAGATACTCAAAATTTTCCAATGCCCTGTGCACTTCCAAGATGTTCAGTATCTCTTCTCTGAAATCTATGATATCGTCCAACTGCCACTCCAAATCACTCCCAAAGTTAGGGTCCCCTATCAGCTTCATGTACAACAGTCCCAGGCCACCTTAGCCAAAGCCTTCCTTTGGGCTGTCATCCGTTATCCAAGGGCATGCTTGGGATACATGCCACCGGAGGGCACATGTCCTCAATTTGGTGGTGCAGCTTTTCTTAAACAGGCACTCATAGTTGAAAGATTTTCTTAAGCAGGCCAGATGAGTCTGTAAACATTTCAGGCAGTCATGCACAGCCAGTGAGTGCTTCAGTGCTGAATTCCACCTGCCCATAAACCGCCTGATTTATGACATGCCCACAAGGTGGAGCTTGACTTTGGCAATGCTGAAGTGGCTGCACGTGCAGCAGGGGGCTGTCAACGAGTACCTGTGTCAGTATAGCACAATGACAGGCTCAGGCTGGCTCAGCTTTTTTTCCCCACTTCAATGGCTGCTGAAAAAGAATGCATTAACTGCTCTGTCGCCATTTGATATGGCAACAAGGATGGTGAACCGTTACAATGCATGCATCAGTGACACAATCCCCGTTGTGTTCCTGCTGGAGCAGAATCTGCGTGAGATTATGGACAGGGCACTCATGGCAGAGCATACAAGAGGAGAAGGAGAATTCTTGCAGTTTTGGAGGCTTTAAAGCAGAGGAAGACATACGTCAAACCTTAAGAGATGGTTTTGAGTCCGCAGAACCCTTGGGAGTAGTATGTGGCTGGATGAAGGCAGTTCCAGATACTGTAATCCTCAGAGACCCAGAGGAATCTGCTTATCATGCTTCCACAAACTTGCAGTGCATGGGCTCCCTCATTCTTCAAGGCCTGCGAAAGGACCCAAGAATTTTTGGCATCAAGGAGAAGAATCACTATTGGTTGGCAACCTTCCCTGGACACCGCTACAAGGAAAAGGTCACGGAACTCATTCTGTCCTCACAGAGGGAGAAGAGGACGAAAAATCTTGCGAGCACCTTAAAGAGGAGTTTATGTAATGCTTTTCCAGACTCTGCTAGGTATAGTCTCATGGAAAAGCTCATTTTGAGGCTTCTGTTGGTCAAGATAGGAGCGGTGAAGAAGGGGGCTGCATCAGTGATGCATTTAAAATAAAAAGTTCCTCGGCGCCCAGGTTGTCAGCTTCCACATCCCATAGGCAGCGTCTGCATCATATGGTGGGAGATTATCTAGGGGTGATAACAGACATGGAGAGCTTTCCAGTTGATGATCCACTGGGTTACTGGGTCATAAAAATTGACCACTGGCTAGAACTTGCCCCGGATGCAATTGAGCTGTTGGACTGCCCTGCATCCAACGTGCTTTCCGAATGAGCATTTAGGTGACGCAGAGGATTTGTGACAGATAAAAGAGCGCATCTATTCAGACTCCGTTGACTGGCTGACATTTATCAAAATGAATCAGTCCTGGATTAGCTACAGCTATCAAGCCCCTGATGCCGATGTCATCAATTAAGTGTTTTCTGGATCTGGAATCTCTGCAAGACTGTCTACACTTCCTAGCTTTGTGGATGTTGATTTGATCTGGAAGACATTTTTTGGTATGGGTTTCATGGGCACAATTAACACCCAAAAAAAACTCTAATCTTGTTCCAAGTGCACTAAATTGTGGCCTCATCATACAGACTGGCTCCCCAAGCCTTTATTTATAAAATAAAGAAACCTTGCAGGGAACATTTTATTTTTTTGCCTTTTATAAATAAAAATTTTGCTGCATCAGTTTCTATGCACGGTAGAGATGTGTCACTTTAAAGGCAGAGTAAGAGGACCCCCCCCCCGGGCACTGTATTTTAACCAGTTCAGGACCAGCCACCCCAGTTATACTGTGGCAGGTTGGCTCAGCTGGTCAAAGTAGCTGTACGTTGGCCGCTACGATCGGATTCGCTTCAGAACTGATCAGTCTCCATGCCCAGGCCAATGATTTCTGGCCTGGACCTGGTGATCGTTTCTGGCAAACTAAATCCTTCCCCTGCCTGTAAGTGTAAACACAGGCAGGGGAAGTGATGTCATCTCCCCTCGTGGGAATTCTTTTCCGTTCTAGAGAGAGGAGAGAAGACGTCTCACAGTAAGTTGCACAAACACTACACTAACACCAGTACACAGACGTACACTTGACACCTCCTGATCACCCCCCGATTCCCCCCCTCAGTTAACCCCTTCACTCCCTGCCACAGTGTCACCCAGTGCAGTGTTCATATTTTTCTTTGATCACTGTACTGGTGTAATTTGTGACAATAATCAGTGTTAGGGTACTTAGTAGTAGCCCCAGGTCTAGGGACCCCCCTAAAACCCTCTAATAAAGGTGTAATCCCTTGATCACCCCCTGTCACCAGTGATCACCGTATTAATGTCAGCGAAAGTGGTGGGCTTAGTACATTCTGGTCGTACATCCAGCACTGCAGTAACACTGGTGACCTGGCAAGTCCCAAAAGTGCAGTTCAAGCCAGTGAGGTGGCTAGCACAAGTAGAGTCCTGCAGCCACCAAGAAGACAAACACAGGCCAGTCGAGCCCATAGTGCCCTTCCTGCTTCATTTGCCAATCCGAATTGGGAGCCCACCACTTCTGCAGCACCCGTACTTCCCCCATTCGCCGGCCAACCCAGAATTCAAGTGGAAACAGTTGCTTTGACATCACTTGATTTTTATTTGCTGTTTTTCACAAGAGATCTCTATAGATCTGTTGTGGACCAAAGCAATTAGTATGCTTGTCAGTTCATCACCACTAATCCCCAGTTGGCCCTTCCAGAGATTGGAGACCTATTACGGTTTCCAAATTTAAGACCTTCCTAGGCCTATCCCTCCTCATGGGCATAGTTAAAAAAAGTAATTTGCGGTCATATTGGTCCACTGACCCAATTCACCATATACCCGTGTTCTCTGCCTCCATGACCAGGACACGATATGAGCAGTTCTTGCGGTTCATGCATTTTAATCACAATGGACTCTGTCATCCTTGGGGTGACCCTGGATACGATGGACTCCACAAGATTCGGCCCCTCGTAAATCTTTTCAACCAACAGTTTGCAGCCTTGTTTACTCCTGATCAAGTTATCTGCGTTGATGAGTCCCTGATTACGTTTTCTGGCCACTTGTCTATCAAACAGTATCTTCCCAGCAAGTGTGCCAGATATGGGAGCAAGATGCCCTGGGCAACAGGTTATACATAGATTTTATGGTTTATGAGGGAAGAGATAGTGGAGCCCAAGAACTGCTTAGACTACATAGGAAGCGCTGGTAAGATTGTGTGGGACTTGGTGTCACCCTCATTCAGAAAGGGGTACAACTTGTACGCGGACAATTAGTGCCACTTTTTATTCACCTTTTTGATTGTGGAATTGGTGTATGTGGCACCGTGCGATCTAATCACCGGGGCTACACCCCAACAACTTGTAGAATCCCAACTTAGACGGAGGGAGAGAGCCTGCTTGAAATGTAATAATTTGTTAACAGTGAAGTGGAGGGATAATTGGAATGTTTTGTTCTGTCCTCCCTTTACACAGATACGGATGTCCAAATTCCTACAGTGACTGGTGTTGTGGAGAAACCGCTTTGTGTCCATGAATACAACCTTAACATGGGAGGGGTGGACCTCAATGACCAGTTGTTGGCACTGTACCTAACTGCCCGTAAGGCCAGACGCTGGTACAAAAAAATTGTCTGTATATTTATTCCAATTGGCTCTGCTGAATGCTTATGTGCTATACAAAGCTTTAGAATGAACTGGAGCCTTCCTTAAATTCCAGGAAGAGTTCATCACAGCCCTTCTGTTTCCAGACAGTGCTGTGGCCCACCTTCCAATGCAAATGCAGTGAGCTGCCTGCATGAGAGGCATTTTCTGTATGTCCTCCCTGGTGCCCCTACCCAAAGAAATCCCCAAAGAAGATGTCGTGTCTGCAGAAAATACAGATGACACCCGCTTTTATTGTCCTTCCTGTCCTGACCAACCTGGTCTCTGCATCGGTGACTGTTTCAAATGCTACCACACACTAGTGAAGTATTACTGTAGGGTACAGCATTGCACAGTCCTAGGGCACACTTACACAGGGTCTCAAAAGATGAGATGGCCATCACATTTTGAGAGACCCTAATCTGGAATGTTTACAGTTTATATAAAAGTGCATAAAAAAAACACGCACACACAAAAAAATAAAAAAATCCAAAAGTAGTTGTGGTTTTATTTGTCTTCTCTTTCTATTGTTCTCTATCCTACGTTCGCTCTCTATTGTCTGCTCTATTGTTTGCTCTCTATTGTTCTCTATTTATTGTTACTGTATTTTAGAACTGTAATGTTTTATTTTTACTGTTATACTGTAATGTTACTTTGTTTTATTTTTAACCATCATTTGCTTAGCAGGTACGCCATTCAGCTGCAGCACGGGTTTATTTATTCTGACAGCAACAGCGTTTGCTCCCACAATATGTAAAGCTGTGACTCCAGCACTGTAGGAGGAGATTTCACCACCACAGTTAAAAAAAAAAGAGCATATATGCTGAAGCATGGGGGCAGGGCTGGAGGAGCGATTTGCTCCTAACAATAGTGGCGGACTGCCCCCATGCTTTGGCATATATTTTTTAGGCACAAATTGCATTAAAAAAACAAGTTGTTTTGTTGAGTTAATGTTTTATTGTTAACATCGTTTGCTTTTCAGATACACTATTCAGCTTCAGCACTTTTATCTCAACAGCAACAGAGTTTGCTCTCACAATATGTAACTCAGCAAAAAAACAGCGCTGTAGGAGGTGATTTTACCACCACAGTTAAAAAAAAAAAAAGGTGTATGTATGCCCATCATTAGAAGTGGGTGGATGAAGGGCAGTATTCTAATGGTGGACATACCCACTGATCAATCTCTTTTTTTCATGCAGCCCACAGGCTGCATGAAAAAAAGTAAATTACAATGTATGCCCAACAAGGACCAGCAATGTACTGGTATTTTTCTGGACTCTGAGTGGTTATACCAGAAAGATCGCTACAGGTTTAGGTATCATCTTGGTATCATTCTTTTCAGCCAGCGGTCACTTTCATGTAAAAGCAATCCTAGCGGCTAATTAGCCTCTAGACTGTTTTTACAAGCAGTGGAAGGGAACGTTACCCCCCCCCCCCTGGCCCCCGCCCTGTTCCATGGTTTTTATCGGGCTCTCTTGTCCCAACAGGGAACCCGAGAATGCAGCCGGTGTTTCCGCCAGCTGACCATAGAGCTGATTGGAGACCCGAATGGCTCCAATCATCTCTATGGCCTAAGAAACCGGAACCTATGAGCATTTCATGACTTAGGTTTCACCGGATATAAACAGTGCCATTGGGATATTGGGAAAGCATTTTATCACACCAGTCTTTGTGTGGTCAGATGCTCTGTGGGGCAGAGGAGAAACCTAGGGTCTAATAGACCCCAATTATTTCAGGAAAGAGTACCTGTCACTACCCATTGCTATCATAGGGGATATTTACATTCCCTGAGATAACAATAAAAATGAATAAAAATAGAAAAATGAAAGAAATAGTTTAACCACTTGCCGACCATCCGCCGCAGTTGTACTGCGGCAGAATGGCACGGCTGGGTGAAATGGCATTAGGCAACGTCACTTTGCCCTGTGGCCACTGGGGGGCGCGTGCGCACTGCCAGAGGCACGCATGTGCGCCCCTTGTTCGCCCGCGGAGCCGATGTGAGTGCCCATCGTTTGTGATCACCATCGGGCTCCCACGATTGCTCAGGGCACACGGAGAACCGAGATCTGTGTGTGTAAACATAGTTTGTGGTTCTCTGAGGGGAAAACAGACGGATCGTCTGTTCATACAAAGTATTAACAGCGATCTGTCATCTCCCCTGCACAGTCCCATACCCCGTTCAGTAGAACACACAATAGGGAACACATTAACCCCTTGATTGCCCTCTAGTGGTTAACCCCTTCACTGCCAGTGACATTTTTACAGTAATTAATGCATTTTCATAGCACTGATCACTGTAAAAATGGCAATGGTCCCAAAAATGTGTCAAAATTGTCCGACGTATTTGCCATAATATCGCAGTCCCCATAAAAATCACAGATCGCTGCCATTACTAGGAAAAAAAATTATAATAAAAATGCCATAAAACTATGCCCTATTTTGTAGACGCTATAACTTTTGCGCAAACCAATCAATATATGCTTATTGTGATTTTTTTACCAAAAATATGTATTAGAATACATATTGGCCTAAACTGAGGAAAAAAATATTTTTTTTATATATTTATATTTTTGGGGGATATTTATTATAGCAAAAAGTAAAAAATATTGAGTTTTTTTTCAAAATTTTAGCTTTCTTTTGTTCATAGCGCAAAAAATGAAAACTGCAGAGGTTATCAATTACCACCAAAAGAAAGCTCTAGTTGTGGGGTAAAAAGGATGATCAATTTTGTTTGGGTGCAATTTCGCACGACCGCGCAATTGTCAGTGAATGTGAGGCAGTGCTGAACCGCAAAAAGTTCTCTGGTCAGGAAGGGGGTAAAATCTCCCGGTGCTGAAGTAGTTAAAAGTAAAATAAAAAGCAAAATAAAATATAAATAAAAAAAAGCACCCCTGTCCCCCCGTGCTCACGTGCAAAGGCGAAAGCAAGCGTTGATTTGGTGTCATATGTAAACAGCAATTGTACCATGCATGTGAGGTATCACCGCGCAGCTCATATCGTGGGCAGTCATTCTAGCAGTAGACTTCTTCTGTAAATCTAAAGAGATAAACTGTAAAGGATTTTAAAGGCTTTTAAAAATGTATGTAGTTTGTTGCTGCTGCATGTTTGTGCGCAATTATAAAGCATGTCGTGTTTGGTATCTATGTACGCAGCATAAGATCATCCTTTTTTATTTCATCAAACATTTGGGCAATATAGTGTTTTTTAGAACATTCAAATTAAAAAAGTGTTTTTTTCCCCAAAAAATTGCATTTGAAAAATTGCTGCGCAAATTTGATTTAAAAAAAATAAACAAAAAGTGTCAGAAAGGGCTTTGTCTTCAAGTGGTTAGAAGAGTGGGTGATGTGTGACATAAGCTTCTAATGTTGTGCATAAAATGCCAGGACAGTTCAACAACCCCCCCCCCCCCCCAAATGAGCCCTTTTTGGAAAGTAGACACCCCAAGCTTTTTACTGATAGGCATGTTGAGTCTATGGAATATTTAACATTTTGCCAAAAGTTTTGGGAAAATTACAGACTTTTGTTTTATTTTTTGCACAATGTTGTCACTAAATGACATATTGCTCAAACATGCCATGGGGGATTTCACATGTGTGAGACTATTTGGGAGCTTAGCTGTGTACAGGACCTGGAAAACCAATCACCACCTTCAGGCTTTCTAAAGGCATAAAATTGTGATTTTACTCCTCACGACCTATCACAGTTACGGAGGCCCTGAAATGTCCAGATAGCACAAACCCCCCCCCCCCCCCCAAATGACCCCATTTTGGAAAGACACCCCAAGCTATTTTTTTTCTTTTTTCAATTTTCAAAACTTTGTGACAAAAAGCGAGATCTGCAAAATACTCAGCAAATAGTTTGGGGTGTCTACTTTCCAAAATGGGGTAATTTGAGGGGGGGGGGGTTGTGCTATCTGGGCATTTCATGGCCTCCGAAACTCCTCACCAAGGCAGTGAGGAATGAAATCAAAAATGTATGCCCTTAGAAAGCCTGAAGGCGGTGATTGGTTTCCGGGGTCCTGTACAAGGTTAGACTGCAAATAAAGTCTCACATGTGTGGTATCCCTGTACTCAGAAGAAACAGCAGAATGTATTTTGGGGTGTAATTCCACATATACCCATACCATGTTTGAACAATATATAATTTAGTGACAACTTTGTGTAAAAAAATAAAATAATAATAATAATAAATTCCCAAAACTTGTGGCAAAATATAAAATATTCCATGGACACAACATGCCTCTCAGCAAATAGCTTGAAATGTCTTCTTTCCAAAATGGGGTAATTTGGGGGGTTTTGTGCTATCTTGAAATTTCATGGCCTCCAAAACTGTGATTAGTAGGAAGTGAAATCACCATGTTACGCCCTTAGAAAGCCCAAAGGCGGTAATTGGTTTTCGGGGTCCTATACCCGACTAGGCTCCCAAAAAGTCTTACACATGTGGTATCCCCGTACTCAGGAGAAGCAACAGAATGTATTTTGGGGTGTAATTTCATATATGCCCATGGCATGTTTGAGCAATATATCATTTAGTGACAACTTTTGCAAAAAAAAAAAGTTTGTAATTTTTCCGAAACTTGTGCAAAATATAAAATATTCCATGGACTCAACATGCTTCTTGGCAAATATCTTGGGGTGTCTACTTTCCAAAATGGGGTAATTTGGGGGGGGGGTGCTATTTTGCCATTTTATGGCCTTCGGTAGTGAGGAATGAAATCAAAACTTTATGTCCTTAGAAATCCTGAAGGTGGTTTTCGGGGGCCTTTATGCGGCTAGGCTCCCAAAAAGTCTCCCACATGAGGTATCCTCATACTCAGGAGAACAGCAGAATGTATTTTGGGGTGTAATTGCACATATAACCATGGCATGTGCGAGCAATATATAATTTAGTGACAACTTTGTGTAATTTTTCTTTTTTGCTTGTCATTTTTCACTTGTGAAAAAAAAAAAAATTTCAGTGGGCTCAACATGCCTCTCAGCAATTTCCTTGGGATGTATACTTTCCAAAATGGGGTCATTTTGGGGGGGGGGGGGGTTGTACTGCCCTGCCATTTTAGCACCTCAAGAATTGAGATAGGCAGTCATAAACAGTCATAAACTAAAAGCTGCGTAAATTCCAGAAAATGTACCCTAGTTTATAGACGCTATAACTTTTGCGCAAACCAATAAATATACGCTTATTGACATTTTTTTTTTTTTACCAAAGACATGTGGCTGAATACATTTTGGCCTAAATGTATGACTAAAATTGAGTTTATTGGATTTTTTATAATAAAAATTTGAAAATATAATAATAATAAAAAAAAATATTTGGTCACTTTCCAGTTATATCACAAAAAATAAAAATCGCAGAGGCAATCAAATACCATCAAAAGAAAGCTCTATTTGTGGGGAAAAAAGAACGCAAATTTCATTTGGGTACAGCATTGCATGACCACGAAATTACCAGTTAAAGCAGCGCAGTGCCAAATTGTACAAAGTGCTCTGGTCGATTCCAGAGGGGCCAATTCTTCCGGAGCTGAAGTGGTTAAAGGAATTTTTAATTTTTATTGTTTCACTTTAAGCATCAGTAAATCACTGCTCATTTAAAAATTATGTTTTTTTTTACAAACTTTTTTTTCATCAATACATGTCCCCCAGGGCAGTACCCAGACCCCCATACTCTTTGTATGCCCAATAAATTGCATCTAAGCCCTCAAAATGGGCACTTTTGATTTTTCTAAGTCTGGTCCCATAGACTTCAGTGGAGTTCATTATTCAGCGCTGAACTTTCACAATAATCAAGAGTTCTGGCGCAAACTGAAACAGGGGGAAAGCGCTCGGCCTACCTCTAGTCACGACAATTAATTGCTTGCATTAGTGCCCTTGGTTATGGCATTAATTTGAGAAACTTCAGAGACCGTTCAGAATTCGTTACCAGATAAAAATCAACCTGCAGCTGACCAACTTCTGACCTTCAAGTGGGTTTGAATTACCATTGGCTTGTATAGGAATGTAAAACTTGCTTGAAGAGAACATCCTGTCAACACAGGCCCTTAGTCAAAGTGGCCAGAAGGCATTTACAATCTACTGTCATTAGCAAAATTCAATCAATTTGGTTAAAGCCAAATAACCCATCATAGTTTCATAATTAGTAAGGTTGAATAAAGACACCAGTTCACCAGTTCATCCAGTTCACTATGCTTTTGGAGTGTGCCAAAATATCCAATCCCTGATTTACTGCAGCAGTTGGATAAAAGATATAATATGGTTAAACTTGTTAGCAACAACACAAAGATATCCACTTTGGGTAGAGTTCTCCTTTATGTCACTGGTAGTTTTTGATTCAAGTTAAGCTCCAAGCAAGAAGCTAAATATTTATTTTAAGTAGACATGGGAATGATCAAACCTGTCAAAGAATTTGTAATTCTGTTCAACCAGTCATGTAATCCAGGCCCCCTGGCAGATGGCAAAACCCAATCATTGACCTGCGCTGCAGTAGCAGTAAAAGTTGATCATGAGAAAACTCCAAGCTAACTTAATGAAAAATAGGTGAGTAACATCACAACAACACTGTTCAGGAGGTCACTCATGCTGACAGGAGGTCACTCTGTCCTCCTGTCAGCATGTTTCCTGTAAGCACATGTGTACAGGAGTGTGATTGGCTCAGAGTGCTGACCTTCCCTCTCCCAGGATGATTGCAAGAAGTTGGGCTTTTTTCACTGCAAACGGGATTTACATACAAAACATGTCGATGGGAATGCAAATACCACTCGAAGGTAATCAAATGCAGGTCAGATGGAAGTCAACTTCTGAACAAATGCACCTGTCGATTAATTGTCAATGATTTTAGAAACTTCTCAAAATGTTACCATTGACATAGCTCAAAGCCTGTGGACACAGGCCCTTAAGTTGCTCCGACACAATACAGTCTCATTGTACAGCATCTCCTTCAGGCTTACCAACAACTGTGTGTAGGCAGGTGCAGTCTACTTTCACCACTGCAGGTGGCACTCTTCCACAGTGGCACTGTTTTTGGGCAGGATATCAAGAAGAACAAGGTTCCTCCATGGTTTTCTGGGTCACTGGAAAAGCTATCCTATTGGATTCTGCCGACCCATGTGACTCTAGCAGCCATCTTGCGACAGGCAGAGCCTATTTATGTCCTGGATCCCAGGTTTGTTGAGTTGGTAGAGTAGGGAAAGGTAATCCATCTGTTAGGGACAGTACTAGCAGTAAGGGGAAGGTTCCTGGTGAGGAGGGAAAGCGTAGGGTCACAAAAACTTGGGACATCATTCCGCTTGGACAAGAGACAAGTCAAGCCACACTCTGCTGTCTTAAAAGATGCTGCCGGTCAAGGTGATACCTATTCTCTTCACTTTACTGGAAACCATGAGTGTACCCATTTGGGGCAGCTTTCCCACTGGGTTTGTTGTGAAGTGTTGCTGTATAATTTCATTGCAAGTTTTCCATTGCTTCTGACTGTGTGGATTATTGCTGCAACACCATGCTACTCATGTGTAGTGTAAGGGCCGTATACTACTTAACTCTTGGTAAAGCTGAAGATGATTACACGTATTTTAAGATGTGTAACCATCTAAAAGCGGAGCTCCCAAAAGGGGAGGTCTGCTTTAAGGCCCTCCCCCTTTTCCCCGGATGGCACTTTTTGGGGGGGGGGAGAGGGTACTTGGTTTTGACAGGTACCTGCTCCCAGTTTCACTTGGATCGCCTAAGCTAGGAATTTGTCCTCTCCCCCTCCCTCCCTGCACTGATCTGGGACACATCACAGGTCCCAGAAGACTGCGGGACCAGTCACAAGGCACAGCGTGGATTGCACATGCAACACAGTGGGCAGCAAGCTGTCACAGCCAGGTGCCCACAGTTGAGATGCTGACAATGGGGACAGAAGATGGAGGGAAGGGACAGTTCAGGTGAGCACATCGCTGGATCCTAGGACAGGTGAGTGTCTGTTTATTAAAAGTCAGCAGCTATGGTTTTTGCTGCTGCTGACTTGTAATAAACACAACATTGACTGGAGCTCCTCTTTAGTCTGGTTAGGGAGCTTCTGCATGGATATTTGTATGTACTAAAAGCACTGATCTATGCAAATTGAGAACATAAATGCATTTTTTTAAGAGTCCGCAGAAAACGGCATTATCTCTAAAGAACTCTTATGCCCTGTACACACGGATTTTGGCCCAAACTTGTCTTGCATACACACGGTCGCACAAAGTTTTTCGGAAATTTCGATCATTTCGAACATGGTGACGTAAACCACGTACGACGGGACTATAAACGGGCTAGTAGTCAATAGCTTTCGCCTAGTAATTTATTGTGAGCATGCGTGGCACTTTGTCCATTGGAATTGTCTACACACGATCGGAATTTAAATGATCGTATTTTGTTGTCAGACAATTTAAGATCCTGCTCTCAAACTTTGTGTGTCGGAAATTCCGACGGAAAAAGTCAGATGGAGCTCACACACGATCGGATTTTCCAACAACAAGATCCGATCGCACATTTTTCTTTGGAAAGTCCAACCGTGTGTACAGGGCATTAGTACTTTTATAAAAATTGCAGCACGCGCACTGGAGTGGCCAATGTCAGTATTAACTGAACATAAGCAGCTAAAGAGCTGCAATAAAGTCTGTTGAAATGTTTGCACTGCAATGTATATAGTAAACATGTTGAGTAGGTCTTGTTTTGTTTTTTTTTCCCCATAAATCGAACTCGCTTTAAAGATTCATGAATGAAGGCGACCTTTGTGGTTCAGAGTTAAATGCCCTGCATGAATGTATTTATTTACTAATGAATACAGTAGTAGCTCATAACAAGCATTTATTTGGCTGATTAAACTGCAGTTTACTGAAATATGATTGGTTGGGAAGGGTTGCTACATCTGTATGTCATTTTGTTGTTTGCACTGCTATTATGAATTCTAATTCTAGATCTGTACTTCATACTGTTGGCCAGCAGATGTCACACTGCCATCCAGTTAAAAGGATGCTAGGAACAGTGTATGCACTGTCACTAGGTACACTTGCTTGTTGTCGCTCCCTCGCTTGAGGCAACCTGCATAAATTACACTTGTCTTATTCTTATTGGCTCTTCAGAATTATTATCTCACATCAGGATAGGCAGAGAAGAGTGCAGCTCACAGCTTGACAGGTCTTCACTATCATATTGCTGACACACCCCCTGTGCCAGAACTTCCCAGGGAGGAAAAGTCCCAGTCCTCTATGCTGTGTTCTCATGGAGGTGGTATTACCTGATGAACAAAGAATGTGACTCATCTGCTAACTGCGCACCACTTGGCAACACGGCTATTTACTAAATATACAGCATCTTTCAAATAACACAGAGATATTAATACAGCTGCCATGTCTGCTCTCACTTAAAGTGTACGTGTCACCAGGTGTGCCTGCAGCCATTTTTGCGGATTAATGCTATTCAGCAATTGTCGTAGCTGTTTATCAGCAGAGTCTTTTTTTAAAATGATTTTTTCAACCAGAAGCCTCTCGTATTTGCCCTTACTAAATGTTCGCTGAAACTAGAATCGACACCTGCCCAAGACTTTTCTGAACTGGCCAGTAAAATTATGGAACTGCTTGCCAAAATTATTGCTAGGAAGCATCATAAGGCATTTTTTTTTCCCCCAGAAAAGTTGGCAATCTTAACTGTCACTTATGTTTAATTAACCAAAGTGATTATTTGCTGCATTGAAAAGACAACTATAATTCTATAATTCATAAACTCACTTTTACAAGAGACGCAAATGAAGTCTGATTTCTCTGGCTTAACGTTAAATCAAATGGTTGGAATTTCATTGAAAGCTCTAATAATCGACTTGCTATTTTCATGGCACTTCTCCCTCCCCACATGCCCATCCATTTACAATCCACTGCCATCTATACGCTCCATTCACACTTATACGACTCCAAAGTTGCGCTGACAACGGCGACATTGGATGGTTGCAACTAGGATACGACTTTGGCTTTAACCAGTGATAATGGACAACTGTTGCATTGTATAGCATTCAGGTGTGACTTTCATGCAACTTTGAAGTCTATGGCCCTCAAGTTGCAACAAAGTTGGACCAAAGTAGCACATGAACTATTTTGAAGTTACTACAACTTTAAGCACATATATGTATGGTTATGGAAAACATGGGAACGACTTTTTATGTGACTTTGATGTCCAAAGTCGCATGACAAATCGCACAAGTGTGAATGGACACTTACTGTGGGTCCTTCTCTGGCCTTACCCCAGAAGCAAGGAGCCCTACAGCATTCCCTTCACTATGTCAGAACTTGCTCCTGTAAATGCACAGGATTTAACATGGCAGGGCCAGCCTATGCAGATACCAGGTGAGTTCAGTTGGCAGAGGGTTCATTTCTTTTGCCTTAGAAAAGTTGCATAACAAGGATGGGGCAATGAGTGTGGTCCAGAGACTGGAAATACAGTGATGCATGCGTTTGGGTCCTATTGAAAGCCAACGACCACCAATGCAAGGGGCATTCTTACCAATGACCACTAATGTAAGTGCTATTCTTCCCAATGACCACCAATGTAAGGGGCACTCTTACCAATGACCACCAATGTAAGGGACACTCTTACCAATGACCACCAATGTAAAGGGCACCCTTACCAATGGCAACCAATGTAAGGGACATTCTTACCAATGATCACTAACGTCAGTGCTATTCTACCCTATGACCACCAACGTATATTTCTTACAATGACCAACAACGTAAGAGGACATTTTTCTTACAATCACCACCAATGTAAGAGCAATTTTATTTAGGACAGCACAGTGGCATACTGGTTAGCATTTACCTGCATGGAGATTGTAAGTTCTTCCTATTTCTGGTTTCTTCCTGCCCCCCTAAGAATTAGGTTAGTTAGCTCCTGCCTAAATAGGCACTAGTGTGTGCATAAAAATTGTCAGTGCTAAATAAATATCTATAATAAATATTGAATGACTACCAATGTAAGAGCTATTGTTTTTCCCAATGACCACAAAAGGGTTATGTCACTCGATGACCACCAAATGTAACAGGACTTTATTTCTCCCAATCACCACCAATGTAAGGGAGCACTTTATCCTTGATAATGAATGTTAAAGGGCTTCTCCTATGGGTCACAGAAGTGCAATTAGTTTTGCACTCCTGTGACCCGTTTTTAAAGTCTGCTCTCTGCTGACATCACAGGAATCAGTCCAGGCATCGCATCATCACGACAATAAAGTCTGGATCCACCAGGTGCCTGGACTGATGCCTGTCCCAGCCTCTCAGCAAGCTGCTGAGAGCCTGAGACAGCCACTTCCCGCCTCTCCACAGATCAGCGCTCCAGTGAACATGGAGGAGCAGAGCAGAGAGCTGCTGATTGACAGTCAGCAGCTCTCTGCTCGGAAAACTGTGAGAACCAAACCATCGCAATGTTCGATCATTCGGTTCTCAGTAATGAGGCACCGGGGTACAGATGCAGCATCTGTCCGATGCTTCATCCACCTAGGTAAGCATTATTGTGCAAAAATAAACCTTACTTCTCCTTTAAGCCAGCCACACTATACATGGATTGAAATTCAGCTGGTTCAGCAGGCACCAGATGAATTTTGATCCATGTAGGAGCAAGCTGATTGTACCCAAGTCGATCCATCGATCAACTTTGGTACAGTATGGGGTCACTGCCAGAGGATGTAGCTGCTAGCAGTAATCATTGTGTTCTGCCATCTGAGAAGGCTTCCTGTGCCCCACCCCCTCCTGACAGAAGCCAGCGCTGCTTGAGGCATCTAGTGCTGATGAGGGAATCAAGCAATTTTCTTTCCTTCGACCCGCGGTGGAAGGAAAGAGCACTGAATCATCTATGGGCTGCCTTATGCCCCGTACACACGAGCGGACTTAAGTCCGACAGACTTCCAAAGGAGTTCCGTCGGAGTTCTGCTGGAATTCCGACGGAGTTCTGACAGACTTTTCGGCCGAACGGACTTGGCCACACACAATCACACTAAACTCCGACGGATTCGAACGTGATGACGTACGACTGGACTCGAATAAGGAAGTTCATAGCCAGTAGCCAATAGCTGCCCTAGCGTCGGTTTTAGTCCGTCGGAGTAGCATACACACGAGCGGAGTTTTCGAAGGGGACCGGGTCCGGCGGAGTTCCGTCGGGAAAATTTGAAGCATGCTTCATTTCTAAAGTCCGTCAGACTTTGGCGAATCAAAAGTCCGTTGCAGCCCACACACGATCGGATAGTCTGACGGACTCGGTCCTTCGGACTTTGGATGTTATAAAGTCCGCTCGTGTGTACGGGGCATAAGGGTACACTACAATTTTAACCATTTTCTTTTCATTCTGGCCTTTATTATTATTTACTAATCTTAAAGTGATGGTAAAGTCTTGTTTTTATAAAAATAGCAAACATATTATACTTACCTGCTCTGTTGCAGTTGGGTTTGCACAGAGCATTCGGGATCCTCCTTTTCTTGGTTCCCTCTTCGGTGCTCCTGGCCCCTCCCTCCTGTTCAGTGCCCCCAGAGACAGCTTGCTGTGGGGCACCCGAGTCACAGCTCCCTGTGTCTATTCAGACACTGAGGCCCGACCTGGCAGAGCCCCCTCTCTCCCCTGATTGGCTGGCTGACTTTGATTGACAGCAACAGGAGCCACTGGCGCTGTTACTGTGTCTCAGCCAATCAGGAAGGAGAATCTCTGACAGCTAAGACACTCGTGGATATCGTTGGACAGAGAGGGACCTCAGGTAAGTGTTAGGGGGGGGGGGGGGCTGAGTAGGGGCTGCTGCACACAGAAGGCTTTTTATCTTAATGCATAGAATGCATTAACATGAAGAAAAAACTTCTGCCTTTACAACCCCTTTAATTATAACTGGAGTTCATTTTGTTGTATAGAGCTGGGGGTGTTAAATAAAAGATCCACCATGGGATTTGAATATGAATGATAGATGTGTTACTGGTCTGGAAAAAAAGGCAAACCTACAGTTATGATAGGTGTAAACATGGAATTGTGTTATACAGAAGGAAGCAAAAAACAGCAATGTTTAGAAAAAAAGTTCAAGTCATTTGCTTTAGAGGCAAAGCAGGGGTCATTCCTTCTGTCATTCCTTTAATCAAGTGTTGGAGTTCATATAGATGTTGTTGCCACTCCCGAGTCCAGAAAGTCAGGATATGTTCAAGTTCTTCCTTGGACACTGTGGTCCATAGATCTGTGGGCTCCCTTCCCGAGCGTTCAGCCAAACCTAACATGGTAGGGTGAACTTTCTGCTGAGCAATGTACTGTATGGCTGTATTTCCAGACCACTTTGACTAATGGGTCAATTTCCATTGTTTGTCATGATTTAAGCCTCTCAACAGTTGTATCATGGTGCAACTGAACCTGTTACTTGCCCAATTGCCTTGCGGGTGATACAAGGCAATTTGTGACTTCTTTAGGCCTAGTGAATGGCACAATTCTTGGAAGAATTTGCTTCTGAAACAGGACCCCTGGTCTGAATGTATCTTATGTGGACAGACATAAGAAAGGCAGAAGTGCTCCCACATCTGGGCCATGGTTTTGGTGGTCTGGTTGCAAGTCGATACTGCCACTGCAAATTTGGTAAAGTGGTTGACCATGACTAGAATCTGAAGTAACCATCCATGTCAAGTGTAAGAACATCAGTGCTTCCACTGAGGCAGATGTGCCAAGCCAGAAGCTGTAATTTGGCCCTAAGCACTCTCCAACACTGAGTGAACCACACAGTATTGGCCGACTTGTACAGCTACAGGTGACTAGAACAGATGCACACAGTGCTTGTCTCTTGAACCAAGTGTTGTGGATACCCCAGTCCCCTGCATAGTGGCTGCCCTGCTGCATTCTAAACACATGAGGTTGCTTGTTCGAAATAGGCAGCATTCAGGGAACATTTTGCATTTTCTCTATGATTGCACTATGATGAAGTATTCTTTAATTGGACCAGCGGGAAGGGCTGTAACGGTGATGTCTCACCTCATTCAACCAAAGAACACTTTGCATTTCTTGAGAAAATGGAAAATGTTTTCTGAATTGCACCTGCGCTGAGCCAGTGACCTCCTATGTTCAGTAAGCAACAGTGCTGTTGCTTGGCAAGGGACTTGGAACCTACAGGCAGTCAGTGTAGTAAGGAAGCCTGCTACAAGGATTTCAAGCTTTTACGGGGATGCCACAGATATGTCACGTGCCAGGTTGGTCCACTTTGTACAAATTGCTATACAGTACCTGGAATTATTCGTCACTTTTTCTAGATTTTGGCCTTTTTTTTACATGTGTAAAGCTCAGGAATAGCTCAAGGTAAGCTTCCTGTGGACATCCCACTGTAAGTTAACATAATATACCTGAAAGCAAAAAGTATTGTAAAGGGCAGGAACATAGCAGGATGCCATGTTTTACTAGCCTGGCTATGATTAAATGAAATCTGATTGGTTGTTGCAAGCCACTACACATTGTATAAGTACACCTTCAGTGCTCTTGGCCTTGCTGAATAAGCCCATTGAACTTTCACATGTATATTTCATCAGATCTGAATTCTTGTGCTATGCAAGATTTTTTTCATTGTTTGACTTCAAAAAAAGTGACAACCTAGTACTGAGTGACGGAATAACAAACATCTACTCTCTTATAGCATTCTTACTTGTCAGAGGGCTTCTATAATCAGAGGATGGTATGCTCAGTTTTAGCCCCGAGGTGTGGGTCTTTCTCAGATTCTCACAGCCATAAATTACACATGAATGAAAATTTATAATACAACCAGTCTGGCAGTTTCTAGCTATTTTTATTTTTTTTCATGCATGCATAAAGCATACTGCAAGTTACAAGAAGGATATATCACGTCATTTATTTTAGCTGGAGGTAAGTGGGTGCAGGTTGCAGTTAAAATTAGTTTCCTCTAAAGAGTCACTATTTATATGTAGCGGTAGCTCCTGAAGAGCACGCGCTATGCATTTTTCAAAATTAAGTTTATGCCTAAATTGCAGATTGGTTTGGCTACAATTGTCTAAATTTGGACTTCAGCATCAGTCCGACTGGACTGTGAGATGTTCAGCCTGGCCACAGGGGGCACTGTCTCTTCTGGCAGGCATGGAACTATAGTCTGGTTAGGTGCTTAAGTTACTCTCTTCCAGAGCCCGCCCAGTGGGAGTGGTGCTCTCGCTGTGCTTTCTGGGAGAGGGTATTTAAGATGCGGACGGCACGTGGTTTTGGGTTCCGGTCCAGAATGATGTACTGACTTCATGGTCCTCCTGACAAGCCCCCAGGAAGGCTATGGCCTGGGTGGCCTGGGGTGCGGATCCACTCAATCTTTATGTCTCGGGGCTGGCTAGCCCGAGGTAAGGAAACTAAAGGAGGATTCTGAGGTGGTTGGGTGCCGTCTCCGGTTTGGGAGAGACCCAGTGACTTCAAGCATTCCAGGGGAGGACTCTTCAGAAGAAGACCACGTACGGGTTGGTTTCTTAGTAAGAGCCTGGAAGGACTGAAGTACCCAAGAGAATCCGGTCTTGTGGATATTGCCAAGCTGGCTGAAAGATCTAGGTATCACACGAGTGTTCTTCAAGTTTAGTTTCCCTACGTGTTCTACAACAACGTCTGAGGCAGAGACATTATCTTGTATGCTCTACAACAACGTCTGTGGCAGAGACTTGTTCCTGAGTTAAGCACTTTGTTGGCTGCTAGGCTTTGTGAGAGAGGGACTGTCCAACTTGAGTGAACATCCAGTTGCGAATGGCTAGTCTCTGGGTGCAGTCAAAGTAAACAAGTTCTACAACATTTTGACTTTGACATTGAGAGTACCTGAATTTCCTTTCCAACCCTCTAATCCCAATTTAGGAGACTGTTCATTGTCTATGTTTTGCAAATCAAATCCATTCAAGTGGATCTGTTGTCCGTCTCTCGAGTTACTAGGCCACGTACCACGGGACACCCCTAGACGTGAAGGCTTTAGTGCCCATTCACACTACAAAAAAGTCCTCCAGATCTGGATGCGTTTACCCTTTTTAATGCATTCCAGTGCATTTTTTTAATACGTTTTTTATATGCTTCTGGATACATGTCAGATGTTTTTTTCCTTCATTTTTGCCTGAAATTTTTTTTTTATTGTACTGGGGCCCCGTGCATTTTTATGCATTATTGATGCTTTTAACCGCGTTCCAGTACAGTTCTGTGCAGGGAAAAAGCAGCATGTTGTACTTTTTTTCTGGAAAAGAAAGCTTGAAAAGTAGGTTATATGGGTTCTAATGGCATAGTTAACACCAGCAAAGTGTGTTTCCAGTGCTTTTCAGTTCCAGGAAAAAAGTACAACATGCTGCTGTTTTCCTGCACAGAACTGTACTAGAACACAGTAAATGGTATAAAAAAAACACCAGACCCCAGCACTAGAGATGGCCTTGCAGTTCGCCCGGTGGTCGGTTCGCGGCGAACTTTGCTCGTTCGCGTTTTGCCAAACCAGCGGACTTCTGGCGCTGACATATTTGTTTACATTGTGAAGAACTTTGACCCATGACACATCCATCATGGGGTACAGGACAGCCAATTGAGACATTTCAGCACATGAACATACCCCCTACCTTATAAATAGACCTGATCTGGCAGCCATTTTACATTCTGTCTTTTGTCAGTGTAGGGAAAGGACGCTGTGTGGAGCAGGGACAGTCAGTGTAATCACTAGCTATTACTACTAGGTCCACAAAGGTCCTTTTAAGGACTGGTATAGGTGTACAGTATATAGGGTTGTAATACACGTATAATATACTTTCTTTTAAATATAGAAAGCATATTATAGTGCACTGCATGCAGTGCTGCTGACTGATTCTGCAGCTGTCGTTTCTCATTGCAGGGAGGGACAGTTTGGTGTTTGAAGCAGGGACAGTCTGCAATTCACTAGCTACTAGCTAGCTACTACTAGGTCCACAAAGATCCTTTTGAGGGCTGGTATAGGTGTACTATATAGGGTTGTAATACACGTATAATATACTTTCTTTCAAATATAGAAAGCATATTATAAGTGCACTGCATGCAGTGCTGCTGACCGATTCTGCAGCTGTTGTTTCTCAGTGTAGGGACAGTTTGGTTTTTGGAGCAGGGACAGTCTGCAATTCACTAGCTACTAGGTCCACAAAGGTCCTTTTAAGGACTGGTAAAGGTGTACAGTATATAGGGTTGTAATAGGCGTATAATATACTTTCTTTCACATATAGAAAGCATATTATAGTGCACTGCATGCAGTGCTGACCAATTCTGCAGCTGTCGTTTCTCAGTGTAGGGACAGTTTAGTTTTTGGAGCGGGGACAGTCTGAAATTCACTAGCTACTAGCTAGCTACTACTAGGTCCACAAAGGTCCTTTTAATTACTGGTATAGGTACAGTATATAGGGTTGTAACACACATATAATATACTTTCTTTCAAATATAGAAAGCATATTATAGTGCACTGCATGCAGTGCTGCTGACCGATTCTGTGAGCTGTCGTTTCTCAGTGTAGGGACAGTTTGGTGTTTGGAGCAGGGACAGTCTGTAATTCACTAGCTACTAGCTAGCTACTATTAGGTCCACAAAGGTCCTTTTAAGGACTGGTATAGGTGTACTATTTGGTGTGCAGTATTTAGGGGTGTAATACACGTATAAAATACTTTCAAATATAGAAAGCATAGTATAGTGCATTTCCACTGTGCAGCATTGTGACTGCTGAGCGGTTCTGCAGCGATACTACAAAGAGTGACAAACGCAAATAGAAAAAAATATTATAACTGGTGTGATAGACCAGTGGCCCTCCAAAATGACAGATTGAAGCAGGGTGTTATATACCTTCTTCCACATATACTGCATTTCTCTAGAGACTTTTGTCAGAGTCATTTTAAAAATGACAGGCAGAGGAAGAGGCAGTCCCTTCCGCAGGGGTGGTAGGCGTAGGGCAGGAGCAACAGGCTTGACCCAAAGTGGCAAATTGCAGAAGGTGCGTTCGATTACGTCAAAGGACGCACCAGACTTGGTCGAGTGGCTCACTCAGCCTTACTCTTCTGCACCCTCCTCATCCTCTCGATCTGCACCCTCTTCACTCTCCGCTGTGCGCACCCCCAAAAACACTACCACCACCACCACCACCACCATATACCCTCTGCTTGAGTCACAGAAATTATTTTCCGATCCATCACAAGACATTGCCAATGTGCAGCCATTATTGGCATTGGATCAGGAAGAGAAGGTAGCAACAACCGCCACTCAGCAGTCTGACGACAGTACCCAGATCAGCCCAAGGAGGTTGGTCCCCGATGTTGCTGCCTACTCCGAGATCTCTAATTATAGTGGTGGGGAAGGTGACGTAGATGATGACGTGTCTAGTGATGTCACGTGGGTGCCCACAAGAGAGGAAGAGGAGGGGAGTTCAGAGGGAGATATGGATCAGCAGATAGGGAGGAGAAGCAGGCGAAACTTACATTACGCAGGAGGGACAAACCAGACTGCTAATGTATCAGGAGTGAGGCATCAACCATGTACGGTCACATCTGGCGCTACCAGGGCGCCAGCACATGGCTCCGCAGTCTGGCCTTTTTTTAACGTGTCCGCTGCTGACAATAGTGTTGCCATCTGCAGCCTTTGCAGTCAACACATAAGTCGCAGTAAGCCCAACACTCACCTAGGGACGACCACCTTAAGAAGGCACATGAGCTGCCATCACCGAGCCCACTGGGAGCAACGGAACCCACACTCCAGGCTCTCACCATCCAGCCTCTTCTACTTCTCCTTCTCTCTCCTCAGAATTGTCCTCCACTCCACCTTCCACCTTTGGCTTCCGTGGGCCAAATGTTTGAGCGTAAAAAAAAGATGACGCCGGATAACCCTCTTGCCCAATGGTTGACGGGTGGCTTGTCAGAACTGATAGGCCGCCAACTACTGCCATATAAATTGGTGGACTCAGAGGCCTTTAGAAAATTTGTGGCCATTGGAACACCACAATGGAAGGTCCCAAGAAGGAAGTATTTCTCACAGAAGGGCATCCCAGAGCTATATGGCCATGTTCAGTGGCAAGTGAATGTATCTCTGGCAAACAGTGTTGGTGCCAAAATACATCTGACCACAGGCACGTGGTCTAGCAAACACGGCCAGATAAGGTATATAACTTTTATTGCCCACTTTGTGAACCTTCTGACGGCTGTCAAGCATGTAACGCGTGGCACCCGTGTAGATTTGGTTTTTTACCGCCACGGATTGCATGCAGGTCTGGCTCTTCTCCTCATCCTACTCCTTCCTCCCTCTCCTCCTCGGCTGACTCCTCCTTTTCTGCTGCTAGCGTCTCTTCCGCTGCGCCGCCCAAGATCCCCAGAACCTATTCGACATGCCAGGTGAGACGTTGCCATGCTGTGCTGCATCTGTTGTGCCTGGAAGCCAAGAGCCACACTGGCCCTGCACTCCTTTCAGCTTTGCGTTTACAGGCAGATCAGTGGCTAACACCGCTCAATTTGACAGTTGGTAAAGTGGTGTGTGACAACGGTGCCAATCTGCTTAGCGCATTGAAACAGGGCAAAAATACACATGTGCCATGCATGGCACACATCTTAAACTTGGTCGTGCAGCGATTTGTTGTCAAATACCCTGGGGTCCAGGACATCTTGCGGCAGGCAAGGAAAATCTTGGCCCATTTCAGAAGATCTTACACGGCCATGGCTCACCTTGCTGACATTCAGCGGCGACACAATCTGCCGGTCAGACGTCTTATTTGCAATTGCCCGACACGATGGAACTCAACCTTCTATATGCTTGATAGGCTGCTTCAGCAGAAACATGCAGTTAACGACTACCTGTACGAACCCTGCGGCAGAACAGGTTCTGGGGAGGTTGGTTTTTTTCATGCGCGACGCATGCAGACTTCTTTGATGAGATCACCAAACTGTTCAGTCGCAGCCATGGCGCAATAAGTGACATCGTACCTTATGCCTTCTTTATGGAGCGTGCATTGCATCATGTCATTGATCAAGCCATGGAGGAGCAGGAACAGGAAGATGAGGAAGTCACAATGCTGGATGAATTCCCAGGGGGGGCTACTCTATCTGAGACAAGTCAACAACAGCAGGAGTCTGAAGAGGAGTCAGAGGAGGATGGTGTCAGGGCGGATGAGGAGGAGCAAGAAGAGCATGCTTTAAACCTTTCTGTGATCCGTCTTGTTGTCCGTTGATGGGGAGAGGATAACGAGGAGGACAACATTATCCTGGATGATGAGCAGGAGCCAGGCCACCACACCGGTTCCAGTTTAGTGCAAATGGGGACCTTCATGCTCCAGTGTTTTAACAGGGACCCCCGTATAAAAAGCATAAAGGTCAAGGACCAGTACTGGGTGGCAACATACTTAAACCCCCGGTACAAACACAAAATGGCGGAAATGTTACCACCATCACAGAGGGCTGTCAGAATGGAGCACTTCCAGGCCTTGCTTAGAGAAATGCTGCATTCTGCTTTTGCGTACGCTGGCAGAGGAATTCCCACTCCCAGAGAAAGAGTTGCGGGTACCAACCCAACAGCCCCTGCAAGAAGAGGGCGGTTTGAAGATGTGTTGGTCACTTCTGATATAAGATTATTCTTTCAGCCGACCCATTGACAGGTGTCATCCGGATCCAGCATCAGGGAACGCCTAGACCGACAGGTGTCCGACTACATCGGGTTAACGGCCGTTGTGGACGCTCTGAGAAGTGATGAACCCCTGGACTACTGGGTGGGCAAGCTTGACCTCTGGTCAGAGCTTGAACAATTTGCAATGGAACTGTTGGCTTGCCCCTCGTCCAGTATCCTGTCTGAAAGGACGTTTAGCGCAGCAGGGGGGATTGTGACCGATAAGTGCATGACAGTGTTGACTACCTCACATTTATAAAAATGAATGAGGCATGGATCTTGGAGGAATTCAACACATGTTATCAGTAGACCATGTATATGCATAACTCTATAAAGGATTTATATAATCTAGCACACGGACCTTTTTTCTACCTTTGGCTCACTTCCTTGTACAAGAAAAGCACACCGTACTATATGCCCGTACCCTCCTGTTTGAAGAGGTTGAGCGGTGTCATATTTTTGGGTCCCGTAGCAAATTGCTGGTATCAGTGCTGGTGTCAGTGCTCTCTATCATGGTGCTGGTGTGGTGTCAGTGCTCTCTATCTCGGTGCTGTTGTCAGTGCTCTCTATCACGGTGCTGGTGTGGTGTCAGTGCTCTCTATCACGGTGCTGGTGTCAGTGCTTTCTCTCTATCTCGGTGCTGGTGTCAGTGCTCTGTCTCTATCTTGGTGCTGGTGTTATGTCAGTGCTCTCTATCTCGGTGCTGGTGTCAGTGCTCTCTATCACGGTGCTGGTGTGGTGTCAGTGCTCTCTATCTCTGTGCTGGTGTCAGTGATCTCTATCACGGTGCTGGTGTGGTGTCAGTGCTCTCTATCACAGTGCTGGTGTCAATGCTCTCTCTCTTTCTCGGTGCTGGTGTCCGTGCTCTCTCTCTATCTTGGTGCTAGTGTGGTGTCAGTGCTCTCTATCTCGGTGCTGGTGTCAGTGCTCTCTATCACGGTGCCGGTGTGGTGTCAGTGCTCTCTATCTCGGTGCTGGTGTCAGTGCTCTCTATCACGGTGCTGGTGTGGTGTCAGTGCTCTCTATCACGGTACTGGTGTCAATTCTCTCTCTCTATCTCGGTGCTGGTGTCAGTGCTCCCTCTCTCTATCTTGGGGCTGGTGTGGTGTCAGTGCTCTCTATCACGGTGCTGGTGTTAGTGCTCCCTATCTCGTTGCTGGTGTCAGTGCTCCCTATCGCAGTGCTTGTGTCAGTGCTCTCTCTCTATCTTGGTGCTGGTGTCAGTGCTCTCTCTCTATCTCGGTGCTGTGGTGTCAGTGCTCTCTATCTCGGTGCTGGTGTAGTGTCAGTGCTCTCTATCTCGGTGTTGGTGTCAGTGCTCTCTATCACGGTGCTGGTGTCAGTGCTCTCTATCTCGGTGCTGGTGTCAGTGCTCAGTCTCTATCGCGGTGCTGGTTTCAGACAGTGAGGGAGATAGCAGCGGAGAAGCCAATCAGCAGGCAGTGCCAGCACCATGGCTGAGGATCAGCACTGGACTGGCACCTCTGGACCACCGCAGTGGAGCCCTGCATAGGTGGGGGTAAGAGCCGGGCAGAGGGAGGGGCTCAAGCACAGGTTGGCACACTAGGACACTGGCACAGAACTGCGCTGCCCTGACTGTGGCACTGATCATCTCCTGCACCCCCTTCATAGCCTGGCCTGACCTTGCCTCTCCTCCATGGCCTTTATGCGCTCCTGAATTGTCAAAATTTCACAGATAAAAAAAGAATGCTTGTCGTTGTCGATCCCAGATTAGCTTAATACTTTTGTTATGTCAGTGTCAATGTTGTGGGACTATGTGTGCACAACTAGTAAGTATTTTGTGGCTGAAAATATGACCTGGAGGTTTTTAAGGTTCGCCTGCCATTAAAGTCATTGGGGTCCGCCGCGAACCTTGCGGTTCGCAAACTTTTGGCCACATTCGCGGTTCACGTTTGCGAAACGTCTCATCGGAAGTTTGTCCATCACTACCCAGCACAGTTAAAAAATAAAAAAAAAAAAACAGGAAAAAAAGAAGGAAAAAGTATCTGGAATGCACCTGGAAATGCATAAAAAATGTGTTAAAAAAGCACAATTAGAAGGGAGTCTAACTGCTTTGACTTTAGTAACATAATTTGGTCATAGTGGGCCCTCTTTCTTTAGACCAGTTTTGGAAAGCTCTCTCATCTACACCTGGAGGGAATGTTCATGCTAAATTCCAAATTCTAGTGCCCTGTAAACATGATCGGATATTCCGACAAAAAAAATCCATGGGATTTTTTCTGACGGATGCTGGCTCAAACTTGCCTTGCATACACATGGTCACACAATGTTGTTGGAAATTCCAAACGTCAAGAATGCTGTCACGTACAACACGTACGATGAGCCGAGAAAATTAAAGTTCAATAGCCAGTGCGGCTCTTCTGCTAGATTCCGAGCATGTGTAGAACTTTGTGCTTCAGAATTGTGTACACGCGATTGGAATTTCCAACAACGGATTTTGTTATCGGAAAATTTGAGAACCAGTTCTCAAATTTTGTGCCAGGGAAATTCCGATGGAAATTGTCCGATGGAGCCTATACACGGTTGGAATTTCCGACAATAAGCTCCGATCGCACATTTTCTGTCGGAAAGTCTGCGGCATAAGTGTTATAAATACATTTTAACCACTTGCAGTCCTGCTCACGTACATCTACTGCAGCAGGTCGGCTCCCCTGCGTGAACTGACGTACCTGTACATCGGTCTGTGCAAGGAGGAGAGCGGGGGCGCGATGTCTGCCGGTGACATGCGATTGCTGTGTACAGAGGCAGAATGGGGAATTGCCTATGAAAACAAGGCGATTCCCTGTTCTTCCTAATGACATGTCAGACATCTTCTGTTCCCAGTGATCGGGAAAAGTGATCTCTGTCATGTCCCAGTGAGCCCATCCCCCCTACAGTTAAAACACACTCAGGGAACACAGTTAACCCCCTTTTGCCCCCTAATGTTCACCCCTTCCCTATCAGTTACATTTTTACATTGATCAGTGCATTTTTATAGCACTGATCAATGTAATAATGTCACTGTTCCCGAAAAAGTGTAATTTGGGGGCAGATTTGTCCACTGCAATGTCACAGTTCCGCAAAAAATTGCAGACCACCACCATTACCAGTAAAAATTATAAAAATTAAGTCCCCAAATCTATTCCGTAGTTTGCAGACACGATAACTTTTTCGCAAGCCAATCAATATATGCCTAATGCGGTTTTGTTTACCAAAAATATGTAAAAGAATGCATATCAACCTAAACTGATTAATAAATTTGTTTTTTTATTAATTTTTTTGGATACGTATTATAGCAGAATTTTTTTTTTTTCAAATTTGTTGGTCTTTTTTTGTGTATAGAGTAAAAAATAAAAACCGTAGAGGTGATCAAATCCCACCAAAAGAAATCTCTATTTGTGAGTAAAAAAGGATGTCAATTTTGTTTAGGTACAGCGTGGCATGACCGCGCAATTGTCAGTTAAAGGGACGCAGTGCCATGGCGCATAAAATGACCTGGTCATTAAGGGGGCAAATCCTTCCGGGGCAGAATTGGAAACTACAGTTGGAAATTATACAAATTTTTGAAAAAAATCACACATTGATTGTTTATTGCACCTGCTCACGAGTATAGCACACAAATATGCAGCATACTAAGAGAAAGACAGCTAAGGGCCCTTTCAGTTTTTCAGGTGGACCTGCTCGGAAGCTCCTTGCAGCTCTATGGGTAGGTTTATGTAAATGGCCTTGTGTCCTTGTGGCCTACATCAGAGTTTGTCAAAGTTTTTCTGGACCTAAACATGGTGGATCAGAGGTAGCCTGAGGTAAAAAAAAATTTAACACCTTCCCGCCCAGGCTGTAGCAAAAATGACAACCGGGTGGTGGCTCTCCCATTCTATCTGGACATCATATGATGTCCTTTTAAACAAGCTACTCATGCAACGCGCCAATCGGTAGTGCAGTGTGTCACTCCGACACACCGCATCTCTGATCACGGTAGCGAGCCTCTTGGGTAGGCTCCTTACCATGTGATCAGCTGTGTCCAATAACAGCATAACTAGGAAGAGCCGGTTATCAAAATTCCTCTCCTCACGCTAGCAAAGCGCAAGTAGAGGAGAGCCGATAAGCAGCGCTCCTGACGGGGGGATCTGCACTGATGATCAGCGCAGTGATTATTTGTGCACTCCTATCTGCAATGCCCACCAGTGATGCCAATCAGTGCCCATCAGTAATGCCTTTTAGTGTCCATCAGTGCCGCCCATCAGTGACCAAAAGGGCTGCCCATCAGGGCCACCTATCAGTGTCCATCAGTGCCGCCTATCAGTGCTCATCAGTGCTGCATATCAGTGCCGCTCATCTGTGCTGCATATCAGTGCCGCTCATCGGTACTGCATATTAGTGCCTCCTCATCAGTGCCGCCTCATCAGTGAAGGAGAAAATTTACTTATTTACAAAATTTTATAGCACAAATGAATATAGCACAATTTCAAAATTTTCAGGCTTTTTTAATTTGTTTAGCAAAAAAAACAATGGTGATTAAATACCAAATAAATTCTCTACAAATGATTGGACAAAGTCCAATCAGATCATGTTGTCAGAAAATGTTATAGTCCAGCTGGAAAACTTTGTCGGTCGGATATTCCGATGTAAACAGTCCGATGGAGCCCATACACGGTCATATTATCCGACAACACTGTCCGATCGGACATTTTCCGTCGGAATGTCCGACCGTGTGTGCAAGGGCTTTTAGCCCTTGTACACACGATCGGACATTCTGATGGACAATGTCCGATCGGACTGCGTTGTTGGATAATCCGACAGTGTGTGGGCTCCATCGGACTGTTTCTGTCGGAGTATCCGACGGACCAAGTTTTCCAGCTGGACTATAAAATTTTCCGACAACATGATCCGATCGGACTTTGTTCCAATCATGTGTAGAGAATTCCGATCGGACAAAGTGCCACGCATACTCAGATCAAATTCCAAGACCAAAGCTATTGGCTACTAGTCTGAACGTAGTCCCGTCGTAATGAAAAAAAGTCATCACGTTCTGAACGATCGGATTTTCCGACAACTTTGTCCGACTGTGTGTATGCAACAGTTACGGACAAAATCCGTCGAACAAAATCCAATGGATTTGGTTGTCAGAATGTCCGACCGTGTGTACAAGGGCTAAGACATTTACTAACATAATGGGGTTAAAAAAAACTCAAATTAGCCCTTTATAGTACAAAAAAAAGCAGATAATCACTACTGTAAGGGGTTAATTTTTTTACTGTAGAACTGTGTAAGTAATATTTACAGTAGCGATTATTTGCTCTTTTTGTACTATAAAGGGCTCATTTTAGTTTTTTTTAACCCCATTATGTTACTGGCAGATTAATTGATTATGAAAATAGCAATCGATTTAATTTCATGATCGATTAGTTGTCGATTAATCGATTAGTTATTTCAGCCCTACTATCATTACAGTCTTAAGCCTCGTACACATGATCAGATTTTCGGACGACCTTTCGTCCATCTTTTTGTTGCATGCTAGTCTCATGTCAAAAGTGAAGAGGTTACTCACCAATGAAAATTCTCGTATGACAGAATACAACTTCAGAAGTGACGTAATGTGTTGACTAGTTTTTTTATGTATTCTTTCGTTTCTGAGCATGCGTAGTTTTGCTCTTACGATTTTTTTTCATACGAAAACTGTACTAATTAACCACTTCCCACCTGGTCAATAGCAGATTGACGTCCGGGAAGTGGTTCAGTTATCCTGACTGGGTGTCATATGATGTCCTTCAGGATAACATGCCGCTGCGCCCCCGTGGGGGGCGTGAATCGCGGCAATCCGTGGTGCGTTGTGTCAGTCTGACACACCGCTACACCGATCTCGGTAAAGAGCCTCCGACGCAGGCTCTTTACCACGTGATCAGCCATGTCCAATCACGGCCGATCATGATGTAAACAGGAAAAGCCATTAATCAGCTTTTCCTCACTCGCATCTGACAGACGTAAGTAGAGGAGAGCCGATCGACGTCTCTCCTGACAACGGGGTCTGCGTTGATTGTTTATCAGCGCAGCTCCCCCTCGAATGCCCACACTAGACCACCACTGAAGCCCCCAGGGATGTAGGCAACATGTGGATGGCCAAGTATGTAACCCATGGTCATCCACATGTGCCCAATCTGTGCCAATCAGTGCCCACAAATGGGCACTTACTGGCACCATCATGTACAAAATAAAATCAGTGATGCCCAGCAATGCCACCCATCAGTGCCACCCATCAGTGTCCAGCAGTGGCACCTATCAGTGCCCATCCATGCCCATCAGTGCCCACCGATCAGTGCCCATCCATGCCACCTAGCAGTGCCACCCATAAGTAGCCATCAGTGCCGCCTATGAGTGGCCATCAGTGCTGAATACCAGTGCCACCTACCAGTGCTGCCTATCAGTGCCCATCAGTGCCACCTCATCAGTACCACTTCATCTGTGCCCATCAGTGCCACCTTATCAGTGCCTGTCAGTGCAGCCATATCAGTGTCTGTCATTGAAGAAGAAAACTTACTTATTTACAAAAATAACAAAAACAAAGAAAAACTTTTTTTTTTTCAAAATATTTGCTGTTTTTTTATTTGTTGCGCAAAAAATAAAGATTGTAGAGGTGATTAAATACCACCAAAAGAAAACTCTATTTGTGGGAACAAAATGATAAAAAGTTTGTTTGAGTACAATGTTATATGACCGCACAATTGTCATTAAAATTGCTACAGCTCTGAAAGCTGAAAATTGGTCTGGGCAGGATGGTGTCTAAGTGCCTGGTATTGAAGTGGTTAAACAAAAATCGGATGATGAGTTCACATACGACAAAAATTGTATTGTCTGTACATCCGGCTTTTGTCTGACGAGAAACCGGAGTCGCCGGTCGAAAGCATTGCACTAACAATCTGAAAATCGGCAGATCATTTGTTGGACAAAATTTTACTTCCGATTTTCGTATTGTTAGTACCGGCCTTTAGGACGTGTTTAAATGAATGGTGTAAATATGCAGCACGACCACAAGGTTTTACCACCTTCAACTGCTCCCCCTTTAGCTGAAGGGGCAGTGGCTGGGGGTAAAGAAATGCCACGACTGCGATATTCTGCTTCATGGCTGTAGTGGGAACTCTACCTCCTGTTGTTCTTGGTGGGCACTACGGCCTGCCAGACACAACCAATTCTAATGAATTGAGCCACATTGCAATTGTACACAATGTGCGTGTTTGCAGTGCAGTACTTTTGCAGCATTTAGGGGGTTAAAATAGGTGATGAGGAGGTGGTACAACTCCTTTTCATCGCCTGTCAAATGCTCTCTGAAGAGTGATCCAAATGCAGATCGCTCTTCAGCTTGCAAAGCAGGTGCAAATGTGTCATTCCTGCCTTACTGCAAGACTACAGAGGAAGGGCTATGGTAGACTTTTATGAAAGGTGTTTCTTTCATATGTAAATGAATCAGTTCACAGAGAGCAGGGCGCCGGGAGGGAACTGAGGGGTGGCACTTCCCCTCTTCACACTGGTCAGCATATTTAAGTGGGCAGGACTGAATTCGAATGCCCTGTACACACGATCGGACATTCCGACCACAAAATCCGTTGAATTTTTTCAGACGGATTTTGTCTGAAACTAGTTTGCATACACACGGTCGCACAAAGTTGTCAAAAAATCCGATCGTTCGGAACGAGGTGATGTTCGGAAAGTACGACGGGACTATGTAGAGGCTAGTAGCCAATAGCTTTCATCTCAAAATTTTTTATGAGCATGCGCGGCACTTTGTGCGTCGGAATTCTCTACACACAATCGGAAAAAGTCAGATCCGATTTTGTTGTCAGAAAATTTTAGATCCAGCTCTCAAACATTTTCCGTCGGAAATTCTGACAGAAAAAGTCCGATAGAGCCTACACACAATCGGATTATCCGACGACCGTGCGTATGGGGCATAATTGTAATCCATTCAGTCCTGTCCAGCAGCAGCACAGGCTGTGCATGAAGGCCTTTCCTTCTTGAATAAAGCTGTGATCTGTGAGGCGGGACTTGGGGGGTTTGGACTCTTCCTGTAGGAGTGACTAGGCCCGGGTAAATGCTAATTAGGAAGTATGCCATCCCACCCACCATCAGAGCTGTGGAGGAAGTTACATTATTTGCAGAGTCTCAAAGACTATAGAGGGGTTTAGGCTACAGATGTTGCAGGAAGTGGCTATGGAAGGCATTCAGTCTACATCAGACTATACAGAGTGTCACATGGTACAAAGCCACAACTAAACCCAGAATATCAGGAGATCTGCAGACATCAGAACAACATGGTACAGAGGTATGACCTATGCTGGGACTGATCATCCCATTCAGTACTAGTGAAAAGAAAGTTGGAGTTCAGCTTTAAAAACATATATTCATTTTAATATTAAATTTCAACTATTTCTACCCTGCTCCAATAATATGAATATTTACTTCCTTTAATGCGGTGACACCCATTCATAATTCCCTCTGAATATGCACTGCTGTGTCACACATTTCACAGATACTGTTGTCTGAACTACAAAGGAGCTGAAGAGGAGGAAGTTCAGGAGGCACAGTCAGTACTGGAAACACACCACATCATGTCTTCTTGCGGGCAGCAAAGTACCATGGGATATGTAGTCCTTAGAGATCAAAAGTAAACCAAAAGGAATGAGCGGAGCAGAAGCTGAAAATCATGCAGGGAATCCAGAAAGTTGTGGAAAGAGTTTGCCAGCAGACAAGCAATATTTACAACATGAAATCAGATTTTTCAGGTAAGCTTATTTTGTATTGTCAAAAATATCTATTCTTTGTATTGCTATTACAATTCTGATGTTCTAAAATGACAATGTATGAGGTTGTTCCAGGACATTAGGTTACCACCAATCACAGGGATTTACAGACTTGGGTGTCCTGGTATACATAATCAATACTGGGATGTAATGGAATCTAGGTAGACTCCTGTGTTTATTTCAAGTTTTTCTGTATACATTTCTTCTCAAATATTTCCCTAACATAACAAAATGCTTGCATTGAATATGGCAGCTATTTGGAGATATATTGGAAAAAAAAAAAAAAAAGAGGAAGATTCACTAAAGTAGGCATGATTTAGTAATCTGATCTACTGCTGTGCATACTCCAGGAACTGCTACTGCTCTGAGATCTGGACGGCCTTCTCACTTCTGCAAAGTTGAAAAGAAAACCTCATGTTATTGTGAAAAAACTCAAGCATTCATATATTTAAATAACAAAAAATCTACATTTTGCTACCCTTCTCCTTTCTGCTTGTGATTTGTTTTCTCTAGGTCAGGGACATAAAACTATGGGGTCTGTTTTTAAAAAAAAATAGCTCTACAGATGCCACAGCATTTGCACAGCCGTCCCGAATAAACCTTGTAATGTGTCTAATTTCCTTTGATCGCCAGCTCCATCTAGTGGCCATTACATGGTATTTTCCTGATTGAGGTGTTCCAGGAAAATATTGCATTATGGTCATTAGGTGGAGCTGAAAATCATGGGAAATGTATTAGACACAGGGATTACTGGGATTATTTGTGAAGGTTGTTCAAATGCAGTGACATTCGTACAGCAATTTAACATTTTTTATAAACAGTCCGCTTAGTGTGTTTCAGGCCACATACAGCCACTTTGCTCCCCATCCATGTACTGAAACTATCAGTAAGCGCAAGATGAATTTAAACTGAATGTCTTCCAAAAAGTTTTTAAAGCAAACTTGCAGAGCAAAGCAACAATTAAAAGAAAACTTGCCGGGCAAGGTAAAAAGTTTGCTTTAATTTCTCTCCCTACCAGCATATACACTTATTGAGTCTGTTTACACCCATCGGTCTATAGGAGTGAATGAAGGGTCCTTTTAGGTCTGCCTGAAAAAACTGACAGGTGAACCTGATTGGACCCTTCGTGTGTACGTGGCATAAGGCCCCTTTCACACAATCAGACTATCCGGCGGACAACCCGCCAGACTTTTGAAATGAACAGACTTGCCCACACACGGAGTAAAGTCCGGTCATTTTGAACATGGCTCTAGGTAGACGGGACTAACGAAGGAAGTGAATGTCGCGTGTCAAGTCCGCTGGATAATCTGATCGTGTGTACGCAGCATTACTGTTATCTGCATGAGCAAAGCACAGTTTTGATTAAAGGAGAAGTCCAACCTAAGCTCGTTTGGCTGGGCTTCAGGAGTGCAATTTGTTTTGCACTCCTGTGACCCGTTTTCAGCAGAGATCGGTCTGAAGTCTGTTCTCTGCTAACATCACAGGAAACGGACTGACACCTGTCTCAACCTCTCAGCGAACTCCCTGCCCCTCCACAGCTCAGTGCTCCAGTGAGCATGGAGGAGCAGAGCGGAGAGCTGCTGATTGACAGTCAGCAGCTCTCTGCTCGGGAGCTGTGAGAACCGATCCATCGGCGATGTTTGATCGCTCGGCTCTAAGTGTAGAGGCACCGGGGGACAGATGCAGTATCGGGCCGATGCTGCATCCACCTAGGTACATATAACCCCAAACCCATACTTCTCTGTTAAGCCCTGGTCCGCACCAGTGAAATTACGCTACTTCAGAACGATTTTAAAGCTGCAGATCAGTGCAATTTGGATTGGTGATTTTATTACAACTTATGACTTCATTTAACAGAAGTCAGTGCAATTAAATCGCAGAAAAATAATGGAGGAACCTTTTTCAAAGTCTCTGTGGCAATGATTTGAACAGTTCCATTGCCAAAAATAGTGACTTGTCATGCGATTTTGAACTGTCAAATTGCATTGGTGTGAATGAGGGCTTAAAGACACACTTTTAGTGGCTTTAAAGGGACTATGTCAGCATTTTAAATAAAACTAGAAAATATCCTAATAATTATATTTACCCATCCCCAGGGCTTTTTTTGAGCGGGAACGCGGGGGAATGCAGTTCTAGCACCTCCACCACTGAATGTATGTAATGGCAAGGAGAGCTGGGTTGTGCTACACTGTCTATTGATGCTGGCTGCTGATGGAATTATTGTTGTTAGAGGGTATCTATTTCTGCAGAAGGGTTGATTGCTGCTGGGGAGGTCTATTGTTGCTGGTGGGGGATCTATTGTTGCTGGGGTGGGTCTTATGTTGCTGAGGGGTTAGTTGTCGCTTGGACGGATCTACTGTTAAGGGAGCAGTCTATTATAGCTGGCTGCTAGACTGTCTATTGTTGCTGGGGGGTATTTTGTTGTAGGTGGTCCATTGTTGCGGATGGGATCTATTGTTGCTGGTGGGTCTATTGTTGTTGGCTGTGGGGGGGTCTATTTTACTGCTTTTATTGTTATCAATAGCAAATTCCATACAAATTACTTAGTACCACAAATGTTACTTGATTCTGTATTCTCTAAAAGGGGCAGTGCTGGGAGGTGGGTAGGGGGTGGAACCAAGGACTGGAGCTCAGAGGTAGGTAGGGGCAAAAACAATGGGTAACTGCCAAAAGGGGAGTTCCTGCACATATGCCCTGCTCATCCCTATGCATTTGACACATTTCCAGGTGATCTAAATACCCTTTGGCACGCTGTATTCCATCCGCTAACCCGTACGTCACTAAAGGACACAGAAGTGGCATAGAGCCAACCAATTGAACCAAAGCATGAGGTGGGTATTGAGGTATCCAACATATTCTGAAGTGTGTCAGATGCAAATTTTTGCAGGCAGATTTTCCAAACACGCATTTCTGAGGGCCAGATAAGTATAAAAAGTATTCTTTTGCACGGTATTTTAATTGTTTGATAAAAGCAAACTTTGCTGCCTTGCATAATGATCCTCACAATTATGCAGAGCAAAAGTGAAGTAATGCTGACAAGAGTTATTGTAGATCTGCCATACTCACCTCCCCTCCAGAGATATGACATCCGCAAGCTCCCTTCCCAGTGCTGACATCTTTGCCTGGTATTCGTCCGGGTTCACCATCTTCAGTCACCTAGATTGGCTGGCCTGGAATAATGTAACTCCTATGCATGTTTAGCTCAATGTACCTTCTAAATATGCTAGCAAGCAGGACATTTAGAAGCTTTTAATGCCAAAGAGGCACAATATGTCTCTTCATCAATAAAAAAATTGCAATTAAAAAAAAAAAATTCTTTAATTCATGATAGATAGGGAAGATGCCGATTTGCATCACAGTAATGCTGCCTTGTGTTCCCCAACATTTGGTCATGTGACCAGATTCCCTGTCTATGCCCTGACAGGTTAAACATGTCACAACTTCTAATATATATATAGCAATGTTCATTTAGTTAGTAAAGAAACCTACCAGTTGTTTCATAATGGACATTTACAACCGTAGGAGACTGCAGCCTGAAAAACAAAATAAAGGGGAGACTTTACCGATTGAAAACAAAACAAAACAAAAAAAAACATATCTTGAAGGCTTTAAAGTGGAAGTAAACACTGCCTCTTTTTATGGTTACCTGATGTGATTGTAGCCGTATTAGTGTAATTGTGACAGAGAAAATTGGGTACTGTCCGTGATACTTTTTTTTTTATTTGCACTAACATACAATTTTTCAGGTCAAGCTTTCGGGGTATGTCCCCTTCTTCAAGGTCCAAGCAGCACTGATTTACTCATTGTTATGCAGAATGTAAAAACAACAACAACAACAAAAAACAAACAAACACATCTCTGACAGAAAGAAAAAAACACATACAAATCAATGGCAATAAAGATAAAAGCAGAGTTAGTGAGATAAGACAGAGGGAGAGCTATGGAATGGGGGGGGGGGGGAGGGGTGATAGTCACAGAGGGGGTTGTAAAACTTTAGTATAATGGGTAAGGAAACCTTTCCTGACAGACTCCATGGCAGCCTACGTGTGGGTTTAGTCCCGCCTCCATTACCCTATAGGACGATACTCCCATAAATCTTTGCTCCCTGCCAGAGGCCGTGTTCTTTTTTTGTCCTCCTCCATAGGACCTAGCATGTGTCTTTTTACCCTGAAGACTCGCATTTTTTTTCTGCGATACGGACCGGCCGAGCGACTTGGAGTCGCATATTTCCAATAAGCTCTAGCTACTAGCGGAGTATGGAAAAGGGGCATATGGAAGAGGCGCTGAAGAGGTATATGCCTGGTCACTGACAGGTGAAGCCGCGTGATTAGTCGTGAGCCTAGCTACTAGCAGGTGACTTTTGCCCCCCCTCCTCCCAGAAGTCCGGCATGTGTGTGGGAACCTACCTCGGCTGGTGTCCGTCTACAGGAGTGGTGAGCTGTTTGTTTGTTCCATGGCAGCCTTTCTGTGTCTTTTCTGTGTATTTCTTCCTTTTTTTGCAGTGTTTTTTCTTTCCCCCTTCAGCGCTGTGCGCTGTATCTGGCTTGCTGGGCGGCTGGTTTCCTTGCGTTACAGCCGCCCAGTTACTTCCTCGTTCGCCGCTCGGTCGTTCTGTGCATGCGCGGGACCGGCGCGAGGACGAGGCTTGGTTCGCACATGCGCGTTGCGGGCTTCGCGCATGCGCACTAGCATTGTCATGACGAAATTCGTGATGTTATTATGGCGGCAGATTTAAAAACAGAAAACAACTTGTAGTGATTCTGGGAGGTCTCCGGGGAGGGATGCTCAGGCCCAGGACACATGGGATTCCTCGTTGCCTAGCCATCCGACCGCTGTCCCCTCAGATAGTGAATCTGAGGAAGAAGAGTCTGGTTCGGGTTTTGACTTTGCTCTGCTCCCTCCCTTGGTCAAAGCCATCAAGGAAACATTGAACTGGGAAGAGCCGGTAGTGGCACCGGCAAAACAAAGAAAGTATTTTAAGCAATTAAAGAAGGAGCATATTAGCTTCCCTTTCCTCTCAGAGTTGAGAGAAGTGATCTCGGATGAGTGGAGTAAGGTAGAGAAAAAGAATTCTCTTCTATCTAAGATTCAGAGACTTTACCCTTTTAAGGAGGAAGAAGTTAAAAATTTGGAGTCTTCCCCTCTAGTGGATGCAGCGGTAATGAGATTGGTCAGACATGTGATCCTTCCTCTCGAGGACACAGTCTCTTTTAAGGACGCTCTGGATAGGAGAATTGATTCTGACCTGAAGAGGATCTATCTTACGGCTGGCATGGCCTGTAAGCCGGCCCTAGCCTTAGCGGCTCTGTCTAGAGCGATGGAAGTTTGGTCTGATAGTGTTGATGATACACTCAGGAATGTTTCTGAAGATCTGGCCAAGAGTTCTCCCATTCAAGAACTAAGACTGGCTTCAGCTTTCTTAGGAGAGGCCTCGATCGATATTATCCGACTGGTGGCTCGAGTTATGCTCTCGTCTGTAACTGCCAAACGTGCCCTGTGGCTCCGTCCTTGGCTAGCCGATCCCGCTTCTAAGCAAGTTTGGTGCCATATTCATTTTGATGGTTCTTCCTTTTTCGGCAATAAGCTGGATAGTGCTATAACTCGAGCCACTGGGGGTAAGTCGGGGTTTCCCCCCCAGGATAGGCGCCTGCAGAATCAAAGGAGATCGTTCCCAAGAAAGCAGGGTCAAGATCGTGCCAGGGAGGCACGCACTTACAGGCCTGGACGGGAATTTTCCAGATCTTGGAGGTCCAGACAGACATCTCTCAAAAAATCTGCAAAGGGCAGTTCGATGGGGGAAAAGGAGCCTACTAAGTCCTTTTGAGATCGAGCCCGTCCAGGCGGACCGGGTAGGAGCTCATTTGTTCCACTTTCGGCACGTCTGGGCGGCCTTGATCCAGGACTTTTGGACCGTCAAGACGGTTTCCTCCGGGCACACTTGGTCGTTCAGCAGTGTCCCCGAACTCAGGTGCGTTCCCACATCCATTCCAGAGTCAGAAGAAAAAAGACAAATTCTTCTATCCTACATAAATTCTTTGTTGGATCAAGCGCCGCTATTCCTGTTCCAGACAACCAACGCGGCATGGGAATAGATTTGACGCGTCTAAATCGCTTCATAAGAAAGGAGAAATTCAAAATGGAAACGCTGTCCACGATTCATCAATCAGTGCAGCCAGGGGACTGGCTTGTCTCGATAGATCTCAAAGACGCCTATTTTCACGTCCCAGTGGCCACAGAGTTCCAACAGTTTCTTCGTTTCTCCATTGGCCAGCTTCATTTACAGTTTACCTGCCTTCCTTTCAGTCTGTCAACTTCCCCTCGCACATTCTCGAAGGTACTTCTAGCAGTCGTAGCATTATGGAGAGTCAGGAAAATCCGGATTCATCATTATCTGGACGATTTGCTTCTTCTTGCTCAGGACAAGGATTGTCTCTTGAAACACAGGGATCAAGTCATCGCAACCCTCAAGGAATTCGGGTGGCTCCTGAATTTAGAGAAAAGCCAGTTAGTTCCTACACAGTCCCTTGTGTTTCTCGGCGCCCTGTTCAATACGGCAAAAGGTACCATCTCTCTGCCCGAGGAGAAGATTGCAGTAGTACGGGACAGGATCCACCTGGCTCTCTCTTCATCTCGTCTCAGTGCTCTTCATTGCCTAAAGATCATAGGCACCATGGTGTCCACTATACCGATGGTGAAGTGGGCACAGTGGAGGATGCGCCCCTTTCAAGTGGGTTTTCTTCGCCAATGGTCGGGAGAAAAGGTCCAGTCCATCGAGATTACTCAGACCATGAGAGGTTCCCTCCTCTGGTGGCTTCGTCGGGAGAACCTATTGAATTGCCACTCTCTTCTTCCAATCAAATGGATCTCAGTGACGTCAGATGCCAGCAGCAAGGGCTGGGGGGCACATTGTCTATCGGAAGTGGCTCAGGGCATTTGGGACTTTTCCTCTCGGGAAATAGTATCAAATGTGTTAGAACTACGAGCAGCCTTCCTAGCGCTGTTGGCATTTCCGCATCTGATAGTGGGTGCATCCGTAGTCCTCAGGCTGGACAATACGACGGCGGTCGCATACGTAAGGAAGCAAGGGGGCACCAGAAGTCGGTCTCTGCTGAGGGAAGTGGATCCAATAATGCGTTGGGCCCAGAGGAATCTGGCAAACCTAACAGCAGCCTATGTGCCTGGAATTCTCAATGTCCGTGCGGACTTTTTATCACGAGTCCACTTGGACAACAACGAGTGGACCCTTCACGAAGATGTGTTTCAGTGGGTTCTATCCATGGGGATGTCTCCAGAAGTGGATCTCTTTGCCTCCCGTTTCAACAGGAAGCTAACGAGGTTCTATTCAAGGTTCAAGGATCCGCAGGCCTACGGGATAGATGCCCTAACAGAGCAGTGGTGGTTCCACAAGGCATATGCCTTCCCTCCAATTCCAATTATCTTTCAGTTCCTGAGGAGACTCAGATGGGAAGAGGTGGAGGTGTTGGCAATAATTCCGCATTGGCCCAACAGGCCTTGGTTTCCTCTCCTATCCCTCCTCAGCTTTCGGGACCCAGTTCCTCTTCCACCCAGACGGGGCCTGCTCTCCCAGGGGTCGATTCTCCACTAGGGTGCCCTAAGGAAGCCATTTCCACTCTCTTAAGTGCAAGGAGAAGAAGTACTAATAAGGTGTATGAACGGATCTGGGCCAAATTTGTATCTTATGTGTCCTCCAAAACCAGTTCCTACGTTTCACCCACAGTTCAAGACGTTTTGGGTTTCCTGCAATCAGGCTTGGACTTACCCTTGTCAGTTAGCTCCCTTCGGGTTCAAGTCTCGGCTATTTCTGCATTTACAGGGGTTCAGTGGGCTAAGCATGCCCTTATCCAGCAGTTCTTCAAAGGCGCAGTAAGATTGAGACCCCAGAAAAAAAAACTGATTCCCTAAATGGGATCTGCCTCTAGTTCTGGACTTCTTTTCTCTTCTCAGTAAGGCTCTTTCCATCAGAGAACTCACCTTTAAAACTGCATTCCTGGTGGCGGTCACCTCAGCGAAACGAGTATCAGAGATTCAAGCTCTAGGAGTCAAGGAGCCTTTTCTAACTTTTTTTCCGGACAGAGTGGTCCTAGTTCCAATGTTGGGGTCAAACCCTAAGGTCATTTCGGTTTTTCATGAAAATCAAGAAATCTCTCTACCCTTATTCAGATCCTCGGATTCCTCGGAAATTCATCCTCTTGATGTTGGGCACTCATTAAAGCTCTATTTGGAAGCTACAGCTCCATTCCGGCAGTCGGACTTCCTGTTCGTTCTGTTCTGTGGGAAGAACAAGGGCACTAGAGCATCAGTCAGGTCAATTGCGGCATGGATAGTTCAAGCGATCCAGTGGGCATACAGAGTAAGGGGCTTGGCTCCTCCTCAGGCGGTGACGGTGCATTCGACCAGAAGTCTTTCTACCTCGTGGGCGGCCTCTCGCCACGTGGCTCCTGACGTGATTTGCAGGGCAGCCTCGTGGTCTTCGATTCACACCTTTATGTCTCATTATTGTGTTGAGCCGGCGGCTCTATCCTCAGTTGACTTTGGAGTTAAAGTCTTGTCGGTTGAAGGTGTCAAATAAATCTTTGTTAAGCAGCATTTTTGCCCACCCGGGTGTGTCTTGGCGAGTTATTTCCCACACGTAGGCTGCCATGGAGTCTGTCAGGAAAACTGAAAATGTATGTCAAATACTTACCGTAATTTTCCTTTCCTGATGGACTCCATGGCAGCAGGAGTTCCCTCCCAAATGGCTGGAGTAGGATAGTTACCGAACACGGCCTCTGGCAGGGAGCAAAGATTTATGGAAGTATCGTCCTATAGGGTAATGGAGGCGGGACTAAACCCACACGTAGGCTGCCATGGAGTCCATCAGGAAAGGAAAATTACGGTAAGTATTTGATATAAATTTTCCGTTATATCTAAATTCAGGCCATTATTTTTTGTGTCAAAAAGAATAATCATTCTTAGCTCAAATGTTTTCCTTTCCTGGATAGTTCTGAAATTCCCTTTAAGAACTAAAACATTGAGGTCTTCTATAGTGTGGTCCGGTTGTGAGAAGTGATGTCCCATTTATGTGCATACACCGTCTTCTTTATGTTCCTTGATGGTGTGTCTGTGCAAATTCATCCTCGCTTGCAACTTCTGTCCTGTTTCACCAACATAAGATCCTTTGCTTCACCTTTTGCATTGTATGAGGTACACAATATTACTGGAGGTACAGTTGTAAGATCCCATGATATTGAAGGTCCCATTTGTGGGTGGGACACTTTTGGATAGATTGATCTGTTTGCATAGTTGGCAGCATTTTTTATTGCAGGGTTTTCTTCCATTATTTGTGACTTCATAATCAGTGAAGTTTCCTGCTGATTAGTTTGTGTCTGAGGGTGGGTGGTTGTCTGAAAGCCAATAATGGGGGTTGTTGGAATATTCCTTTTAGAGTTTCATCCTCTGTTATAATGGGTTGTAAATCTTTGATTATCTTTTTGATCCCTTCTAGTGCTGGGTTGTATGTGGTGACTAGAGGTACTTGGTTATTTGTTTTTTTCTCTGTGTATTGGTTACCTGCAAAGTAAAGGCATAATGTGCTAGTATGCATCGGAGTGGCGGCTGGTGGTATATTTTTTGGGGGGGCGGCGATCAATTCCCTGGCTGCCACCCCCCTCCCCCAGGCTGTGTCACCAGCCTCGCATTAACCGCATCTAGGTCGCGGGCAGCACTTCCTCCAGGCGGCGTCTCCTCCTCCTGGTGCTTCACGGTGGCTTCTTCTGCATCCCCTCCCTCATCAGCAGCCAACAGGATCACTTCTCCTCTAGGTCAACCAGGTGACCCACTTCCTGATTGGATGGGAGGAGAATCAGGAAGACAATAACGAATATTAATTCACTATTGTCACACAACTGGGGGGGGCAGTGCTCTGCCCCCTGAGCCCACCCTTTTTGGAAGCCTATTAGAGCCTCTGGGAACCCCATTGGAATCCATGCATCCGGTGTCCCGCATGTAGATTAGGGGGCCGGACGCATTGAATAGGGTTTTTTTTAAGCACGTGATTAAAGCCAGAGGGGCCACCACTGATGCATTGCATACCAGCACATTATGTGAAACTTACCTGCAAATGAAGCCTTCCTCGTCCCCACGGGAGGCCACATCCATCTTCCTTCTGGGTCTGCGCACTTCAGCTGTGTGACTGGTCGCCATTCCCACACGTGTGTATGTAAACAAACAGATCCCCGTTCTGACAGGGCAGTAGAGAGAGATATGCTGTTCCTAGTGATCAGGAACAGCTATCTCTCTCCTCCTCCAGCCAGCCCAGTCCCCACAGTTAGAAACACCTCCTTAGGGAACACTTAACCCCTTGATCGCCCCCTAGTGTTAACCCCTTCCCTGTCAGTGACAATTATACAATAATCAGTGGCTATTTTTAGCTCTGATCGCTGTATAAATGTCACTGGTCCCCAAAAAAGTGTCAAAAGTGTCCAAATCTGTCCGGCGCAATGTCGCAGCCCTGCTAAAAATCACAGTTTGCTGCCATTACTAGTAAAAAATAAATAAATAATAAAAATTCCATAAATCTATCACCTATTTTGTAGACGCTATAACTTAGCACAAACCAATTAATATATGCTTATTGCGATTCATTTTGCCAAAAATATGTAGAAGAATACATATTGGCCTAAACTGATGAAGACTTTTTTTATTTTTTTATTTTTTAAATTAGGGATATTTATTATAGAAAAATGTAAAAAATATTGTTGAATTGAGGAATGAAAAAATGGGAAGAACGAAGAATGAACAAAATGCAATAAATGGAAAAGCAGATAAGAGAAGAAGGATACATAAAAAATCAAATACCAGAAATATGGCAGAAATGGGAAGAATTTCGGTCCTCAAGAAGTATGATAGAATATTTATAAATAGAAGGGGAACAACTGGCTCATAGGGATTATAGGGGGTACGGGAGGAGAGGGGGGGGAGAGGGAGAGGAAGGTCGGATAAATATATATAATTTTATCTTTTTTTTTCTTCCTATGAATGCGGTGAGAATGAATATGAAGAAGGTAAGGGGAACAGGAAAGCTAACAAAGAAAGTTAATAGACAAAATTGAGATCCCTTTGTTGATACAAAAAATAAGATAGAAATGTTTGTTTTAATGAATGACGATATTTGGTTAATTGTAATTATATATATTTTTTGTGATAAAATGAAATAAAAAAAAAGAGATTTGTTAAAAAATGTTGTGTTCTTTTTCAAAATTGTTACTTTTTTTTTGTTTATAGCACAAAGAATAAAAATCGCAGAGGTGATAACACCAAAAAAAAGCTCTATATGTGGGAAAAAAAGGACATACATTTTGTTTGGGTACAGCGTTGCACAACCACGCAATTGTCAGTTAAAGTGACGCAGTGCCGTATCGCAAAAAATGGCCTGGTCATTAAGGGGGCAAATCCTTCCAGTCCTTAAGTGGTTAAATCGAAGAATCCACTTATAGTCACGTAGACTTTCATTTTTCTTGAACGCTAGCCACAGACAGATAGAACTTTGACTAGTTTAGCGAACTCTGGCTCCAGCCAGTTGGCTACAACCACTGATCAGTGTATTCTGACAGCAGCAGGAATCGCTGTCAGAAAAGAATGTCCTGGTGAGATTAAGCCTCTATCCACCTCGTTCGTGTGGATGGAGGAATCTGTTTTTTTTTTTGTTCAGCCAGTTGTCTGAATAAAATAAATCTATCCATCTGTGGCCAGTGCAACTGTGTTTTAAACTGCAATTTACAGTTTAGTTCATGGCAATAAATGGCAGAAAGTTGAAGAGCCCATACAATATAATTTACTTTACACCCTAATTCAAAGAGCACTTCCAGTCTAATTAAACGAATGCCCGTACACACAATCGTACTTTCCGCCAACAAAACCATGGATTTTAGTTCGAAGGTTGTTGGCTCAAACTTGTCTTGCATACAAACGGTCTCACAAATGTTGGGCAACAATTACGAACGTAGGAACACGGTGATGTACAAGACATACGACAAGCTGAGAAAAAGGAAGTTCAATAGCCAGTGCGGCTCCTTCTGCTTGATTCCGAGCATGCCTAGAACTTTTGTGCGACAGACAAGTTTTGTTGGCGGAAAATTTGAGAACCTGCTAGCCTACATTTGTTGGTGGAAAGTCCGACAGTAAATGTTCGATGGAGCATACACACGGACTTTACGTCAGCAAGCTCACATCCAACATTTCCCATCTGAAAATCCTACTGTGTGTACGCGGCATTACACTTACAAATTTCCAGAGCCTCTTGGAAGCTTCAAGACCCTGGGTGCTTTATTTTGGAAATCCCATCTTTATCTAAGGCACCTTGGCTTTCAGCCCCCACACCTCACCCAGTGTGATGGGTTTCCTCATTGACTAAAATAGCCCTGGAAAAATGCAAAATATGTAATGCAGGCCCCTGAATTTGAATATGAATTTACGTAGGTTAGAATAGGGGCACTTTCACACTGGCGTGCTTCAAAAATGCCTATGCGTTAATGGAGCACTTTTGCTGCACTTTTTAAAAGGACATGCATCAAAAATGCTTAGTGGTAGTGTTTTTGAGCCTCTTTTGAGCTGCTTCCCATTCACTGTTTATGGTGTGTGTGTTTTTTTTTTTGGTTTTTTTTTAGCACCCCAAGCATGCTTCAAAGATTCTGCAAGCAGGATTTTTTTGACCACAAGGAAAGTGCACCACCCCAGTGTGAAAACATTCATTGATTTTAAAGAGAAGCTCTTTTCTTGAGCTTTTTGAATTGTTTAGAATGCTGGGTGTCCAGTGCACCCCTGTACCTTTAGAACCCTTTCACACTGGGGCACTTTGCAAGCGCTACAGTGCTAAAAATAGTGCCTACAAAGTGCTCTGAAAGAGCCGCTGCTGTGTCTCCAGTGTGAAAGCCCCGAGGGCTTTCAATAGGATATTTTGATTGGTTGCAGTCTGGTTGGTAAGTTGAACTGGGAATTTCTTGGGTTTTGATTTGCATTAAATTGTTTGGTGTTGACAGGGTGCCAAAAGGTGGAATCTATATTGTGGGCAGAGCCTGAAAATCTGGTGGAGATATCTGACCATTGCAATACCAAAAAGATAAAACTTTTCTAGCACCTTCTCTTGAGTAAAATAACAGTTCTTTACAAAAATGAAAAAAATAAAAAAATAAAATGGGAAATATTTGAGTTTTGCTATATGTATGCTAGCTTGCTACATTTTGCTCTACTTCAGATCATACTACTCAAAATGACAATTCATTATTTTATTATGGATCCAGTACTGGACTTGGGAAGATACTTCTCTGAAGAGGATATTTACCCAGCTATGGCAAAGAAAACTTAAATACATAAATAAATAAATCACCTACAAGTGGATGTTATCCTTGGCTAGGCAAGGGTTAAGGAAGTGGAAGCAAGTACCACTAAAAAAAATAATTATGTAACAGGAACAGGCTATGGGGGAGGAGAGGATGCTGATTACTTTCATTTTCAGGTGAAGGTCCTAAGGATGATTTTAGAAGATACATATCCTAAGATCTTACCTGATCTCTTCTCCCTCCAGCAATTTATCATAGGTGGCAATCTCAATATCCAGAGCCAGTTTGACATTCATCAGGTTCTGGTGCTCCTTCACTTGCCGGGCAACATCTTGTTTGGCTTTCTGTAGGGCTTCCTGTACTTCAGCAAGCTTTGCATTGGCATCTTTAAGGGTGGCACTACTGTTCGTCTTGGCCACAGACACATCCTGCTCCAAATTCATACACTGTAGTGCCAGAAAAGAGAATGAATGAGAATCGTATTTCAACTACTGCGAAATTGCTGCAAACATGTTATGATAAGCAGTGCGCATTTTATCCGAGATTGGTTATCTGTAGGACATAGTAGGGTTCTCAACCCCAATTTGCAAGTACCCACAGCAATTTGGAGTGAATGTACTGAAAGAGGAGAAAAGAAAATGTGCACCAAATTGGAGTTGCCCATGAGGAACAATCACAAATATTGTTTAATATTTATATAAATTAAGGAGACTCCTGAATGTTCGAAAACTTTTGCATTTTTTTCCCTTTCTTTAGTTTCTTTGCAACAACAGCTTTATCTTTTTAGGATCTGTTATCTGAAACACCTGTTGTAATTATTAATAGTAGTGTTGATTGTCTGAATTATGAAGCAAAAATACCGGCCGACCTTCGGCCCGCGTGTATGGCAGCCGGTCCGACAGAAGCCGGCCATTTGGAAGATGTCATCAGTAGATTCTTGCTGGTGGTTGTAAACACTGTTGTGTTAGCGAATAGCTGCAGGTATTAGACATGTGCAATTCATTTAGTTTAAAATCCGTTTTTTAATGAATTTTAACAAATTTGTTCATTCCGAAATATCTTAATTTTTCAATTTCTGAAATTTTTAATTTCCAAATTTCTGAATTTCAAATTCCGAATTTTCAAATTTCGGAAGTTCGAAATTTCGGAAATTGGGAAATTCAACATTTTAGAAATTCGAAATTTGGAAATTCGAAAATTTAGCAAATTTCAATTCGGAAATTCGAAATTAGGAAATTCAAGAATTTGAAATTTCATAAATTCAAAAATGCTAAAATTTGCCAATTTGAAAATCCAAACATAAGAATAAAAATCTGACAAAATTAAAAAGAATGAAAATCTAAAAATCCAAAAACCCGAAATTCTGAAATAACTAATAATCAATATTAAATTATAGGTAGTGGAATTTCCTTTCAAATTTTGCTGTTAGTGAACGTAACGAGTACAAATTCATCCGAAGTTATGAATTATCTGGAACAACGAATGCCCTATCTAAATGAATGGAACATAACAATCTAATAATAATAAATAAATAATGATAAAACCTTTTTATTATTATTTATTACTAATTTGTTCAATCCCATTTGTTTAGATGCGGCATTCGTTATTTCAGATAATTCGCATCTTTAGATAAATTTGCATTCGTTACGTTTACAAACAGCCACATTTTGAAAGGAAATAATAGTTATTATTAGTTAGTTATTATTTTGAAGTTTACTGATTTCCTCTCTTTTTTTCAGATTTACGAATTTCTGAAAATGTGGAAATTCGGAATTCGAAGATTCAAAAATTCAAAAAATTTGTAAATTCTAAATCGGAAATTTGAAAATTCAAAATGTGAAAATTTGGAAATTCGGAAATTCTAAATTTGCGAATTTCAAATTTGCACATTTTCGAATTCCTGAATTTTCAAATTTTCCGAAATTCGGAAACTCGAAATTAGAAAATTTTGAAATTCGGAAATTTTAAAATCCAAATTTTCGAATTTCTGAATTCTAGATTGTCGAATTTCCGAAAAAAGCAAAAAAAAACAAAACGCATGAAGCAAAAACTAACAAATATTTTTTTCAGTGCATGTCTAGCAGGTATTAGTGGCAGCCAGATCTATAATATAAGCAGTACCGATCCTGGATGAAGTTAACCCTTTCATGACTAAGCCTATTTTTGGAATTTGGTGTTTACAAGTTAAAATCCATATTTTTTGCTAGAAAATTACTTGGAACCCCCAAACATTATATATATTTTTTTAGCAGAGGCTCTAGAGAATAAAACGGCGATTGTTGCAATATTTTATGTCACACGGTATTTGCGCAGTGGTGTTTTAAACGCAACTTTTTGGGAAAAGGGACACTTTCATGAATAAAAAAAAAACAAAACAGTAAAATTAGCCCAATTTTTTTGCGTAATGTGAAAGATAATGTTACGCCGAGTAAATAGATACCAAACATGTCACACTTTATAATTGCGCGCACTTGTAGATTGACGACAAAGTACGGTACCTAAAAATCTCAATAGGCGACGCTTTAAAAAATTTTTACGGTTACCAGGTTAGCGTTACAGAGGAGGTCTAGTGCTAGAATTATTGCTCTCGCTCTGACGATCGCGGCGATACCTCACATGTGTGATTTGAACACCGTTTACATACGCGGGCGCGACTTCCGTATGCGTTTTCTTTGCTTCGCGAGCTCGCGGGGACGGCGGGCGCTTTGAAAATTTTTTTTTTTTTTTTTTATTTATTTTATTTATTTTAAAACGACTAAATTGTTTTAAAAAAATAAATAAAAATTTGATCACTTTTATTGCTGTCACAAGGAATGTAAACATCCCTTGTGACAGTAATAGGTGGTGACAGGTACTCTTTATGGAGGGATCGGGGGTCTAAAAGACCTCCCACCCCTCCTTTACACTTCAATGTATTCAGATCGCCGAAAACGGCGATTCTGAATACCGGATATTTTTTTAAAACCGGCGCCATTGGCAGCCGAGTAAACGGGAAGTGACGTCATGACGTCGCTTCCGTGTTTACGATGAGGAGACTGGAACGAAGCCGATTACGGCTTCGTTCCAGTTCCTCCGCAGCAGCCGGAGGCGTCGGACAGGGAATCGGTGCTCCCGATCGAGCAGGAGCACCGGTAACAGCGGCGAGAGGCGGCGGGAGGGGGGGACGTCCCCTCCCGCTCCTCCGGCATAACAGCCGAGCGGCTTTTAGCCGCATCGGTTGTTATGGCTGGAAAGCCAATCGCCCGCTGTAAAAAACGGTACCGGGATGATGCCTGCAGGTGCGGGCATCATCCCGGTATACCCCCCGGAAGCCGAGTACGCAGATCTGCGTACGCTCGGCGGGAAGGGGTTAATAGAGGTAGTTGCTGTACCCATAGGCAGTGTTCTGCCGCCTTTGAACATAGCAAATTATTCACACACAAAATTCCATGTGAATGTAGTATTAGAGGATTGGATAGGTCCTATTTTAGCTATAGATAAAGTTATTACTTACTAAAAAAAAAAATTCCCACTTATTTTGATAGCCAGTGCAATTAGGAATTATAAACCCCTCTTATACAAATACTGATCTATTGAATTGCCTTTACAAGTTTGCCACCTGCCTGAAAAAACAATCTAGAGGGGATTGTTTAAGAGTATGTTTATGCAATAGGGTCTTGTTTGCAGAAATAGCGGCCAGCACAGCCCCAGTGTATAGAGAAAACGAAATGCCTTGTTTCCAATGGTGTCAGTTAATACCACAGTGTTGCGGTGGTGTGGGCTGGTAAAAGTACTGCGTGCATTACTTCATTTTTTAGCACAGTGGGTTACGACGCAAACCACTACATTGCAACACCACTGCGGTGAATAGTACTGTAATGAAATCTCATTCAAGTTTCAGAGTTTATAAATCTCTGTAATAAATAAACAGTGTGATGCATTGGGATCAGTGCAGTAATACTTTGTCTTACAGCATACACTAACAGTCAAGTGTTTAGGACAGTTTTCTGGTGTGAGCCCTAAGCCTAGGCTCACATACAGTATGTGTGGTGACATGCATATTTGTGCGCATTCCTCAACTGCAAGCAAAATGTGCTGCTCTCAGTAGATGCGCTGGGGTGCCATTAATTCTTAATGGCACCCCCTTGCACCGGCAAAACAGCTGCTTTTTTTTCTGCAGCACCACGTGGTTCCATGTGGCGTGATTTTGAAAAAGGGTTGAAGATTTTTTTCCTCGCGTTTCCCATGGGTACATTAGCCTATTCAAAGGAAGAGGTTGTTGTACCTACGGTCCCCGCATGCACAGGTGTGAGCCTAGCTTAAGTCACCCAAATAACTCTTGCACTGCATAAAGGTTTGTAAACATGATCAAAAGTGATTGTATCCAAACAAACCCTCCAAAAATGGATTCAAAATTTATTTTCTTTCATTTAACGTACTAGATTTGGATCTGCGTTAAATAGTGACATCTTATTGGAGACACACCAATATGTTCCACTCCAGTAGACAGAAACACTCTGTTCCTGATCATCTTTCTGCCTTGACAAGATGACAATCTTCTAACATGTAAATGGAGCTCCAGCTAAAACTTTTTTTTTTTTTTTTTTTAATAAATCTTTTTTTTTGTTTCTTAATGGTGAAAAGCAGCAATTGTTTGAAGATCAATCGCTAACGTTTTTTATGCATCAATTAAAACATTAGTGTTTCCATACAAAAAAAAAATCTGTATTAATTGTATACCTAATGCCATCATCAAACATGGCCCTGTTTCTGTGGTTTATACTCTTGCTCGTAGTATCACAATTACTATTACTCATAATTATTATAATAGCGTAAATGCAACCCCCCCCCCTCCCGCCCTCAGTTTTTTCCACAAATTATATCTTCCAATTTTTTCTAAATATAAAAACTCCTATATTTCAATGCAAAACATGTGGCCTTGGCTTTGTCACAAATACATCCTCTATTAGGGTCAGTACAATCACACCTCCATAATAATGAGAAAGAGAAAATTGCGCTATTACAGTACAAAGAATCGTTATGATATATATGGTATTCCAAATTATTGAACAGCTGGAGATGAATTCACACTGCATCTGGTGACAGGCAATGGGGGCAAGTGACACACTGCATCTGGTGGCAGGAGATGTGGCAAGTGACACGCCCAGCACTCCCGCTGATTCTGCATTATGTTGAGTTGAACCACTTCATTATATATTACAATGTAACAATAGAAACAATGCGCTTCAATCATCCTGACACCATATCAACCAGGGTGCCGGGATGATTTAAGGGCCAATACCAGCCATTGCCTGGCGAAATATTGCTTACCACCGGCGTGCCCCCCCTCCACTGCTACTATGGGTTCTAGCCCCAGATCCTTTGCAGACCTAGCAACGCCCCTGCCACCACCACACAGAGGACCTCCTTCCCAGATGGCAGATCAAAAGGGCAGATGTCCTCTTTAAGAGAATAAATCCTCGGCAGGAAACAGGCATGCAAAGTGTGAAGAACAAATATTGCACAGATAGAAAACCCAGTGAATATATCTCAAATGTTTTATATATATATATATATATATATATATATATATATATATATATATATATATATACCTCAAATACACTGCCACTAACTGAATAACCTGCCTGCTTTATCTAACTCAAGCTATCTCTCTGTCCACACCAACACTACACACAGCCGCCGTGTAAGCAGCCTTATATAGTGTGGGGCGTGGACTCAGTCCCCCTGAACCATGATTGACCAAAGGCACCCTGCCTTTGGCCAATTATGGCTCTCTTAGCAGAGGGTGCTGTGATTGGCCAAGCATGCAGGTCAGGTCCATGCTATGGCCAATCATCATACAGCAATACACTACGATCTCAAAGTGCATTATGGGGCATTCCGCGGTGCTGGAATTTGCCGTGAACGCCCCATAATGTTCGCTGTTCTGCGAACGGTGAACACCTGATGTTCGAACCGAACATCAAGCTCATCCCTATTCATTACCTACAAAAGTTATCTGTTTACATTCTCTCATCACATGCCTTTTCATTAGGGATGAGCCGAACACCCACCCAGTTCGGTTTGCAGCAGAACATGCGAACAGGCAAAAAATGTGTTCGAACTCACGAACACCCTTAAAGTCTATGGGACAGGAACATGAATAATCAAAAGTGCTAATTTTAAAGGCTTATATGCAAGTTTTTGTCATAAAAAGTGTTTGGGGACCTGGGTCCTGCCCCAGGGGACATGTAAAAAAAGTTTTAAAAACTGTTTTTTTCAGGAGCATTGATTTTAATAATGCTTAAAGTGAAACAATAAAGGTGAAATATTCCTTTAAATTTTGTACCTGGGGGTGTCTATAGTATGCCTGTAAAGTGGCGCATGTTTCCCATGTTTATAACAGTCGCTGCACAAAATGAAATAATGTAAAAAAGTAATTTAAAAGTACTCGCGGCTATAATGGTTTGTTGGTCCCGGAAATACACATAAAAGTCATTGAAAAAAATCAGCATGGTATTCCCCCACAGTCCATTACCAGGCCCTTTGGGTCTGGTACGAATATTAGGGGGAACCCCGTTCCAAAATTAAAAAAAAATGGCATGTGGGTTCCCCCAAAAATCCATACCAGACCCTTATCCGAGCACGCAACCTGGCAGGCCGCAGGAAGAGGGGGGGAGGAGAGTGCCCCCCCTCCTGAACTGTACCAGGCCACATGCCCTCAACTTGGGGAGGGTGCTTTGTCCCACGAAATCCATTCATCATCTTCTCTTGCTCCGATGGACCGGAAAAAAAAAAGCCACGACCGACCTGCCTCCATGGGAGGCTCCCGCCGTATGATGTGTCTTCACAGGTGAAAGTTATTTTATAACTGAGGGCGAGGCCACGCGGTGACGTCCCCAAGTGACCCTGTTCCCCTCTGACACATGGGGACTTCCCTATGGCTTCCCTGTAGCGTCAGAGTCGGGCTGGGTCACCCGTTACGTCACCGAGGGACCCTGCCCCCCTTTGACGCCCCAGGAAAGCCATAGGGAACTCTGGGGTCTATCAATGGGGAGCGGGGTCACCCGCGGACGTCACCATTATAAAAGAACTGTCACCTGTGAAGATGCGTCATACGGCAGGTCGGTCATTTTTTCATTTTTTCTTTTTCGGACCATCGGAGCGAGAGAAGAAGAAGATGAATGGACTTTGTGGGGCATTTTTATTTATTTATTTTTAAATAAAGGACTTGTCCCAAGCCGTGTCTTGTGACTTTTTTGCAAAATGGTAGGGGTACATTTGTACCACATTACCATTTCACACGGGGGGAGGCAGGGATCTGGGGGTCCACTTGTTAAAGGGGGCTTCCAGATTCCGATAAGCCCCCCATCCGCATACCCCTACAACCACCGGGCAAGGGTTGTGGGGATGAGGCCCTTGTCCCCATCAACATGCTTTGCTTTGTTGAGGGCATGTGGCCTGGTACAGTTCAGGAGGGTGGGTGCTCTCTCATCCCTCCCTCTTTTCCTGTGGCCTGCCAGGTTGCGTGCTCGGATAAGGGTCTGGGGGGGAATTCCATGCCATTTTTTTCAATTACTTTTATGTGTATTGCCGGGACTGACAATTCATTATAGCTGCGAGTACTTTTAAATAACTTTTTTTTCCTTTAGAAATGTCATTTTGTGTAGGGACTGTTGTAAACACGGGAAACATGTGCCACTTTAGAGGCATACTATAGACACCCCCCAGGTACAAAATTTAAAGGAATATTTCACTTTTATTGTTTCACTTTAACCACTTGACCACTGAGCACTTAAACCCCCTTCCTAACCAGACCAATTTTCAGCTTTCGGTGCTCTCACACTTTGAATGACAATTACTCAGACATGCAACACTGTACCCAAATTACATTTTTGTCCTTTTTTTCACACAAATAGAGATTTCTTTTGGTGGTATTTAATCCTTGCTGGGTTTTTTTATTTTTTGCGCTATTAATCAAAAAAGACTGAAAATTAGGTAAAAAAAAAAATTATTTCTTTCTTTTAAAATGTATTGCAGAGTATTGGCGAGTATTGGCGAGTATTGGCAGAGTATTGGCGAGTATTGGCGACTATTGGCAGAGTATTGGCAGAGTATTGGCAGAGTATTGGCGGATTATTGCAGAGTATTACAGTGTTGCAGAGTATTGGCAGAGTATTGCACAGTGTTGCAGGTTATTGGCAGATTATTGCACAGTATGGGCAGAGTACTGCAGATTATTGGCACTGAGCAGCACTGTGGGCACTTCACATCCAGCCCAGAGCGCTACTGCAATCTCTCCCCCTCTCCCCCTCTCTCCTCTCACTGTACCGATCGGTACAGAGAGGGGAGGGAGGAACTGGCATCATGAGGTGATTACAAGTTTGTTTACAAGTGAGGGCTCCATAATTTGATGGAGCAATCACGTGGTAAACGGCCGCAATCAGCTGTCACAGATGTTCCCAGGTGCGCGCCCCAGGTGGTGCGCGGGAGCAAGACTCTGGGAGGACGTCCATGGAGGACATCCATGGATGCCCTCCCAGAATAAACCGACCGCACTGTAGCCGTCTTTCAGCTATGGCCCGGTCGGCCATTTAAAAAAAAAAAAATTTACATTGATACATGTCCCCTGGGGCAGGACCCAGGTCCCCAAACACTTTTTATGACAATACCATGCATATAAGCCTTTGAAATGAGCACTTCTGATTTCTTCCATAGACTTTTAAAGGGTGTTCCACGGCTTTCAAATTTGCTGCAAACACCCCAAATTGTTCGCTGTTCAAATACGTTCAACTCGGACATCGGGCTCATCCCTACTTTTCATCATGTTTGATGTGTGATATGTTATACCCCTGCATGGGTGAATGCTTGTCATGTTGCCATGATCATTACAATTAAATACTGCAGTCAGTCAGAGCCTGTGAGGAGGTAACAGGGGCCGAGTTGCGCTGTGTGTGTCTGTAGACACACGCAGCCTGGCTTGGGGAGACACGGGCTCCGTTGCCCGCTATAGCACACAACTTGGTATAGGGGCACCCACAGGAAGAAAGAGCAGAGAGTAAAGTAATTTTTTTTTTTTGTTTTTGCATAGATTCACCTATTTTAGGACAGGACAAGTTCAATTTATTGGTGATGATGAATTACTAAATAAGCTTGTTATCATTTAACAAGTAAGCTACATTTAATTGTAAGAATGTAGATGCTTTTATCCAACTTGCATCTGTCAGTTTCACAAAGATATGAAGTAAATGTGTTCGTCTTTGCTTGGAATTTTTGTTAAGACATTGCTATTTTTTTATCTTTTGGACAAGGTTATTTCAGCAGACACTTGTTAAAAAGAAGTTATATGTCACAGTTCCTCGGGCGATCTAATTTAAGTTCTTTTATGGTGGTGAGTGACAGTATAATTATGATGTGGTCCTTCCGCCACCTTTGTGATGGTTGTTAAAATAACACTGATTGAAATGCACATTAGTAAGAGATTATTACTGTACCCCCATGGGCAGAACTAAAGCACTCTATTAAATCACAGATTCGTATTTGCACAGTTAGTTTATACTTTGGTTACAAAAGAAACAGGAAAAATACAAGAAAAGATGGTTATGAGGCATCCAATTGCAGGCAACATACAGTATGCTGCTTATATAAACTTACTGTACATAAGCTTATTTTTAAGACAGGTTATAAGCCTGTGGACTGGGGCTTCCAAGGTGCAAAGGGAATACATGGAGATATAAGGTGCTTCTCCAATAAAATGATAGCAAATGATGTCTCATTAAACCAAAACAAAACAAACTGAGCTTAGTGCATAATTTGGAGTGGTGATGGAAACCCCTTCACAAAAATGGCTATTTGAATTATTTTGGACATTTTCATCTTTGGTGGTGGACTTCTGTATTTGTTTGAAATTTGTATTTTTATTTGTGTACATTGTATATGATTTATTAATTAATTGATACTTAATATTAAGAATTGAAATGATTAATGTGTTGGTCCAAATACAGTGGGTTTAGGAAAAAATCACCCCCCCCCCCATCTTTAAAGTAATCAAATTTTTTTGTTGCATTGTTTGTTGCGGCCTGAAATGATCACAGACACAGTTTTTGTTTCAACCAGCTGCATTTACGCAACTTTTAACATCCAAGTGAAAGATACAACACCAACTTGTCAAAAATAAATAAATAATGATTTGGAAAAAAAGATCACCCCCTCCTAAAAATGACGTGTAAACTTGTAAACAGTGTGACATAAAACATTGCAACAACCACCATATTATTATCTAGGGTCTCTACTAAAAAAATATATATAATGTTTGGGGGTTCTAAGTAATTTTCTAGCAAAAAAAAAAAAGATTTTAACTTGAAACCAACAAATGTCAGAAAAAGGTTTAGTGTTTAAGAGGTTTAACTTTCCTCACTTCCTCACACAAAGTATTTTCCTTTGACAAATTGTTGCAATGTTTAGACTTAGTTCCACTGCTAAAGAATGTTGTGATTCTTGGCAGACTGCCTGTTTTTTTTCTTCCATTCTTTTGACGACTGTGGCTTCAGAAGAGCAGAGAAAATTCTTTGCATAGCCAGAATGGTGAAAAACTTTTGTCAAGATAGCAACGTGGAAAAAAAATCACGATAACGATTCTTGACGATTAATCGCACATTTCAGTCTCTGGTAATTCAACCGAAGCAAACAATCAACTATGGGTGGCAAGACACTGTCAATGGAATCTCCGGGATAAAGGTGTGGACAGGCACAAGTCATGAGATGGATATACATTTTTTTTGAAAGGATATATCAATGACTAGAAGCACAGTGAAGACTATTATTAAAAAGTGGAAGGTATTTGGTACACTCCAGACCCTCCCTGGATCAGGACGTTGCTCCAAACTGGATGAAAGAACCAGGAGGAAACTTGTCAGAGAGACTACCAAGAGGCTTACAGCAACTCTGAAGCAGTTGCAGTAATCTGACAAAAAAAGGTCACTGTGTTCATGTGACAACGATATCACACATTCTCCACAAATGTGGCTTGCATGGGAGGGTTGCAAGAAAAATGAAACCCCTCAAGAAAGGGCCACATGCATTCATGACTGAGCTTTGCTAAAACACACCTTGAAGAGTCTGAGGTCACATGGAAAAATGTGTTATAGTCAGATGAGACTAAAACTGAATTATTTGGCCACAACACCAAACAATATGTCTGGTGGAAATCCAATACAGCTCACCATCCATATAACCCCATTCCTACAGTAAAACATGGAGGTGGTAATATCCTGTTATGGGGGTGTTTCTCTGCAGCAGGGACTGGAACACTTGTCAGGATAGAAGAACAAATGGATGAGGCAAAATGCCATCAAATTATTGGAAAATCTGCTGCCCTCTGCAAGAAGGTTGTCAATGGCAAGAAGGTTTACCTTCCAACATGACAATGACCTAAAGCACAAAGCAAAAATTACCACACAGTGGTTGAAGGAGAAAAAGGTGAATGTCCTTGCATGGCTTAGTCAGAGCCCAGACTTAAACCTCACTGAAAATTTATGAAATTCTGCAGTCCACAAACGGTCCTCATTAAATTTCTTTTTTTGCAATTTTTTTTTTTATTAGTTTTGTATAGTATATAAATAAAAAAATAAAAAAATAAAAAAAAACACACCTCACCACGCAGTACGGGAATCATAAACAGCATAACATAACACCCCCCCCCCCCCCCCCCCATCCAGGTTCACCACCCCCTAAGAAAATTCATCCTCCTGGATGCAAGGTCCCCAGAACAGTAGGGGTGCATGTACCAACATCACATTAAAGACATTAACTTAGCAAGTGTACAGTTCTCATAGTGTCATGAGTCCAGCAATCATTTCCACATACAGCCATTGAAACAGCAGGCAGTCCCCAAATAATCCCAGCAGGGATGCAGGAACGACAGAGCCCTATACTCCAATATCCATGCCCAGGCAGATCTCCCATTCCAGCTCAGTGAAGTCTATATAGTCATTAGGCTACAGAAAGATCACTGTCCAAGCAAATTTTCCAAATGTTGTCAAATTTCCTTGGACATCCTCTGCTCAGGTATGTTGCTCTATAGAACTGAATAACATTGTTTGCAAACCCTTTCCAGTATGATAGTGAGGAAGTTGCAGTTTTTTTCCAACAAAGGATCAGTGCCTTACATGCATAAAACAACAACAACAACATGCTAAGTAAGGTACGTTGGGCTCAAGTAGGTGCCAAGCCCTCCACCCAGGGCCGCTGATAAGCCAGTACAACTGGCCCTGTTATACCGGGCCCGGCCACCAGGGGGCCCGAGCAATCTGAATAGATTGTAGAAGAAAGAAAAAAAAAGTCTTTCTCCAACTCCCCCCACGCTCCTCCCTCAGCAGCTGTTCAACTGCTCTCAATGAGCACTCACTCGGGCTACACTTCTCAGAGGCAGAAATGTGGAGCCTGACTGTGAGATCTTGTAGTTTGAGTGGGTGGGAGGGGGTGTGGCTGGCTTGGAGGATGATCGTTCTTGGCTTCTTCTGGTGTGCACACATGAGCTGCATTATGGTGGCAGTGGATCTGGATTCTCAGGGGACTGCAGGTTAGCCCAGTCACATTAACTGCAATGTAAAGTCTAATGTCTGCTTTTCATGTAGCACAGCAGTCCTGACTGTGAGGAATTGGGTTTTATACTGCACTGCCATATTTCTCACAGAAGTGCTGCATGAAAAAGGAGATGCCATCAATGTCAGCAAACCCCACTTTTTTTCTATTTAAATCACTGGATCACACCATTCCTGGAGCTGAATCGCACAGGAACGCACTGTGTGTTCATGTGCAATTCACATGCAGGTCTGTTCAGTGCAATTTCAAGCTCATTCATTTTGAATGGGCTAAAATTGCAATGCATCAAAAGTAGTGCAAAAAGTAGTGTATCTAGTGTAGTGTATGCACGACTTTTCATTGACACCTGGTGCAGATCACAAAAGCAGTGCATTATTGCGTGCAGGTTGAATTTTACAGGAATCCACAGCACATTTCTTCGCAATTCAGATGCAGCCATGGCGTGAACCGCTCCCTTAGACATATTACTTCGGACAGTGCAGTTATGAATGCAGCACAGTATCATCTGCATCCTACACACAGTCATCTTAGACTAACCACACCTAATAATTAAGTGTAATTTAAACCATGTCCATTTTCCAGCTCCGTGTAGCGCATATTTTTAAATTAGCCATGCCCACAATTTAGCCTGTATTTATACCCTGGCCCCTCTATAGGGGCGGGGCCAGGGGTAGGGCTGAAGGGGGGACCAGGGGTGGGGCTGAAGGGGGCCCCTTCAGGTAGGCTGTACGGAGCCCCATGATTTCTATCAGCAGCCCTGCCTCCACCAAGCTAAGTAAGTATGTCGCCACCATCAAGGGCACAGGTATAGATGTAATCTCCCTTATACAGCGCCCAACGTCAGACCAAAACTCCTTGACCACCTGGCAATGCCAAAAGACGTGACTAGAATTGTCCAGGGACAGTAAGCCAGGCCAACATTCAGCCGATATAGCCGGGTACATTTTATGATGTGTGTAATACATCCTGTGCAGGAATTTAAATTGAATTAATCAATCTCTAGAGGAAACTAAGGCCGCGTACACACGGGCGGACTGTCTGTCCAACTTAGTCCGCTGAAACACATTTCAGCGGACAGTCCGCTCGTGTGTGGGCTTGAGCGGACTTTTTCAGCGGACAGTCTGGCGGACTAAGTCTTTCGGAATGTTGGAAATACTGTCCGCTGGACTCGCATTTCGGCGGACAATCCGCCCGTGTGTGTGCCAGTCCGCCCTACTTTTGAAATGAGCGGACTTTTCCCGCCCGGAGAAAAGTCTGCTCATTTCGAGCGGGTATTCAGGTAGGCGGGGCCCGCGACGGAGATGCCGCTGACCCCTCCGCCTGGTATGGACTTAAAGGGGAACCCCAACGCCGAAAAAAATCGCCGTAGGGGTCCCCCCTAAGTCCACAACAGACCCTTGTCCGAGCACGCTACCCGGCCGGCCAGGAAAGGGGGGCGAGCGAGCGCCCCCCCCTCCTGAGCCGTACCAGGCCGCGTGCCCTCAACATGGGGGGTGCCTTGGGGAAGGGGGGGCCGCGCGGCCCCCCCAGCCCAAAGCACCTTGTCCCCATGTTGATGAGGACAAGGGCCTCTTCCCGACAACCCTGGCCGTTGGTTATCGGGGTCTGCGGGCGGGGTGCTTATCGGAATCCGGGAGCCCCCTTTAATAAGGGGGCCCCCGGATACCGGCCCCCCACCCTATGTGAATGAGTATGGGGTACAATGTACCCCTACCCATTCACCTGTAAAATAAAAGTACCATCTTCGGGGGTCTTCTCGCCGGACTCCTCCGCTATCTTCATGTAGCTCTTTTGCTAGCGGAGGAGTCCGGCTTTCTTCCGCGCCGCCGGCCTCTTCTCCCGACTTCGGGGGTCTTGTCCCCCTCTTCGGTTCTTCTGTCACCGCCGCCGTCGCCGCCGCCTTCCGTTCTTCTTCTTCTTCTTCTTCTTCTTCTTCTCCAGGAGATGTTGCCTCGACGATCTCTCCGGCCACAATGCCAGGGACGCACTGCGCGGCCACTTATATAGGGACAATGGGGCGGTGTCACATGGCTTTATGTCACATGGGTTGGTCACATGGTGACCCCGCCCCCTTACGATGTCATAGTCCCCATGTGACATCAACCCATGTGACCAACCCATGTGACATAAAGCCATGTGACACCGCCCCATTGTCCCTATATAAGTGGCAGCGGAGTGCGTCCCTGGCATTAAGGCCGGAGAGAGCGTCGTGTCAACATCTCCTGGAGAAGAAGAACAAGAAGAACAAGAACGGAAGGCGGCGGCGACAGAAGACCGGGCCACCGCCTGTAAAAGAGCGGTGGCCCGGCAGAAGAACCGAAGAGGGGGACAAGACCCCCGAAGTCGGGAGAAGAGGCCGGCGGCGAGGAAGAAAGCCGGACTCCTCCGCTAGCAAAAGAGCTACAAGAAGATAGCGGAGGAGTCCGGCGAGAAGACCCCCGAAGACGGAAGACCCCCGAAGCTGTGCAATAAAATATTTTATCTCGTGTGTTGTGTTTTTTTTGGTACTTTTATTTTACAGGTGAATGGGTAGGGGTACATTGTACCCCATACTCATTCACATAGGGTGGGGGGCCGGTATCCGGGGGCCCCCTTATTAAAGGGGGCTCCCGGATTCCGATAAGCCCCCCGCCCGCAGACCCCGACAACCAACGGCCAGGGTTGTCGGGAAGAGGCCCTTGTCCTCATCAACATGGGGACAAGGTGCTTTGGGGTGGGGGGGCCGCGCGGCCCCCCTTCCCCAAGGCACCCCCCCATGTTGAGGGCACGCGGTCTGGTACGGCTCAGGAGGGGGGGCGCTCGCTCGCCCCCCTTTCCTGGCCGGCCGGGTAGCGTGCTCGGACAAGGGTCTGTTGTGGACTTGGGGGGGACCCCCACGCCGATTTTTTTCGGCGTTGGGGTTCCCCTTTAAGTCCATACCAGGCGGCGGGGTCAGCGACGTCTCCTTCACGGGCCCCGCCTACCTGGAGACGCGCTCGAAATGAGCGGACTTTCCTCCGCATGTGTGGGCGAGTCCGTTCATTTCAAAAGTAGGGCGGATAGTATGGCGGACTTAGTCCGCCGTATTGGTCCGCTCAAAAAGTGCCGTGTGTGGGCAAGTCCGTTCATTCCAAAGTATGATGGACTGTCCGACGGACTAAGTTGGCCAGACAGTCCGCCCGTGTGTACGCGGCTTAATGCCCTGTACACATGGTCGGACATTCGGACCACAAAATCCATCTGATTTTTTCCAACAGATTTTGGCTGAAACGTGCGTTGCATACACACGGTCGGACAAAGTTGTTGAAAAATCATATCGTTCGGAAGGAGGTGACGTTCGTTGCATACAACGGGACTACGTAGAAGCTAGTAGCCAATAGCTTTGGTCTCGTAATTTAATCTGAGCATGCGTGGCACTTTGTCCGTTGGAATTCTCTACAAACGTTCAGAAAAAGTCTGATCGGATTTTGTTGTCGGAAAATTTGAGATCCAGCTCTCAAACTTTTTCCGTTGGAAACTTAGATGGAAAAAGTCTGATAGAGCCCAAACACGATTGGATTTTCTAACAGCATAATCCGATTGGATCTTTTCCGTCTGAATTTCCGACTGTGTGTACAGGGCATTAGTGAGTGGAGGGAACATATTGTCCCACACTTCTCCACCCATATCTGGGACCACTTCCACCCACTGCTCCCTGCATTTGATCACTGACGGAGGCGACACAGGAAACAGCTCCTTATATAATTCAACGTTAATTTCATGGAGTCATCCAAGAGAACATTCTTGGATGAATTCAAAATTGGTCACCATCAAATTTAACTAAACTTGAGTAGTTGCAAAGTCTAGAGGTGCAAAATTAGTATAGACCTATCCCAACAAACTAAAGGCTCTAATTAAAGCAAAAGATGGCTCAACAAAAGGGGGTGATCCTTTTTCCAACCCAGTGATTCTGTTTTTGAATAAAAAAAAAAAGAATTTCTAGCATGTTGGTGTTATATCTTTCATTTGGATGTTATAAGTTGCACCTAGTAAATACAGCTGGATAAAACAAAAACTGTCTGTCTTAATTTCAGGCTACAAAGCAACAAAATGTGGTTGGGTTATTCTTTTCTATACCCATTGTAAGGTGACACTTCAGAGTCACACCGTGTTGTGATTAAGATGCATTGAGTGCACTTTAGTTGACTTATGTTGACATTTATTTTAATGCAATTGTGTTATGATGGGTTTTATTGCATTGCAAATCATTGTGCTGCATTTAAATGCAGCATGTTCTAGTAAATTAATGCAGTGCATTGGTCTGAACTGGGCCTATTGGACCAATGGATTTCAGCTTGTCATTGTGTTGGACCTGTGGTAAGCAACACAGCCCAATGGACATGGCATGGCTAGGTCCTATATGTGGAGCCTGATTGCTGAATCAGCCTCTGGTTTCATTTACATTTTGGCTCCTCCATCAGTGAGGCCTCCCTGCTATAATTCCAAAGTCTCTCTAAAATGATTGAAAAATCCCACAGGAACAGTGGAAAACCATCATAATGGCTGCAGTGGGTGTGAAACCCCAAGAATTGCAATTCAAATATCTCAGCTTGGTTTATGTAAAACATATTCTTTTTAGTTTTGTATAGAGCGAGGAACGGTTAGAACTTCTGTCAAGGCTTGTATTGCTTTCTGTATCCCCCCACTGAAGAGATTCACCCACTCTTTTAAATTGAAAATTACAGCTGTTACTGGAACAGAAATAAAGGAGAAGGCGTTAAATTAGGACACATTTTGGTGACAGAATATCTCACTTGGAAGAGATTTTCTTTGGCTTCCGGCTGTGGCTTTGGAAAAGTACGTGAAGAGGAATCTTTCCAAATCCATCCCTGACTCTCTCCAAATCTAAAAAAATGTTTTTGCTACAGATACACATTAAATTGTTGAGTTGTTTTAACATTAGTTCAGCTAAGAATTGCTGCAATCTTGGCTTTCTAGACCTCAAAGTACAGTATATTTTTCAGCATAGTTTTATCATAATTCATAATACGTACAGCAAACACTGCCCTTTACTCCAAAAATTTACCTGGGTTTTAATGCTTAAGATATCTGACTGCAGGCGCTGGATCTGACTGTTGAGCTGGGTAATGTGGCTGCGGCTGTTTTCCAACTCGGTTTCATAGCGTCCAGCTTGGAGTACTCCTTGCTTTAACTAAATGAAAGGAACACAATGGTGATGTTTCATTGTTATCAAGTACAATAAGACCTCTCTATAGATTGATGGGTATGACTTTCTGTTTAACTAATGTCTATTTTGTAAAAGCATAATTATTTGCATAAAGCTCATCTCTGCAGTATACATTATCAATATATCAATTCTATGACATGTCAATCATTATGTCCAATGGTAAGCCCTTGTACACACGGTCGGAGAATCTGTCGGAATGAGTCTTATCGGACCGTGTCGTCAGATAATCCGACTGTGTGTGGTATGCATCAGACTGATTCCATCCGAATCTCCGTCCGACCCAATTTTCCAACATGTTGAAAATATTTCCTGACCAACTGGGCCGGACGGACCTAATCCGATCATCTGTAGAGCATTTTCATCGGACCAAGTGCCACGCATGCTCAGATCAAATTCCTACATCAAAGCTATTGGCTACTAGCCTGAATGTAGTCCCATCGTAATGAAATTACGTCATCACGTTCTGAAAGATCGGATTTTTCGCCAACTTGGCCCGACCGTGTGTATGCAACAGTTTCGGACACAATCCGTCGGACTAAATCCGACGGGCAAAATCCAACGGATTTGGTTGGCAAAATCTCCGACCGTGTGTACAGGGGCTAAGACTTCTGATGTATCACAAAGGTGATGATGTCAATTCTCTGGTGATTTTGTTAAACAATCCGTTGATTGCTTGCACATGTTATTATAATATTTTTTAGTCAACAATTAAAGTGCCAGAAAGAACTACAGGCCGTGCCATGTTTTTTTTATTTTGATGTTTCAGAGTCTTTCATCCATCTTTGCCCGTAGAAACCCAACACTCTATAGTGCAATGCTTTGAAAATACTAAATGGAATCAAGTCACACTTTTCACTTCCCACATAAACTGAATTTCACATGGGGAATGTCTGGATGTAGAGCGGTGGAGACACGGTGGAGACATTTGGGGATTGAGCAAAGTAAGATCTCACTACTTACAGAACACAATAAGGCAACGGGGGGGCATTCTTTCATTCGTTCATTTCACAGGTGGAAGTTTTTTTTTTTGCTGCCTCCGTCCCTGTTAGTGAGATTTTCTGTACCACTGAGACTTAGTCAAGAACAAAGCCTCTAACCCCTCTCCAGTCTGTCCTATCCAAGTTACTGTTATTTATTTATTTTTTTTAACTTTCAAACTCTCAGGTCCTGTAATTATTTGGTGCATGCCCATTTATTCCATGCTCCTGCCAGGTCCACGCCAAGCCACAATCGTACTGCAGCAAACTCTGCCAGCAGGTCCTGTAGTTATTTTGTGCATGCCAATGTATTCCTATAGAGAGGTGGTCTAGCATGTATCCCAAATGTAAAACTTTCCTTAGGAATTAATGGGATTTTTCTGATGATGAATGATATCTTATTGCGTATGTGACTCTTTGCAGGTACAGACGGTAGGAGAACTTTTCCATTTCTACCTATCTTATTATTATTGTTTAAGAATATTTATTAATGTTTAATATACTATTGCTTAAGAATTTAATATAACATGGGGCATAATTTAATTTTATAATGATTCAATACAAATGCAGTGACCGTTATATATTTATATATCTACCTTTTTCTGGGACAGAGCCCTTGCTTCTTCTCGACTTTTTGCTGCAATACTTTCATATCGTTCCTTTATCTCTTGTACAAATTTTTCAAATTTCAAAGGACAGCTGCTGTCCATGTTCAACAGCACTGATATGTCTCCAGACTCCGCCATCACTTCTTTCAGCTCCTAGGACAAAAAGGGACACAATTAATGGATTCTTACTTTTTTTGAACAGTGTTGGTTTTACATTCCAACCGTATGTGCCATGCTCTTGTAGTGGAGGTGTTACCCAAAATAACTAATTAGGTGGTAGCTTTAAAGCAAAATTCCAGGCAACAACATTTTAACCTTCTGGTAATCACTATATATCCACCTTACCTTTGTAGGGGAAGTGTGTTCCTTGTGTTTGCTTTCGTTACTTGAAAAAAATACTCATTTTATTGCTGACCACCAAACTGATTCGAAGGATGAACAAAAAGCTTTACATTCGCTTTGCTGATGATTGTCAATGGCCAAAGGTTTCGATACTGCTAGATTTTGTCTTTCTAGCATCCAAACTAAAAGGGACAACTCTCCAGCTTACTCTAACATCCTTTGAATTCTCTTGCAAGGCTGCCACACTCCCGAGGATCCAGGTGTCTACCTTATATGAACTTTTAGTTACTCCAACACACAAACTTCCCTGCATGACCCAATGGGAATGAGATTTGGAAAGTACCTTAGAGCAAGAAGTAGCTAAAAATCTGGCTAAAGTATCTCTTAACACAACCTTGGTAGAATCCAATTACAAAATGCCGTTAAGGTGGTACATGGTCCCTACCAAAGTTGATAAAACATGTCCACAAGACTCCTCTTCTTGCTTTAGGCAATGTTTATAACTGGGAACCATGTGTCACATTTGGTGGCAATGCCCCCAAATCACTAGATTTTGAATAAGGATCTTCACTCTAATACACTCAGTAATGGAGGTGTACGTCTGCAGAAGATCTGAAATTGCCTTTTTTCGGAAACTAGACCGCAAAAAATGTATATCATACATTATCATGGCTGCTAGAATTGCCATTGCTAGGTGTTGGATCTCATTTGAATACGTTATTCAAAAACTAAGCCGGATAATGATTAACTATTAACTTTTGGGTACCCTCAATAATGCCCAAAGTTTGAAAAGTCCTGGAAGCCTTTGCCGCAGCACCTGGAGAGAATCTGGTGAGGCCTGGGGATCTTGCTCACATCTTTTTTACCTTTGTCCTTTCTCTAACCTTCTTCTTGTCTCCCAGTTTGCTCTACCTCCTTCTTCCTTCTTTTGGGTGGCCAAGTAAAATTTCTACTTGATGGTAATTTGTTTTTGTTTAGGGATTTGGTGCAAGTAAAACAGCAGATGAGAATTTTGAAAAAGAAAGATGAACCTGCTTTTTCCTCTAGCATTCTAGCAACTGTTAAAATGGTACTGTATTTCTCATCTGTGCGCTAATTGAATGCTCTGTCTTTGCTATATTAGTAATCCCATGAAGGTAATCTGTACGCAAGCGTCTGTTTACTTTTTCCCCCTCGTGGGGGCTCTGTTCTGTTAAACGAATAAAAACTCAATAAAAATATTGGAATTTAAAAATGGCCAAAGTTCAGCCTTTAGATCTTCAATGCTATTGCTTCCCAACAAGGCTGGATAAAAGGAGACAAGAAAACCTGTCATTATAGAAGCAGACCTCTCCGCATATACTTTTGTGTGTTTTCTTTGTCATCTGTCTTCCATGTTTTATCTACGCAGGCCTGTTTCTCAATTATGACCTACTTTAATCTCAAGGAAACAGTGCTGCTGTTGCTTTCAGCAGAAACAACCATAGCTAGGGACTAGCTGAGAATTAAGTGAACCAGTGGTGTACCTAGCATAACTTGTACTCACTAAACACCCCCCCCCCCCCACCCACACAATAAATCAAAATTAATTATTAGTAATAATCATGAAATTAGATGTCATGCATGCTGGGGTGGGAATAGAATTGTCCAGTGGAGAGCGGACAGCAGCAGCTGTGAGTACAGTTGCAATTTTATGTGGAGATACTGAACTTAAGCTGCTATAGATGAGTAGAATTTCGAACAAAAATTCTTAGGAAAAGAGTGTTCTAAGAAAGTTTGTTCATTTTTCTAATGAGCATTCATTTTTGACCATAGTAATGAGGAAATTTGAAGGGGCAAGCTGAAAAGTTTTTCTTGAATGACATTTCTAACAGAGTATGTGGTTTAATTTGTAAGTCCATTCATTCCAAATCAAATGTAAAAACAAATTAAGTCTTTCAAAAAGACATTTGAATGTTTTTTAGAGAATGTTCTAAAAATTGTCGTACCAATTTTCCTAATACTTTTTGTTCGAAATTCTGTCCATCTATGGCCAGCCAACATTAGCATATCAATCTGTCCAATGTGCAGAAGCTCAGGAATGCTATCTCCTGCATAGTTAACAACTTACAATTTAAAAATATTCAAGAGGTATGCCTCGAAGGGATCAAGAAGAATAATCTATGGCACATAGAATGCCTCCTGCCTAAGCCCTTGTACACACGGGCGGACATTCCGACAACCAAATCCGTCGGATTTTGTCCGACGGATTTTGTCCGAAACTGTTGCATACACACAGTCGGACAAAGTTGTCAGAAAATCTGATCGTACTTAACGTGATGACCTTATTTCGTTAGGACGAGACTACATTCAGGCTAGTAGCCAATAGCTTTGGTCTAGGAATTTGATCTGAGCATGCGTGGCACTTTGTCCGATCGGAATTCGCTACACACAATCGGACAAAGTCCGATCGGATCATGTTGTCGGAAAATTTTATAGCCCAGCTGGAAAACTTGGTCCGTCGGATACTCCGACGGAAACAGTCCGATGGAGCCCACACACTGTCAGATTATCCGACAACATGGTCCTATCAGACATTGTCCATCGGAATGTCCGACCATGTGTACAAGGGCTAGCACCTGGAAAACTGGAAAATAAAGTGGGTTTCACTTTATAGTATATAGCTTGTAGTGTGGGAGAAAATAAGCCCCATCATTGGTGGCAGTGATATTAATGTTCAACATTTGTGTAAGTGGTCACAATAATCCAAGCTTCATTGGTTGTCAGAGGCAGTAATGTTAAACTTCCTTAGCACTGGTGGCCAGTAGAAGGCTGTAATTATTACCCCCTTCCAGCATTAGTGGTCAGTGGCATGCCCGAGCTGTAATAATAACTGCCCTCCCCATTGCATTTGTGGTCAGTGGCAGGCTGTGACATTACAATAACCCCCCCCCAAGCATTAGTGTTCAGTGGCTTACTTACCTGCATCGCACGACTGTTGGGAAGAGATCACTCCACCTGATGGTTCTGGCTTTTTTCGGTGTCTGGTGCTGGAGTGCAGCAAGTGTTACTGCACTCAACACACTACTGCAACTCAACAGGGGGCGCGCTAGGGCACTTTCTCATCACTTTGTTGGAACTGAAGTACAAACTAGCTGACAATGCAAGGTTCTTGGCAGGCAGTGAATTAGTTTGCTGGTGTATTGTAACATGCTTGGAAACAGCATAATTTTCATGCTGCTGATAGCCCAGTACTTCTATTGTGGGTGGGGGTGGCACTCAAAAATTAAATGCTTTCAGTGACACCTTTACTTCCATATTTCTTTTTACAGGAGGATACATTTTTTTTTTAGTTGCTGGCCTACTCTACTGAAATAATAATGATGTACTGTATACATTTTTTTTATGTTTTACTTAACAGTGTACTTGGGATATTGGGTGTCTGATTCAATGAGACGAGGATCAAAACATGGCTAAAATGCTAAATAAATATTTCTGTCACTAAAAAGTAAAAAGAAAAAATCCATGTAGATGGAATAGGATACTTACAGTACATGTGGATGGATGAGGTTACATGCATTTCGCTAAAGACTTTTTGGGAAAAGAAAATACAGCATGGCTGTTATTTGTTTCCTATTCACTAGAGCAGGAAAACAAAAAAGCTCTTGGAATTTAGTTGAATTCTTGTTGTACCAAACAGAAGACATACATAAAACTAGCTGTGAATCTCCTGTATCCTGTAACCCTATAGCTTTGCCTTCTAATTATGGACTGGTGTGACTAACGGAATTATGACTATGATTTCTAAAGGGCAGTCAGTTGTAGACATGTAGACAGACATAAGATAAGTGGGGATATTCTAGAGCAGGAATCTTCAAACTACGGCCCTCCAGCTGTTGTGGAATTACACATCCCATGAGGCATTGTAAAACTCTGACATTCACAGACATGACTAGGCATGATGGGAATTGTAGTTCCTGAACAACTGGAGCGCTATAGTTTGAAGACCCCTGTGCTAGAGCATGTGTCAATACAAGGACCGTGGGTCGACTCTGGCCCACCAGGTCATTTCATGGAAGCCCTTGCACGTCTCTGGCAGCTGCAGCACCCAAGCTTCTCCTGCTCCACTTTGTCTCAGCAGTCAGCAGCAGAGAAGAGGACAGACGTCCTCCACCAGATCATGAACTTCTCCGTGCAGCCACAAGGAGGCTTTTCTTTTTGTCCCCCTCCCCATCTCAGCAGTAGGAGGCAGAGAGGATAACAGAACTCTTACAGATCCTGTGCCTCTCTGAGCAGGCGTAGCACCCCCTTGTCTTCGCCTCCCCTAGTCACATTCAGCAGACTCCTGCAGCTTACTCTAGCCCTCCTCTGGTCCTCCTCCAGACCCTGCACTCTCTGCTTCCCAGCTCTGCCCCAGCTCCTTCCCAGAAGCAGCACAAGGTAAAGGGGGGTGGGGGTCACTGTGATGTAAGGTTTGAGGCTCTTGATTTCTGATGGTGGGGAGGCTCTTGACATCTGATGTAAGTGGCAATGGGGTGCTGTGGACATTTAGGCATTTATAATGTTGATGTGGCCCACAATGAAGTTGAGTTTAACACCCCTGGTGTAGTGGGAGAAATGCAATAGAATCCTCAGTGACTGTCTACAGAAAGCAACAGAAATGAAAATACAGCCAGGCATATGCAGTATAGAAATGCAAAGTGGAGGAGATCATAGCATACACTCTGAGTTTTGTTCAGGGGCAGAACACAAGAAAAGGACAAGGTAAGGTTACAGACACATAGAATTTAGGAAACATTTCTATTTACCTGCTCATAGACATTGGTCAGCAGCTCTATAATTCCCTTCAGGTGACCATGTTTTACTTCGAGTTCAGTTTTGTCCAAACTACAAGCATCTACGTCCTGTAAAATAAGAAATGTAAGCAGATTATAAAAATCACCCTTTTAAATTAGCCATAATACTATTTACAATACTACAGACCACTTCATCTTTATAGGCTTATAGCCAGGTTGGTATTGTGCTTTTGGTACACGGCAGTACGTTTTTTGCTTAGATGACAGACACAGATAAAAACAATAGTACTTTCCATATGATATAAACTAACTACACATTTGGGTGACTTGGATGAGCGATCTATTGTTGCTCCATGAAAGAGGCCCTGTAATAGCCTTCTAGATCACCTGCTGTACAGTGGAACCTTGGTTTACGAGTAACGTGGTAAACAAACATTTTGAAAGACGAGCAACTTTTTTTCTGACTTAGCTTGAATCCTGCTCGTTTTGCTAGACAACACTTGCAAACTAATGGGGTGTGCAGTACCACATTTGGCCAGAGATGTGGGATCGCTGGGGACACTCGGAACAGTTCGGAGCCATTTGGAAATACTCAAAAACACTTGGAAATACTCGTAAACACTCAGAAATACTCAGTTCCCGAGCATTTCCGAGTTCAGCCGAGCTGTCCCCGAGTATTTCCGAGGCTCTCCGGCGCCCCCCACCTCTGGCCATATGCAGTATTGCATGTAATAAAAGTCAATGTGGAGCAAATTATCTTAGTTTCCATTGACTTTTATGGGGAAACTTGCTTTGATATGCGAGTGCTTTGGATTACAAGCATTTTCCTGGAACGGATTATGCTCGTAATCCAAGGTTTCACTGTATATCTCTAGCATTTTTTTAAGGCTTTTAGGGATGGGCAAATGTGCCCATATTTGTCTTGTGGGGGTTTGTCATCTGTCTATTGTGTTAGTCCAGGCCATAAATGGTTGCTGAACCGGCCAAGATTTGAGCCATGTATGGGAAAGGCTGAATGTACCCAATAATAATTAAATATAATAAATGTGGCGCTAACTCAAATAAAGTGCTATAATAAACAAAGTCAATATTCACATAATCAATTAATGCACATATATGAATTTTGGATTGTTATTTCACTGCTTTTGTATTACCATACCTCCATATACTATGGACAGCATGGTCAACTGTTGACTTGGCGCCATCCACAGGCAGTTTAACTCTTCAATAAGACAGGTGTTGATTGCAATGCAATATTACTTCAAATACTTATAGTACAAAGGATGTTGTTCCTTTACGTTGAAGTGCAAATAGGCAATGACTTTCCGAAGTCCTGTATATGTAAAATGCAGATACACAGGGAACCTTAATAACAACAGGGAGAATCTAGCTTCTACCAACAGGAAAGATGGACAAAGCTAGAAGCCAATTCACATAAATGTAGTGGCCCAAAACCACCCCTACAGAAGGCAAATATCAAACAAAGACAGCCTGATACAGTTACACAGAAAACAATACACATAATTGGGGCAGAATATTATCTGCTTGAAATCTTTAGATTTCGCTATAACCCAGTAAAATAGATAAAGTATGACTTATCCCTGGACATAATGTAGCACCCTCTAGTGTGTGCTAGAAGTAAGTGTAGGCAAACCATACTATGACTCACATTTAAGCTGGTGGTGAGTCTTATGCCCCGTACACACGTTCCGATTATCGGACCACAAAAGTCGCTTTCGGACAGATCGTTCGATAATCTGATCGTTAGTACGCAGCTTTCGACAGCCGATCACGACAGTCCGTCCAACTAAATCCGAAGGAACAAACAGGAAAACTTTGGTCAGATGACAGCCCATCGTACGACAGTCGTGTAGTCAGTACAGTATGCGTCCGATAAAAGTCATTAGACAAACACCACGCATGATCGGAAACATGAAAATAAACCAGAAGGACACACAGGTCACACGTTTTTGACATCATTTAAAATACGTAGCTACGCACGACGGAAGATTTTTCCAGAATCGTACGACAAAAGTGTTACACACATTTTGCACTGTTGTATTCAATCTTAGTTGTATACAACAAAATGTGAACGATCGGTCTTAAGATAATCGGAACGTGTGTACAGGGCATTAATTGTGTCAGGCTTAATTAAAGGTCAGGTCTGAATGACTCATCTCAGCAGCTCTCTGGTGCCTCCCCCTGTTTCCAGAATGTTGAATAACTTTCTGAAAGATAGTGGGTGGAGACTAGGAGCTGAGCAGCCCATTTGGAGGTCTCTGGCCAATCCCCGAGTGTGGGCTTGGCAGGGAGCCTTTAAACACTGATGAGTCATGCCAGTGGGGTGAAAGATGGAGATACAGTGTTGAGGAGGCTGTCAGTGGCCCTCAGGGATGCCCCTTAGTCTGGGGGGGGGGGGGGTGTCCTGCTGTGGGCCAGGGCTCGGGTGTTGGAAGAATCCTGATAAAACACAGAGGAGGAATTCTTCCTGGAGGCAGGGGAGCAAGAGAGGACAGAGTGAGTAGTCAACACTGTTGGGACTAACAAGGGGGGAGACTGTCATATGTAGCCAGTCTCCCTTGAAGACAGCGGTGTGCCTACGTCTTCAGTCCTTTCCCGGAGAGATTTTCTGAGAGTCAGCTAGGTCGCCTGGTGAAGAGTCAGCCAGATGAGCTGGTGTAGACAGACAGCCGGAAAGGGTGATGAAAGGGGCAGATTCAGCCAGGTTGGTTGGATTAGTGGCCACAGGGAAGAAGTTATATTCTGTTTCACTATATCAGAGATACACTCAAGAGGGCTGTGTCAGGTCACCTTGAGGCGAGGTGACAGATGCACCCCGTAGAGCGTAGAGATCAGGAGTGCACCACATGGTTGTGGACCCTACGGCTGACTGCTGCAGACGGGGGACAGATCCCACTGGGGTTAGAGCGTAAGATTCCCTGGGGCGCGGAGTCTAAGAGCCAGCAGGTTTTCACCAGCGCCTTGAGTGGTGAGGATGGACTTGGCTGCAACTGGCTCCAGGTCGCGACCCCCAGGGTCCCCCAGCTTACACCCACAGTAGGCAACAGGAGGATAGGGATGGTGAGGGACAAAGCCAAGGTCGGGGCCACAAGCAGACGGGAATAGTCAGGGATACGCCAAAAGGTCAGGATCGCAGGCAAACAGGGATAGTCAAAGACACGCCAAAGTCGGTTAACGGAACAACAGAAGAGCACACAGCAGGTAACAGGAAGCTAACACACAATGGTTGATCAGCAGGGATGGCCTAGCTCCCTGATAGGAGCTAGGGTGGAGCCATGCCAGAGGATGGATTACAAAAGCAGACAGGTGAGGGTCGGCAGGTCTCTAGATGAACACATGGGAACAGGTAAGCAGACAAACTATAGCATAATCATGACAGGCTGTGAGTTCCTGCCTGTAATGGGCTCTTGCTAAATCTGACTGGGAGCCTGTCAGATCATCTCAAGAGTGATTCAGCTGGCAAAAGCAAGTTTCCGTGCAGGAGGAAAGAAGAGCAGAGACTGTATATAGGGAGTTGTCCCTGAAGTTATTGAAATCAAGTGGGCACCCCATAACCTCCCACCCCTATCCAAGTTATTAACCCTCTAATGAATAATAAAAAATAAATAAACATGGACTGTTCTCCGACTCTGGATGCTTGTGAAGATTTGGTGTGCTTGGCTGTGCAGGAGTGGGGGATCCCTTTCATCTGCCAGTCTTAGGGGGGTAGTGCTACAATAAAAAACAAACATGAGAGGAAAAACATGCACAAGCCTGAAAACATCAGAAACTGGGATCATTTTGATATCTCTTCAAGTCAAAGCATTAAGTCACTTACCTATGGATGCAAAGCATGCGTAACCATTTAGAGGTAGACGTGGAAAAGCCTCTCTTGTTGATCTTAAAGTGATTGTAAAGGCAGAAGGTTTTTATTTTTATTTTATCTTAATGCATTCTATGCATTAAGATAAAAAACCTTCTGTGTGTAGCAGCCACCCTTATACTTACCTGAGCCTATCTCTATCAATCGATGTTGCACGAGAGACTCGGCTGCCCAGGACCTCTCCTCCTGATTAGCTGAGACAACAGTGTTGCCCCATTGGCTCCTGCTGCTGTCAATAAAAGTCAGTGAGCCAGAGAGAGAGGGGGCAGGGCCTATCCGTGGCTCCATGTCTGAACTGACAAATGGAGCTGCAGATGTCCCATAGCAAGAGACTTTAGTATCACTATCAGGAACTCCAGATGATTCTGTCCTCCAGAGGCTCTGCTTTAAAGCGTTTGTTAAAGCAGTGTTCCACCTTCAAATTTTTTTGCAAACACTGTAGCTGCTGGCTTTTAAAAAGGACACTTACCTGTCCAGGGAGCCAGTGATGCCCCCCCCCCCCCCCAAGGCTGATTCATCCATCGGATCGGGTGCAGGTGCCGCCATTCTAATTAAGGGAAACAGGCAGTGGAGCCTTGCGGCTCCACTGCCCATTTCCTACTGTGCATGCGTGAGTCGCGTGGCACTTTGTGAATGGCCAGCTGGATGTCTTCTGGGACACTCACATGTCCCAGAAGACATCGGGTTGGCTCACCGAAGAAGAGGATATGACGTCCTGCACCGCATACTGGATGGATCGGAAGTACAGGCTGTAATTCATAAAGAGGTAACAGGGAAAAAAAATGTTTTAACTAGTCAAAAACAAGCGGTGGAGAGGTGGTCTTTCATTTAAGACCACCTCTCAAAAGTGGGTGGAACTCCACTTTAACCCCCCAAAAAATGGACCCTGCTCCTTTAAAGCATGTTATATGACACAGTGCTTGTCCTGTGTCATTTGGCCCCCTGTAACACCTAAAAACCTGGTCGATCCTGCCAGTTTCTCCCCACCCCTCTATAAACTGACCACGGTGTATCATGGCTGCTTAGCCCTGACACCATGGTCAATTTACCTGCCTCTGTCATCAGCAGCCTGCTATCTGCTCTCCTCTCTTCCCCTGTGTCCTCTTCCTCCCTCCCCTCTCTGTCTGTGTGTGAGCCGCCCCTCCACCCTCCTGCTGCTCTCATAACACTAACCTGTATACACCATCAGCACTGCCTCCTATTTCAGGGTCCCCCTCTGTGAATGATTAATAACTATGCATGCTGTAAAGCTGAGACCAGCATGACCAGCCAGCTCTCTCCTCCTCCCCTCCAGACTCACATCAGCAGAGGAATCTCAACCCAGCCTGCTGCATCTCTCAGAGGAGGAAAGGAGAAAGCTGGACAGTCATGTGATCGCAATCTCAGCAGTGAAATTAGGTATTTGCAGCATTTATTTTTTTAAATCACACACAGAGGGGGCTTCTGCAATAAGAGGGGCTGCTGATAGTGTATACAGGTTAGAGTGGCTTAACAACCACTTAAAGCCTGTGGAGAATGCTCTGATTTGAAGACTGGGGTAGAAGACTTGGATGCATTTTTTAGGTCCCTAACTGCTAGCAAGACTCTTGGCTGCTTGAGCTATTAGTCATAAGTCAGAGACAGGCAGTAATATGGAGTCAAGTCTTTTGGGTTTTCATTGTGACTCATAAGTCAGAGACAGGCAGTAATATGGAGTCAAGTCTTTGGGGTTTTCATTGTGACTCTTCATGTGAAGTCACATTATTGTTTGCAGTTGCCAGGTGTAGTTAGGGTTGTCACCTGGATTTACCGGGACAGTTTGGGTTTTGAATCATGTGTCCAGGTTTCAAGCAGACTGAAACCTGGACACATTATTCAGACCGGGCTGTGGCTCCCCATGTAACCAAGATAGTCGCACACAAATCTGTTGCTGTCCGGGAGCTGCGGACGACTGTCTGGGGGCAGGTTCGACATCTCTGGGATGCAGGGTGATGATGTCAGCAAGAGCAATTTGGTCACACCCACTGTTCGCTGCAGCAGGCTATATGCATTGCAGTAATACTCTCCTTGGGGCACTCAAAGGTGCCCCAGGCCACTAAAGTGTTCGGGTTTGGCTTGAAGAAAAGGTAGCAACCCTAGGTATAGTTCCATCAATAAAAGGACTAGCATGAGGTTGCAGCTTTTCAGTGAATATACACCGAAAGAGATAGTGGTTTAGAGTCACTAGTTACACAGTCCATGAAATGATGAATGCTAGTATTGTTGTACATGATCTTGGCATTGGTAAAATTAGAATCGCGCTAACCTGTGGCTACAAATGAAGAAACCATAAATGTGTTGCTCAAAATATGCAAATCAATCAAGATACAGTAAAAAAAAAAATGTGAAAACTAAGTTGCATACATGAATGTGCATATCAACCTAAAATACAATATAAATAACGTATATGTATGAATGAATAATATATCATAAACACTTGTAAAACATAGTAAAGAGTGCAAATGGTGAAATAATAAACAAAAATTCAGTTCATATCTGGTCAGACAGCCTGTGAAAAAAAGTGTCACAACCACCCGTGCCGAAATCAGAAGTAAAGTCCATCAATTGCTAAGGTGTATCTTCAACCAATCATAAACGTGTGTGTTCCATAACCACTATACAGGGAGTCACTCTTTACCAAATAGCCATGATCCCCCACTACAGAGGACCGAGAAAAGCGTATACTCAAGGCACAGCTGTAACTATAGAGCGCATCAGAGCCGTTTGTTTGCTTGCTAGCACCTCTTCAGATCATCTCATTAGTAGATCTGTGGACACTAACTGAAAGTTCAACTGTCAGTAGTATTTTGAGATGTTTCACGGACACTGTTGTAAGGTGATTCTCTGAAGTAGACTTGTTTGCTCACAGGAAGTCTCATTATCAGAGTGGGTATCTCTTTTAAATTTCCGTAGCACACTTTTTGAGAGATGAGGGCAATGTGTTGGGTTCTGTCAGAGTTAGATTTACAAGTGTGCCATTGTCTCCCACAGCCCCCTGCCTGTAAATGACCCTGCCATATGTTCTCTCAAAGGAAATTACTGTATAAACTACTGTGATGATGCACATTTCCCAAGAAAGAATACAGTATTCTAAAAGTTGTGAAAAAACATATGCAGCCTGTTATCACTGTAGTGTATATGGATACAACAGGCTGTAAAGAGGCTGTCCTTGTTCTTCCTTAGGGTAGCTACTAGCTAGGTCTTCAAAACACAACTGCATTGATATCTGAAGGTGCTGATATTTTGGCTTGTTCAAGAAACCTGATTCATTTTTTATCTCTTTCTGTAATGTGCCATTTTGGAAATTAATTCATCAGACAGTCATCATTATTACTTTTGAAATAAGAAATCAGGTGATCTATAAGGTGTTTTTTTACTGGTAAATCATGCAAATATCAGATTAGTATGCCAACTGTGCAGAGCTTTACCTTAAATCCTTCACATTTAAAATCCTATTAAATTTTCATGTAAAAGTTAAAGGGAAACTTCTCCCAAATGGAGACGTTAGTCTCTTCTGCCTCCTTCCCCCAACCTCACACATTTAGATTATTTTTTTGCGGGGGAGCAGGTGGGTGCTTGGGGGTGCTAAATCCAGGGTGAGCAGCAAGCTGTGAAGCAGGAAGGATTCACAGCCAGCTATCCACAGTTAACCAGCATCGGGGACCTGAGAACTGGTGAAGAACCAGGTCGGGTGAAGATGGTACTGGATCCTTGGACAGGTGACCGTGACCGTCTGTTTATTACAACTCAGCAGCTGCAGTTTTTGTAGCTGCTGACTATGCATTTTTGCATAATTGACTGAAGCTCCCCTTTAATGTGAAAGAAAACAAAAGGTTTGCAAGGACTGATACAGAAAGGTCACTGATTACACATATATAGCAGCAGTCCTTTCTACAGTGTCCTGGTGAGGGACAGACTTAAACATTGTTGCAGCTACATACAACAGAAAGTAAGGTTGGCCATACACATGGAAAATTTCAGGCAATTTTAACCACTTTCAATTGACCTGGAACTGAACATACAATCCAAAGTGGATGCCTAAAAACAAGCAATCTACCATCCACAAATTTACCAGTAATTGATCGAACCAGGCTACAAATTAACAGCTTCAGTACAGGTTTTTTAAAAATCTTTGGAAACTAGAAAAACTATGGCAAAGTCACTGAAAGCAAATAGTTAGATCAAGGCAATTTTAATGCTATGCCCTTGAGGCCAATCGAAACCCCTAATTTCAATATTCAAAAGCTTGACATTTTCATTCCAACTTGATAAAAAATGGTTAAAATTTCCAGAAAATTGCTGTGCTTATGGCCAGTTTTGAACTTTGCAATCTATGCTGTATTTGCAGATAGAAGTTTCATACTGGATTACGGTGCAGATCTGGGAGAAATATACAACGCACGTTTCTAGTAAAGCTTTGTACACACAGGCAGAAAATTGGCTGATTCGGCAGGAACCGGCAGAAGCCAGTCTCGCTTTTGTCGAATGGGTATGCTGGAAAACCAGCATGCTGCATCCGATCAGTGCTGGTAGCCAGTGAGTTCTGGTGGAGGGGCAGCCCCCCCCTTTCAGAACATAAAAGCACAGTGGGTGAGATTGGCGCACTAACATCACTTGTACGATGATCTCTCTTTTTTATGTTCGACCCGCTTGATTCGAAAAAAAAAAACTTCTGGTGTGTACTTTGCACTTTTTGTGGGTTTAGGCTCACATTACTATAAAATTAGATATATTTATAACCACCACATATCTTTTCATTAAGTATATACACACTCGCGGAAAAAACTTTGGGGTGTTCTTTATTGCATACATGTTAAACACCTTTTTTTTATTTCTAATTCATTTTATTTTATTCTTCTCCTATAATAGGCATATAGTACTGTGCAGCTCAATTAAAAATATCTAGAGTATAATATATGCGTCCATAGAATAGGTAGCGCCACTGACCCCAACTTAGTATAGACTTTTGTATGTAAGGCTCCGATAGGGGAGCTTTATTTTTAGGGGAGGCTGCAACCTAGGGGGGTTTGGACCTAAGCACAGCCTTCTGTAAATATTTTAAAAAAAATTGTTCCTCTGTTATCAGCATTAGTCACTTCTAAAAAGTGTTCCCGACACACAAGATAAATTTGGGTTGGAGAGGGAGCTCAACAAACAGCTTGTCTGTTCACAACACGGTTCTTCTGGTGTGTGAAGGGTGGTGTGTTCCTTTCCTTCAGTCAGCTCTCACACACTGTAACTGCAGCCTCTCCGCCCCTCCTCTGTAATACCTACAGATCAAGAAGGATTTTAACACTTTTCTGCCCTTTTGAAGGGGTGCAGGGAAGAGAGGGCTGCAGATAAACAAGTAAAGCTTATGTAGGATGATTTATTTCATATCTGTGTATCTAATCTGAAGGTGTGCACTTTCTGGGTATATGTGAAAGTTTACAACCACTTTAGGAACGTACATGCTTCTTTTGCTTAAGTGATATTTACTTTTCCAGAGTTCAGCTTTAAACCGGCTAATATTTTTTTACATTTGTGTGATCATTTGAAAACAAAAGGTACTCCATGCTTTGTCTTTTATCATATCCTCATTTGAATTGAATGCAAATAATTGTTAGATAAACTTTAATGTTACACTTTTTGATGTTCAAATGGATTTCTACTACAAACAGTACTTACATCTGCTAGTCAGGTACCTCCGAATAATAGCTATTGAGGATCCTTGTGCTCACTTCTTTCCACTAGAATTCCTAAAATTAGATTTTAGCACTCTTATGCCCCATACACACGGTCGGATTTTCTTAAAGAAAATGTCCGATGGGAGCTTTTTGTTGGAAATTCCAACTGTGAGTAGGCTCCATCGGCATTTCCGACACACAAAATTTGAGATCTGGATCTCAAATTTTCCGACAACAAAATCTGTTGTCGGAAATTTCAATCGTGTGTACATAATTCCGAAGCACAAAGTTCCACGCATGCTCGGAATCAAGCAGAAAAGCCGCACTGGCTATTGAACTTAATTTTTCTCGGCTCGACGTAGGTGTTGTATGTCACCGCGTTCTTGATGTTTGCAATTTCCGACCAACTTTGTGTGACCATGTGTATGCAAGACAAGTTTGAGCCAACATCAGTCGGAAAAAATCCATGGGTTTTGTTGCCGGAATGTTCGATCAATGTCCAATCGTGTGTACGGGGCATTAATGTAAATTCCATAGTTTTTTTCCTGTTAAAGCAAAATTTTGCCATGGTCTGCCTAACAAAGAATTGGCACACTTTCATACAAATTGCACTTATTCTTTTTTTCCCCCTACACTCATCTAACAGAGCGCACCTTCCCTGTCTAAAGATGTTTACTAACTGAGATGTGATGCCTGATGTCTCTGTGGATTGTTTAAATCCCACACCTACGCAGTGGGGCTCCATAAACCTCTATGGTGCTCCTCTACCTCCAGCTCCCAGCAAGGATGTGCAGAGAGACAATGTAAACAATCCCTAGAGGCCACAGGCCTGAGATCTTGGCAAGAATGCATCTATGGAAAAGGTGAGCTCTGTTAGGTCAGCGGAGTGGGGCCGAAAAATATATATGTATTTTGTATCAAACTTTGTTACCAAAAACAAACAACCAACCAAAAATCCGGCTGCTTACATTATCGCTAAGGGACCATGTAGTCTCCTGTGAAGGAAGATGTACATGGGAAGTACTATTCCCAGGAAGTACTAAGCACCGGCATTAAATTCACCTCAGGAAACTCTGCCAAAAAATAACTGAAAGGCAAGCAGAGGGCGATCTAATTGGTTTAAACTCAAAGATTAACAAAATCTTGCTTACTTATTGGGTTTTACTAGCATCACCCATGTGAATAATGTCAGATACAGTATTGATTTATCTCTTTCTTATTCAAGGTTGTTTGAGTAGAATGTTGAGCGTGTAATTGCTGCTAAATATCCTTAGCATGTCCATCAATCAGCAAGCAGGTGGAGGGGATGGGTGCGCAAGTAAAAGCATTCAGGCATTTATAAGAATTATTAGTAAAACTTCTACATTTATTGATGCCTTGGAATTTGTCAAATAATATGATCGGATAAGGGTCTGGTATGGAGTTTGGGGGGGGGTGGTTTTTTGGGCCTGCAACAGGGGTACCTCTCCCACAGAGTCATTGTGTTCTCCCGATGGGAGGGTGGGGAAAGCCACCCCCCACCTGGAGAAGACAGTAATAATCCAGAAGGCTGGTTGTACCCAAGTTGATCGATCGCTCGACTTGGGTACCTTCAGTATGCCCATACATGCTTCAAATTTTGTCCAGGTTCCTGCTGAACCAGGCAAGATTTGAACCATCTATGGCTGGCTTTAGGTGAGAGAAGGAACAAGGGAAGACAAATATTATCAGATTAAACTTCAGAATTAAATCCAAGTCCTGCCTAGGTTCAGTGCTACATGGTTTTTAAGCTGTATCTCTGCGACCCCTAATCTTTGATTCTGACTTACCTGACCTTTGTTATTGACTCTCTTTCTGTCTGGTCTGCCCTTGGATTTTCTTTGTCTGCCATTGATTGCTGAATACCTCCATTACTGAATTCAGCCTGGACTTCTGACCAAGATTTTGCTCACTGGCTTTGTATCTAATTGCAGTTGCGGAACTTTAAGGGTTGCAGCAGTCGCACTTGCGACTGGGCCCTGGTGTTCTGTGGGGGCCGAAAGACCCAACATCTCCCCTGCACTTCTTACTGTCAGTTTGGGATGCAGTGGGGGGAGTGGGAAGTGATGATCGGCAGCTCTATGGTAGATCTCCCTGGGGCTAGTAGTTCTCCTCCTGAGTATATACAGTGGAGAGGGGAGGGGCTCTGACCCGGGCAGGTATCAGTTCACTCTTCAGTGTACAAGTGAGTCACTCTGCTTCTACACTGTTGCTGATATATGCTCGGTTGAGAGGTCCCTCTTCTCTCCACTATATACACTGGGGAGGAGAACTACTAGCCCCATGGAGACTGCATGGTCCACGGGCACCATAGAGCGGCTGATCGCCCCTTCCCACCTCATCCCAGGTGGGGGTACAGAGTTTGCTGGGGGTTGGAGGTACACAGACAGTGGAGACAAGCCAAGTGCCATCAAATCATTCTCTGTAGTTATAAACTTTTGTACCATCACCCCTTCCCTTTAGAATGTAAGCTCTATGAGCAGGGCCCTCCTGTCTGGGGACCCTGATGTAAGGGTGCTCTCTGGGGACCCTGATGTAAAGGGGGGGCTCTCTGGGGACCCTGATGTAAGGGGGGGCTCTCTGGGGACCCTGATGTAAGGGGGGGTCTCTCTGGGAACCCTGATGTAATAAGGGGAGGCTCTTTGGGGACCCTGATGTAAGGGGAGGCTCTTTGGGGACCCTGATTTAAGTAGGGAGGCTCTCCAGGGAGCACTGATGTAAGGAGGGGCTCTCTGGGGACCCTGATGCAAGGGGGGGCTCTCTGGGGACCCTGATGTAAGGGGAGGCTCTCTGGGGACCCTGATGCAATGAGGGAGGCTCTGGGGACCCTGATGTAAGGAGGGATCCACACTCAGATATGCACAGTGCTGACCTCTGCATGTTCCTGGCCTTGGTTCTGCCTATCTGTAACTGACTCAAACCTGCGCTGTACTTCTGTAAATCTGATAGCAGTGCTCCTGTGTTCCAATCACCAGATATTGCACCTTAACACTTGTGCCATTCTATCACCCATTCAGTCGCTATCTTCGTTTCCAAGGCTGCTCAGAAGGGAATTGTGCAAAAGGCCACCTTTGTCACCTCAGCTCCTCATACAGGTAGATAACACACTACAAAATTATTTGGGTCAAGCTTTAACAATTTAACGAGTTTCAGCTTCTCTTATAAGGTTAAAAAGTCTCTTGGGGACTAGTTTTAAATGACTTTGAGAAAACAAACTGGGAACAAAAGATCAGTTTGTGCCAGTTCCTCCTTATGTCCTTTTAATTTGTACATTGGCTACTCTGTATAAAAGTTTTCTGGTACTCAGACAGCCCATGTGCTAGCAGTGACTTGTTAAACAGGTTTTGCAGCTTTGTCAGGATTAATACAATAATATTGCAATAATATTGGCAGTACAATTCAATGAAATATCTTTCAAACACCTTGTACGCCAGTGCAGAGTGATAGCTTGGTAGCCATTTAGAGATTGCAGCTGTTTTGTGTTTGCCTTTTCTGGTAGTAGTAGTAGTAGTAGTAGTAGTAGTAGTAGTAGTAGTAATAGTAGAAGTAGTAGTGCTTGTTCTCTACTCAAAGTGGGTTGGCTGCATCTACATACTCTCCAGATATGTTAGATTTGGTGGATGAGGTAGGCTCATACCTGTGAATTTCCCCCTAGTTAAGGTTGGTAAAGGTAGCATGAGATATTGTCCAAAGCAACCAATCAGATGGTAACTTTAACAAGTAATCCTATATGTTCACTCTCATCAGACTATTTGCTATGAACAGCTCCTTTGACCTCAATAAAAAAGAAAAACATACAACTCACCTTCTACTGCACTTCCTCTACCCTCTCATAGCACACAGCATAGACATTCGTCCTCTTATAAGACATGATTGTACAATGCCAAAACTTATTTTATTAGGAGCTACAACTAAGAGCCTAACAAGCTGGAACGTCTTAGCAGGTTGCCCTGTATGTTTCTATGCTGATCTAATAAAAGATGTTTTGGATGAGTCAACGGATGCTGGATACTCTCGTTATAACAAAACTTGTATTAGATACACAACATCACTCTTACCTTCTTCAGTCCTACAAATGCATATTCCATGTCTGTGCGTAGATTGAACTCATCTTCATACCTAGGGAAGACAGATGGTATAATATGAGATGTACAGGCTAGTTGCCCTATGGTGATATATTGGTGGGCTAGGGATTCATTTAATTTTGGGCTATGTGAAGTAGAATGTAAGACTGGCACACTTTGTTAGAAAGGTGGTGTAGCTATTCCAGCTGGACCCTGATGAAAAAGTAGGGATGTCCTGGATAATGTATAATGATATCAGCACCATGTCAGCTGTTATGGCTTATTTTACTGAAAGGTCCTGCTGCAGCCTCTGTTCTGATACAACGGGCATCCTTTAGTACACTCTTATTATTATTATACAGGATTTATATAGTGTAAAAACCAACATATAGCGCCTACAGTTTCCGCAGCGTTTTACAACTTGAGGGCAGACAGCACAGTTCCAATACAATTTAATACATGGAGCATAATTGCTCTTAGTACTTTTATGAAGAGAGAACTGACCATATGATTTTTTAAACAGCTTTTCTTTTTTTTTAAACATAAGTTTTAAACAGCTTTTTAACAAACAGCTTTTAAAATTTTTTGGTTGTCTGTTTTTCCCTACTGTGCAGATATGTAAAAACATCTACCTTGGCTTTTTATAGAATACTTGCCCAACAGTTTTACTTGGTGTGCACTGAATAAAGGATGTGCATTTACTAATGTATGAGAGGAGAATCTATATTTTTTTGCATGTTGTTGGAAAGCTGGTTCCAATTAGAACATTCAAAAGTCCTTTTAATGGAAACATTCATACCCAAGAAACTAAAATGTAATTGTAGTAAATGCTGGCAAGCAAGCTATTCTTGATTTAGTGACTCTTCTGAAATAAAATGCATCAAAAGCAATGTTCTTCTGCATGTACACCGAGCCATGCATGTGCAGCTTAATATACAGTACATTCTTGATATGCCTTAGTGTGGAGATAAGCCAGCTCTGTGCCATGTCTAACTGTTACCACATCTAGGGACGTCTATTAAGGTAGCCGAAGATGTCAAACCCAGAAGACGCCAGGTGAAGATGGAAGTGTTAGCAAGGGGGCTCATATTGTTGGAAGAGGAAAGTATAGCAGAGTTTAGCTCCACTATAATTTGTTGTTATCTTGCATGTTCGTTATAAAAAAAATCAAGGCGATCTTATAGGGCAGGTTTAAGCCTCTCTTCTGGCAGCCTGTCAAACTCTATGGGAGGCTGGCCATTGATGTTCCTGGACAGGGCTGGATAGTGCACTGAGCTGAAAGTATGTAAGTTTAGGGTAATATGCACCCTTGGCTAATTACCTTGAATTTAGGTAGCCTCGTCAGTGTGCATGTGGCTTTAGGGTGGTTAGACAGTTATTTATGAACTAAACAACAAAGCTGGGCCTATACTAGCAAAATTTAATTTGAACACTCATGCAGAAATTCTGAACCGTCAGAGCATTCAATTTTGCTTTCACGGGGTCATTAGTTAACTCAATAGATTTTGTGTTTAGAACATGCATCTTACAATACAGTGGTGTGAAAAAGTGTTTGCCCCCTTCCTCATTTCCTGTTCCTTTGCATGTTTGTCACACTTAAGTGTTTCGGAACATCAAACCAATTTAAACAATAGTCAAGGACAACACAAGTAAACACAAAATGCAATTTGTAAATGAAGGTGTTTATTATTAAAGGTGAAAAAAAATCCAAACCATCATGGCCCTGTGTGAAAAAGTGATTGCCCCCTAAACCTAATAACTGGTTGGGCCACCCTTAGCAGCAACAACTGCAACCAAGCGTTTGCGATAACGTGCAATGAGGCTTTTACAGCGTCCTGGAGGAATTTTGGCCCACTCATCTTTGCAGAATTGTCCTAATTCAGTTACATTAGAGGGTTTTCGAGCATGAACGGCCTTTTTAAGGTCATACCACAACATCTCAATAGGATTCAGGTCAGGGCTTTGGCTAGGCCACTCCAAAGTCTTCATTTTGTTTTTCTTCAACCATTCGGTGGTGGACTTGCTGGTGTGTTTAAGATCATTGTCCTGCTGCAGAACCCAAGTTCGTTTCAGCTTGAGTACACGAACAGATGGTCGGACATTCTCCTTCAGGATCTCTTGGTAGACAGCAGAATTCATAGTTCCTTTTATCACGGCAAGTCTTCCAGGTCCTGAAGCAGCAAAACAGCCCCAGACCATCACACTACCACCACCATATTTTACTGTTGGTATAATGTTCTTTTTATGAAATGCAGTGTTCCTTCTACGCCAGATATACTTGGACACAACCTTCCAAAGAGTTCCACTTTTGTCTCATCGGTCCACAGAATGTTGTCCCAAAAGTCTTGGGGATCATCAAGATGTGTTGTGGAGAAATTGAGACGAGCTTTGATGTTCTTTTTGCTCAGCAGTGGTTTTCTCCTTGGAACTCTGCCATGCAGGCCATTTTTGCCCAGTCTTTTCCTGATGGTGGAGGCATGAACGCTGACCTTAACTGAGGCAAGTGAGGCCTGCAGTTCCTTGGACGTTGTTGTGGGGTCTTTTGTGACCTCTTGGAAGAATCGTCGCTGCGCTCTTGGGGTAATTTTGGGCGGCCGGCCACTCCTGGGAAGGTTCACCGCTGTTCCATGTCTTCGCCATTTGTGGATAATGGCTCTCACTGTGGTTCGCTGGATTCCCAAAGCTTTGGAAATGGCTTTATAACCCTTTCCAGACTGATAGATCTCAATTACTTTCTTTCTCAATTGTTCCTGAATTTCTTTGGGTCTCGGCATGATGTGTAGCTTTTAAGGATCTTCTGGTGGACCTTACTGTGTCAAGCAGCTCCTATTTAAGTGATGCCTTGATTGTGAACAGGTGTGGCAATATTCAGGCCTGGGTGTGGCTAGAGAAATTGAACTCAGGTGTGGACAACCACAGTTATAGTATGTTTTAACAAGGGGGGCAATCACTTTTTCACACAGGGCCATGATGGTTTGGATTTTTTTTCACCTTTAATAATAAACACCTTCATTTACAAATTGCATTTTGTGTTTACTTGTGTTGTCCTTGACTATTGTTTAAATTGGTTTGATGTTCCGAAACACTTAAGTGTGACAAACATGCAAAGGAACAGGAAATGAGGAAGGGGGCACACACTTTTTCACACCACTGTATGTATGATTCCATTAGAAAATTGAGCAAAGATTCTGAAAACAAAAACAAAAATTAACACATTTTTTACGAGCGTGTGGTTAGCTTTATGGTACCTATACATTTTTTGATTGCTTGGGGGAGGTTCTCTGTCTATAGAAATCCCTGGAGACAAAGTTGGCTAACTGTTTCCAGGGCATCAATCAAATAGATTGAGAAATCTGCTCTGCTGCTTACAACCTAACGGGGTAAAGTTGCTGCATAAACCCCTTATGTAAAAGTGTCCATACCTTTTTTAGACCATTACTCACTGAACTATGCAATAGAATACTTATTTCTGGTTTTACATGCACAGCATGGGAGCCTAGTGGAAGCACTGCGAATCTGAAGCACAGAAGTTTGAATACATATCTATATTGTTTCTTTCAGCTACTCCAGGTTCCCACAGTCTAAAAAACATACTGGTTAGATATGATGTGACTGTCTTCTAGCCAGAATGACTCTAGTGCGTATGTATGTTTGTCTTTGTATGACTGTAGCAGGGGCCTTAGGTTGTAAGCTCTTGTAAGGAGGGGTCTGATGGGACTGGTTTCTACACTCTTGGACCTGATACAATGCAGTTTTGTTAATCTGCTGACATTACTCCAGTGTTCCACCTGAAAAAACTAGGATACAAATATCTACATACCAATGATTGTTTCTCAAGGTACCAGGTCATTCTTATACAAGGACTAACGTCCAAAACGCATAGGCTGTTTTGCAACTTTGTACATGTATACTTAATCAAGAAATACTATGTTGGATGTCATCCTGAGTGCCGATCATCCCTCTCCTTACTCTGGTACGTTGGAGATGTCATCAGCCTCAAGGTCTGGGCACCGGGCAGAGCTTTAATGTGGGAAGGTTGTAGCACCTATACACCTGTCTTTCTTAGATGTTTATGACAATGTTTTTTCAAGATTTTTCTGTTAGTTTCATGATGGACTAAATCCTGTGCATTAGTAAAATTATGCGGGATCAGGTACAAAAGTACAGGATTTGTATGCTTTCTATGGTATGCCATTTTCATCTCTGAAATTTGATTTGACCACCTGAGGGACCTCTTCTCGAGTCAGAAAGCAGTCAAATAAATCCCCTGTGCCATGCTAGTGACTATACATAACATGCCATCTCCAGAAGTAGTGCCAATTGGTTACATTCTCTATAAGGAAGCATGAATAATTCTATGTTCATTCTAAAGCAATGGTATAATTATCATCATTATACAAATTAGTGTAAAAATTAAAAAGCTAGCACTCTTATTATAGAGTGAGTAACACAGCTGTTTATAAATACATGATATGATTATGGTTATTATGTTAATAATGGAAATTTAGATTAAAATAATATTTCATTCAGGACTTAATATTCATTTCAAAACCAGCTCCTCCCATTAATTTGGTATTTTCACATAGAAGATTCACCAGTTAGAAGTTATATATAACTAATACACCATGAATCACCTAAGTATAATTATAACAGAATAAATATTAACACACTTTCTAATTACAAGCAATACTCACCCTAAACACTGCAATTACATTTATTAACATTTTACCTTGGAACAAAGCCAAAGCCATACTTGCCTTCCTTACCAAGTTTCATCCAACAATCAGCTACTTTAGGTATCAGAAGCACTAGGCCACATTACCCGTAGCTGTAAAGTTGTTGCTGGAGTTCATTAAAATGAGCTTCATATTGTTTATTGTTGATGTACTCATCAGTGTAAAGCCCCATACACACTATCAGATTTTCTGCAGATTTTTGTCTTCAGATTTACCAAAACCATGTAGCGCAAGGGCCTGCCTGATTGCATACAAACTGAAACTCCTAAGGTTGGACCTCATATTATATGGTTTTGGTAAATCTGAAGGAAGAAAATCAGCAGAAAATCTGATAGTGTGTACGGGGCTTTAGGGTCCTTTCACACGGGCTTGTCCGCTTGTTTAGCGAGGGATCGATCTGCTGATCCCTGCTGAGCAGATGGACGACAGGTCCGTCTCCACCCACTGTGCTGAAATGGACCTGTCAGAGTCCCGCTTTCCTCTATGGGGAGATCGGATGAAAACAGACCGCCTGTCCGTTTTCTTCTGATCCACCAGACAGATGGAAAATAGGGTCACCATCCGTCTGGATTTCACGGACAGGATCGGATCAGATAGCAGCATGATGTCTGCCGGGATTCACCAAGCGTTTGGAAGTCAGGCAGAATGGCGATCTATCTATGTAAACAAGGCAGTTTGCCGTTCTGTGACAAGGGAAGGCAGTGATCTTGTCTTCCTGCTAAGCAGGGACATCGATCTCTGCCTTGCCACAGTGAAAACACTCCCCACACAGTTAGAAAACACTCACAGGGAACACATTTAACCCTTTGATTGCCCCTGATGTTAACCCCTTCCCTGCCAGCGTTATTAGTACAGCTACAGCGCATATTGTTTTTAGCACTGATCTCTGTATTAGTGTCACTGGTCTCCAAAAAGTGTCAAAAGCGTCAGTTAGGTGTCCGATTTGTCGCAGTCCTGCTATAAGTCGCTGATCGCAGCTATTACTTGTAAAAAAAATAAAAAAATTAAAAAATTCTAAAAATATATCCCATAGCTTGTAGACGCTATAACTTTTGTGCAAACCAATCAATATACACTTATTGGGAACTTTTTATACCAAAAATATGTAGCAGCTTACATATTGGCCTAAATTGATGAAGAAATTTGATTTATTACATTTTTATTGGGCATGTTTTATAGCAGGAAGTAAAAAATACTTTTTCAAAATTGTCAGTCTTTTTTTTGTTTATGAAAAAAATAAAAACCCGCAGAGGGGATCAAATAACACCAAAAGAAGGCTTTATTTGTGGGGAAAAAAATGACATACATATTATTTGGGTACAGCGTTGTGCGAGCACGCAATTGTTGGTCAAATTAACGCAGTGTCTGTGCGAATTTAATTCAGAAACAAAGATAAGGGCTGCTGTGATTTCCCCCACCATCCGACACAGATTGTTTCCAGTAGGGGTGTCTGGGTGAAGGGGCAACACCCGTCCAGCTTGCTCAAGGTTACTACCTACTCATTGTTAAAGTTTCTGTATGACTTAAGTTGTGTTAAGATGTTTACTCAATGGACCATTCTTCATATGTTCAATTATAGCACAAAGAGTGTTGCTGTTACCTTGTACCTTTGTACTTACTTTTTGTGAAAAACACCAATAAAAACATTGAAACTAAATTAACGCAGTGTCATATCGCAAAAAATGGCCCGGTCATGAAGGGGGGTAAAGCTACCGAAGCTGAAGGGGTTAAGCATGGATATATACAGAATGCCAAGGTATGTTCCTAAACTTAGCAAGCCAATGTAGCATTGTGAACCATCTTCAACATTACCAGTTGTAGAGAGGCTGGTGGTGGAAGACACTGGTGTGCATCGTCACAACCTAAGGTTTAGGGGCCAATAAGGACAGTGGTAACTTTGGCATTCAGTATGTATTGCAACCAGGTACTTAAAATTTTAAAGCATAATTTTTAAGGAACCTATACATATGAAAAAACTTTGCTATTAGGGAGATTCACCCTCTGTACTTTTCCTGTTTACAGTTATTATTACATTATAAGTGAAAGAAAGCCCCACATTTTTTGATTGTCATCACATAGCTCCCAACTGTCCCTGATTTCGAGGGACTGCCCCCAATTTGGAGCAATGTCCCTCATTCCCCCTCATTCGTCCCTCATTTTGGTCTGATCTATATAGTTATATATAAAATGCACTATTTAGCTTTCAAAAAGTGTTTCCCAGTGCTAAACCTGTCATCCCATTTTTTAATTTCTGCATTTGAAAATTCCAGAAGCCAATATAAAGGAATAGTAGTGGTAAAAAAGAACTTATGGGTTTAACCAATCGTTTTTTTTTTGTACAATTTCCTTTAAGGGGCGTGGCAAGGGGTGTGTCCTATGTCTACATACTTTTTCTAATAGGTGTCCCTCATTCCTATCCCCGAAAGTTGGGAGGTATGTCATCAGGACAGTATGAGATTGGAAATATTCTAATGGGGTGCTAGTTCTGGTGATGCTAATGACAACCAGGGATTCCCTCACTCTGGAGGGATTTCCTCTCGCTTCCTGTTTTGGCTATGGCACAGGAAGAGAATGAAAATCTCAATGGGACACTGATGGCAAAAAAAAAAAAAAAAAAAAAAAACTTACAAGTGATATAACTCTCCCTTACTGTATACAGAATGCTAAAAGCTGCATATTTGCTAAAAGCTACTTTAGAGAAGTGCGTATTTTCCAAAAACATACTCTGGAGAATAAAATAGTAGCAATTGCAATTTTTTTGTGCCACATATTTGCACAAGTGTTTTTCAAATTCATATTTTCGGGGGAAAAAAAATCACTAAAATAAATCTGAGTTCAAATAAACACAATATTATACAATTTTTTGGACTTAAAAAAACGCCAGCTCCCTTGGCAGAAGAAAACACTCATATAGAGCATTTTGTACAAAGTTTAGACGAGTTTAAGAGAGTTTTGTGTTTTTTCTGCCAGAAAGCTCCAATCAAAAATGCAAACCAGAAGGGCCATTTCTGCTGCCTCTAAACATTGAACTCAAAATATGCCTGTAATCGTCCTAATGCATGGACACACAGGCAAAACACTAAACTCCTGTATAAGCAGCAATTTTTAATCCAGTGTGCATGGAGCCTAAAAGATGGAGTTACGTTAAAGCGCAGGTCTGGCCGTTTTAAAAAATAAATTAAAAAGTCAGCAACTACAAACACTGTAGCTGCTGACTTTTAATAAGGGCACTTACCTGTCCAACGAGCCCGCGCTGTCACCCCCCCCCAGGGCCGATCTGTCCATCGGATCAGGTGCCGGCGCCATCATCCTAACTAAGGGAAAGAGGTAGTGGTGCCTTGCGGCTTCACTGCCCGTTTCCTATTGCGCATGCGCAAGTCGCACAGCGCTTTGTGAATGGCCCTGTTGTTTTCTGGGACACACACATGTCCCAGAATACAACGGGCCAGCTCACCAAAGAGGAGGAAGTGACAAAACAGCGCCGCAGAATAGAAAGAGGCAGATTAGGAAAACTGCCTAGCAACAGGGGTTTCTGGTAAGTAAAAAAAAAATTTTTTTTCACATTTTTTTTTTTATATTTTTTTTGTAGAATTTTAATTTCATTTTTTATTTTAGGGTGGGCCTCCGCTTTAAGTAAACAGACACCAAAAATGGCAAGTTAAAGTTTTGCACACTTGTGAAATGGAAAAATAACTATGGTACCCAAAATTCTACATAGGTGAGGTTTTTAAAACCTATACAAGTTATCAGTTTAGCATTAACCATGGATTATGGCACTTGAATTATTGCTTTCACTCTAATATTTGCAGCAATACCTCACATGTGGGGTACAGTTGATGTTTACATACATGTGTGCCCTGCACTGCACTTTGCAATGTGATGTACAGGATGAAGTGGATGTTTCGATTTTTTTTACAATTTCGTTTTTCTATCACTTCAGCCCCAGAAGAATTTATCCCCTTCCTGACCAGAGCACTATTTGTGATACGATACTGCGCCGCTTTAACTGACAATTGTGCGGTCGTGTGACATTGCACCCAAACAAAATTGACGTCCTTCTTTTCCCATAAGTAGAGCTTTCTTTTGGTGGTATTTTATCACCTCTGCATTTTTTATTTTTTGCGCTATAAACAAAAAAAGAGCGACAATTTTGAAAAAAAAGCTATATTTTTTTTACTTTTTGGTATAATAAATATCCCCAAAAAATATATAATAAAAAAGAAATTCTTTCTCAGTTTAGGCCGATATGTATTCGTCTACATATTTTTGGTAAAAAAAAAAAAAAAAAATCGCAATAAGCGTATATTGATTGGTTTGCACAAAAGTTATAGCGTCTACAAACTAGGGGATAGATTTATGGCATTTTCATTATTATTATTTTTTATTAGTAATGCCAATAATCTGCGATTTTTCTTGTGACTGCAACATTATGGCAGACACATGGGACACTTTTGACACTATTTTGGGACCATTGTCATTTATACAGCGAGCAGTGCTATAAAAATGCACTGATTACCGTATAAATGACACTGGCAGGAAAGGGGTTAAACACTAGGGGGCGATCCAGGGGTTAAGTGTGTCCTACGGAGTGATTCTTACTATGGTGGGATGGGCTACAACTGATCACTGCTCCCAATAACAGGGAGCAGTAGATCTGTCATGTCACTAGGCAGAATGGGGAAATGCCTTGTTTACATCTCCCCGTTCTGCTGCTCCGTGACACAATCGCAGGACACCGGCAGACATGGAGTACACGGCACGGACATCAAGCACGGTCACGGAGTGGAGTGTGCACCCACAATGCAGCGTTTCAAAGGGGACATACCTGTATGCCCATTTGGGCTACCGTGCCATTGTGCCAACGTATATCGTCGTTCACTGGTTGGCAAGCAGTTAAGGAGAAATCAAGGGTCTGTTAGATCTTAGGTCTTCCTAGCCCTCAATTGCAGCTAATCATGCACAGGTTGTGCTTGATTAACTGCTACCCCAGCTACAGTAACCAGGGAATGAAAGCTCTGAACTCAGAAGTGATATACTGTAATGCCTGTCACTTCTGGGTTCATTAGTTGCAGAGGGGGTCCATTCCCTGACCTTCTTCTGCTCTCAAAGTTTAAGCAATATACAGGGCTTCCTGCAGATATGGGAAAGCCCATCCACTCCTGTAAATTAAATGAAATATATACGCTGCATTTCAAAATACAAAATAGACTACACATTATGCATATGTGATACCAAAGTGTCACCGCCTTCTGTTCTTCTCTTCTTCTCTTCAGATGTTGCCTCGTCGCTCTCTCTGCTCACAATGACGGGGACAAGGCGCACAGCTACTTATATAGGGACATCACCGGATGATGTCCCCGCCTATTATGATGTCACAGTCCCAGCATCCTCTGGGACTGTGACACCCTAATGGGCGGGGACATCATCCGGTGATGTCCCTATATAAGTCGCCGCACGTAGCGTCGGTGCCATTGTGAGCGGAGGATGCGACGAGGCAACATCTGAAGAGAAGAACAGAAGACGGGGACAGCGGCGACAGAAGACCGGGCCACAGCCTGTAAAAGAGCTATAAGAAGGCCCGGCAGAAGAACCGAAGAGGGGGACAAGACCCCAGAAGTCGGAAGAAGAGTCCGGCGAGAAGACCCCCAAAGATGGAAGACCCCCGGAGCTGTGCAATAAACTATTTTAACCCTTGTGTGTTGTGTTTTTTTTTTACTTTATTTTACAGGTGAATGGGTAGGGGTACATTGTACCCCATACTCATTCACATAGGGTGGGGGGCCGGTATTCGGGGGCCCCCTTATTAAAGGGGGCTCCCGGATTCCGATAAGCCCCCCGCCCGCAGACCCCGACAACCAACGGCCAGGGTTGTCGGGAAGAGGCCCTTGTCCTCATCAACATGGGGACAAGGTGCTTTGGGGTGGGGGGCCGCGCACTCCCCTCTTCCCCAAGGCACCCCCCATATTGAGGGCACGCGGCCTGGTATGGCTCAGGAGGGGGGGGGGCGCTCGCTTGTCCCCCCTTTCCTGGCCGGCCAGGTAGCATGCTCAGACAAGGGTCAGATGTGGACGCCGTTTTTTCGGCGTTGGGGTTCCCCTTTAAGTCCATACCAGGTGGCGGGGCCAGTGACGCATCCTTCGCGGGCCCCGCCTACCTGGAAACGTGTTCAAAATGAGCAGACTTTTCTGCAGGCGGTAAAAGTCCGTTCATTTCAAAAGTACGGCAGACTGGCATATGCACAGCCGGATTGTCCGCCGAAATGCAAGTCCGGCAGGAAGATTGGAGTGCAAAACTACTTTCTAAGTCCGCCGTACTTTCGGGTAAAAAAAGTCCGCCGGAGGCTACACACGGAGGGATTGTCCGGCGAACTTGAGTTTGCCGGACTTTTCCACCCGATTGTTTGATCGTGTGTTAGTCATTTTAGCAGGGGTTCCTTGAGACTGAAAAGTTATGTCAAGGGTTCCTCTGTGTTGAGAAAGGCTGAGCTATAGTCTGAATTGTTTTTCTTTTATGTGCCTTTATATAGTAAGCCTAGATAATATGTTTGTACCTGTTGCCATCTTTTCCCACCTTTATGTGTGGCTGGCTGCTTCATGCAAAGAGCAAAAGTGTAGCAAAAATTCACAATCTTATTATATAACAAAAAGCTGTCTAGACTAGGAGTGATCTCTCCATACCCTACTTAAATGGATAAATCAGTTCTGGGTAAACACTGCGGGTAGAATTCCTTTGTGTGTCTGTGTGTTTTGTGTATGTTTGAATAACAATTTCTGTGTGTATATGTCAAGAAAAGAATATATGATACAATTTGTGAAGTAGATTTATCAATCACACAACAAAAAGTTTTCTATAGTATATGAATAAGCCTATAGTGTAAATAAATGTGACCCTTAAACCTTTATTATCATGGTATGGTTTCACTATAGAATAGCTGAACCTAAAGCTTAATGTTGCAGTCAGACAATCTAATCTGATTATTAGCCTGTATTCATACCCAAGCAGAGCCTATTCCTGGTGGTTTAAGGCTGGGTTCACACTGGTGCGGCTGGGAGACCCGGATGTGATTCGCACCGCACTGCAGTGCAAATCACATCCGATCTCTGTGCGATGCGAGTTCAGCCATACAGATAGTATGGCTGAATTCACATCGCTCCCGCTCCAAACTCGCACAGGACCTTTTTTTGGTCCGCAGCAGAATCGGATCGCATGGGTGTTCACACCATGCGATCCTATTCCTGTCCGAGTTTGCAGATCGCACTGCGATATGCGAATTGATCTCATTAAGGTTTCACTGACACTCCCAGCAGTCCGCATAGGGCAGTGTGAACTGCCGGCGGGAGGCATGCGATGCGGGAACCCGCCGCAGATTTGCGGCGTTCCCGCATCGCTTCAGTGTGAACCCAGCCTTAATGTGCTTTACAAGCTTTCTGCAAACATTTTGCACATGTATCAAGCTTTAGGAGATTGTTTCTTGAGCTTGGCAAAGTGCAAGAAAACGAGCATATAGTGCATTTTTAGATGAGCTCCCTTCAAAGTCTATGTGTCTGAATATGCTAAAAAAAATAGCTCATCTACTTCAAGTGTAGTGTGCAAGCAACTGAGTTTTGCAAAGTGAACAGACACAATTAAATGTTGAGTGTAGTCAGGTGTAAGGAAACAAACTACAAAATGCTCAGATGTGAATAGGGCCTTAAAGCTCATTTGGCTGTACTTATGATACTATGGATCACAGGAGTACAGTTTGTTCTAACCATTTTCAGCAGACAGCAGGCTGATGTCCGTTGTCGGCTCAGGCAAGATGATGACAATGAAGTAGGAATCTGCCCACCAGGGAATACTGAAAAAAAACATCAATTGCAGCCTCATTGTGCCCAATCAAATGCAGCCTCTGTGCCATCAAATTCAGCCATTGTGCCCATCAAATTCAGCCACTATGTCCCATCATATGCAGCCACTTGTGTCATCAAATGCAGCCAATGTGCCCCATCAAATGCAGCCACTTGTGCCCCATCATATGCAGCAACTTGTGCCCCATCATATGCAGCCACTTGTGCCCCATCTTCAGAATCAGATACAATAAATAATGTTTTCAGGGTTTCAGTGCAATCGTGTAATCACTGAAGAGCAAAAACTGCTAGAAGCTAATCCCTCTGCATAAATGTAGCCTCTTGGTAGGAAAATGACATGATTTCAGGCTGGGGCTGAGAGAACAAGGAAGGTGTCAGGGATATATGTACACTCTGCTTACTTCAATTTCATGTTTGGAATGGAGGCAAGGGAGCTGAAGGGATTAAAGGTTATCATTTCCTATTTTTCTTTGGAGCGAATATATTATGCAATAAACTTGGTAAGGGATCTTTACAGAAATTGTCACTTTTTCTCACTCCATAATTGTATCAAAGGTCCTGCTTTCTGATTGGACAGATGTATTTTCCAATAAGATAAAAAGATCTCTGCTGTGGGAAGGTCAAATACATTCTTCAAAAGCTACGAGTAGAGAATACGGCTTTGTTATCTCTATCAGATTGACAGGTGTTACAATGGGCCTTGCTGGGGTAATATTATTATCGTCAATAATATGCAGGATTTATATAGTACCAACAGTTTGAAAAAAGGCTTTACAATATAAAAGAAAACAGTATAGTTACAATACATATCTAGACAAGAGGGTCAGGACGGCCCTGTTCGTGAGAGTATATAGAGTGTATTAAGCTTCTAGAAAGAAAAGTTGTTATATGGCAGAGTGACTTGTAATTGTCAAGTGTAATTTTTATAGTTGTTATACAAATTTGAAAAATGTCTACTAGTAGTGTTATTTTTAGGCTAGTACATTTATCTCAAAATCTACAATGCATCTTTATACTGTTGCATGATAGCTGAAAGTTGAAATTAGCTCTGCGATGGGGGCTTCACTGTAAGCTGATGGCCAGGATACTTAGATGAGTTTACAAGGTAGAGAAGTCAGCAGGGAAAGACTGGGGTGGATTGATTTGGGGGTGGAAGAAGATTTGTGCTGGAGGGGAGATTTGGAGAAGAAGATTTGTGCTAGAAGTGGGGAAAGGATTTGTCCTAGAAGGGGGATGGGGTGAATGTGTGCTTAAAGGGGGGGGGAGATTTTTGCCAAGAGGAGGAATTTTGGGGAAATTTGTGGTGTTGGGAGGGGGGATTGTGGGGAGGGAGATTTGTGCTTGGGGATTTGCAGAGGAGAATTGGGTGAGCGAGGATTTGTACTGGAATGGTGGGTGTACTGGGAGGTAAGGTTTGGGGGGAGGAAGAGAATTTAGTCTGGGAGGGTGCATTGGGGAGAAGGAGAATTCCCTCATTCTCAAGTTCTAAAGTTGGGGTCTTTTCTTGACTAGAGTTGCCTTTTATAAAACGTCCATCAGTACACCCCAACAGCCAGCACTAACTTGTCTTTTATATCATTGATTGAATCCATCATCTCCAGTAGGCTCCCCTGGGTCTGGTTGTTTTTCTTGGTTACATTGTTGACTTTGCTGAGAAGTTTACTGATGTAGGACAGGTAAAGAGGCTCCAGGTCTGTTTCAGAAGTATCATCTACTTTCAGCGTAGACAAGCGGTCTTCCAGGACTTCACGCTGTTTTTCCAGATATAGAATCTGTAAAACAAGGGTTGATAGCATATTTAAAACATTAGTGTGAATGCCGCTCCTTGATTTGTCAGTTATATAAATTATCCTCCCGTGAGATGCTTGTCATCAGTTCTACATATCACATATCTGCATCAGATTTCACTAGCAGATGTATACATGTATCCCTTTATCTCATATTTTCCAAATAACTTGCTGTACTCATACTGTAAATAAACTTCTCATCACATTCCGGATAGATAACATCCACTTCTATTTTCAATGCGTCACTAACCATTTATCACTAGTGCCGTGCACTGCTGTCCTTATACAGCCTTCATGTCCTCATTCAGACAACACTCCTTTTAATAATGCATTATTTGCTTTTTTTTTACTATTGGTTGGATGGGGTCCCTCTTTAACCCCAGATGGTCCCCTGGTACATACCTCTACTAAGAAGGTTATCCCAAGGGGCATTAGTGTGAAGTGGAGATCTCCGATGCTCATAATAGTTGAGTAGACCAAAAAACATTGGTTCTCACCTCCTGTGTAACCATTCTTTCATACCAGGTACCTGAAAACATGTCAGAAGTGACCCCTGCTACTAATCAAAAAATTAGAAAAGTTGCTGCAGCCTAGAATGCAGCCAGTAATTTCCTTTTATGACTGATTAGCTTGAATGTAATGAGCTATGGCCATCACCCTGAGATTTTGCAGTGGAGCTTTTGATGAGCCACTCAGCCTACAAGATATACTGTACATGCTAGGTTGGCGATCTGGCATAACTTACATTCCCTTATTGGAAATCATTTCATACCCCTAAGCACGAGTTATTTTATCCCACCACTGGAGACACAGGAATTGAGCCACAGCTCATCGCTCTATAAGTTTATTGTGTGTTGAACAAAATTTAGTAGACCATGATCAGGCACATACTTAAGCATGGTAAAACAAAAAAAAATCCAAAATATTCCCTCCATGGATCATCTAGTGATCTGGGGTCTGAGACAACGACTAGTTGTCTCAGATCCCAGAGAATAGATGAACACTCTACCTGTGTAAAATTCCCCTTTCAGCCAGCAACCAGTAGCCTATTCCCCTTTTTTGGAGGAGAATTTCCTCCATCATCAATGAACATCACCAATTAATTATTTGGTGTGTTACAATATTATCATTTTTGAAACCACAAAAGTGCTATCAAAGCTAAATGTGTTACATAGTTAGTCAGGTTAAAAAAAAAAAAAACAATCTATCTAGTTCAACCAATAAAAAAATAAAAAAAAATCACACAATCCCATATACACAATCCTATACCTACAGTTGATCCAGAGGGAGGCGAAAAACCCCAACAAAGCATAATCCAATTTGCTACAGCAGGGGAAAAAATTCCTTCCTGATCCCTCATGCCGCGTACACACGATCACACAATCCGGTGGCCGCGCGGCCCCCCCTTCCCCAAGGCACCCCCCATGTTGAGGGCACAGGACGGCTCAGGAGGGGGGGGCTTGCTCGCCCCCCCCTTTCCTGGCCGGCCGGATAGCGTGCTCAGATAAGGGTCTGATTTCGGGGTAGGGATTTCCCTTTAAACGCCTCCCCAACACCTCCTTCGCTGGTCCCGGCTACCTGGAGCCGCGCGCAAAATGAACGGACTTTCCTTCATGTGTGTGGGCGAGTCCGTTCATTTCAAAAGTACGGCGGATAGTCCGGCGAAATTAGTCCGCCGCAAAAGTACCAGGTAGCTCGTTCAGAAAGTCCGGCGGACAGTCCAGCGGTTTGTCTGCCAGACTAAGTCCGCCGGATAGTCTGATACGTGTGTACACGGCATCAGAGGCAATCAGATATTCCCTGACTCAACTTTACCTATAATAATGTTAATACCCTGTTATATTATGAACATTTAGGAAAGAATCCAGGCATTTTTTAACGCAATCTACTGAGCTGGCCAGAACCACCTCTGGAGGGAATCTATTTCACGTTTTCACAGCTCTCATTGTAAAGAAACATTTCTGTATTTGGAGATTGTTGTGGAAATTTTATGAAGATGTATTTAATATGTATTGTCATAGTGTCTCCCGGTGTTAGTTCTCCTGCAACCCACACTAAAGAGCTTACTGGGGCAGACTGATGCTGGTTGAGATCCGTTTGGTAGTGAAAAGCTCTTTGGGGATGTAGAGAAGTGTTTGCAGAATGAGGATATGTCCGCCAGTGAAGGGCCCCTGTGCGATGCACAGAACAATCGTATGGGGGGGTTGTGTTCACTCTGTAAAGAGCAAGCTATCGGTTTTGCGGATGTTCGCTCGTGTCACCCCTGTGTGCCAGATCAACACATTTGGGGGGGGGGCCCTGTCCTGCCCCTGCAGATAATCTCTCACCCACAGGGACGGTAGTATAATCCGGGTATGCGTTCTTCTCTGAACAATGCAGAATAAGAATTCACACCAACAGTAAAAACGGGAGACTTTATGTGCGTTATGGTTGGACAGCGTCCATGATTTCGAGACCAGCTATGTGGCTTCCTTTGTCTCAGAGACAGGGGGCAGGAAATCATACACGCTGCCCATGCCCAGCCACACCCATAAGACTCCCCTACTCATTGTTCTTTGGTTGTTGTATAACCCCTCCTGTTTGAAGGAATGCCTCTGCTTGATTGGTCAATTGTGAAACCATGAGGCTGTATTTGTTATATGAATAAATATTGCTCTGGGGTTCAGGTCAGTTGGTCGAGCAATGGAGCTAAGAACATCAGGATGGTGATTATGTCTGTTTATATGGGGAAATGTGGGAGACACAGGTTGTTTAAAGATGCATTATACCAAAAGGCTGAAAGAGCGCTTAATAGCGCAAGAGTATAGTGGTTTTTCCAAGACAGAGATGAAATCTCTTTTCCACTAGATGTGCCCCCTTGTCCTCTGTGACAACCTTAAAGTGAATAACTCAACACCGAGTTCACTATATAGACCACTTATGTACAGTGCCTTGAAAAATATTCATACCCCTGGAAAGTTTACCAAATTTTGTCATGTTACAACCAAAAACGTAAATGTATTTTATTGGGATTTTATGTGATAGACCAATGCAAAGTGGCACATAATTGTGAAGTGGAAGAAAAGCGTGGTGTGCATTTGTATTCAGCCTCCCTGAGTCAATTCTTTGCAGAACCACCTTTTGCTCCAATTACAGCTTTTTTTGGGTATGTCTCTACTAGCTATGCACATCTAGAGAGTGCCATTTTTTGCCTATTCTTCTTTGCAAAATAGCTCAAGCTCTGTCAGATTTGATGGAGAGCGTCTGTGAACTGCAATTTTCAAGTCTTGCCACTGATTCTCAATTGGTTTTAGGTCTGGACTTTGACTGGGCCATTCTAAAACATGAATATGCTTTAACCACTTTCAGACCGGACCAATTTGCTGGTCAAAGACCAGACCACTTTTTGCGATTCGGCATTGCGTCGCTTTAACTGACAATTGCGCGGTCGTGCGACGTGGCTCCCAAACAAAATTAACGTCCTTTTTTTCCCACAAATAGAGCTTTCTTTTGGTGGTATTTGATCACCCCTACGTTTTTTATTTTTTGCGCTATAAACAAAAATAGAGCGATAATTTTGAAAAAAACGCATTATTTTTTACTTTTTGTAATAATAAATATCCCCCAAAAATATATAAAAAAACATTTTTTTCCCTCAGTTTAGGCCGATACGTATTCTTCTACATATTTTTGGTAAAAAAAGCGCAATAAGCGATTATTGATTGGTTTGCGCAAAAGTTATAGCGTTTACAAAATAGGGATAGTTTTATAGCATTTTTATTAATAATTTTTTATTATTTTTTTTTTTACTAGTAATGGCGGCGATCTGCGATTTTTATTGTGACTGCGACATTGTGGGGGACCCATCGGACATTTTTGACACATTTTTGGGACCATTGTCATTTATACAGTAATCACTGCTATATAAATGCAGTGATTCCTGTGTAAATGACACTGGCAGTGAAAGGGTTAACCAGTGGGTGGCAGTGTAGGGGTTAAGTGTTCCTAGGGGTGTGTTACTAACTGTGGGGGGGTTGGGCTTTCATTTAGTGTACACTGATCTCTGCTCCAATCACATGGAGCAGAGATCAGCATCACTAGTTGCTAGGCAGAATGGAAAAATGTTGTTTATACAGCATTTCCTCCATTCGGCCGCTTCGTGAGACGATCGCGGGGATGCCCGCGGTGATCGAGTCCGCGGGTCCCGCGACCGGACTCACGGGGGTCCCGACCAGCGCGGGAGCGCGCCGCTGGCGGCGCGCTCCCGATGGCACGGCGGCAACGAATATTGGACGTACATGTACGCCAATATGCCTGCCCGTGCCATTCTGTCGACGTACATCGTCGTGCGCTGGTCGGGAAGTGGTTAATCGAAACCTTCCATTCTAGCTCTGGCTCCACCCCAGTCTCAAGTCTTTTGCCGACTCTAACAGGTTTCCTTCTAATGCCGCATACACACGGTCGGAATTTCAGCCAGCAAAAGACCGATGAGAGCTTTTTGTCTGAAAATGCGACCGTGTGTATGCTGCATAGGAATATTGCTGGCCGAATTTACGCCAGCAAAAGATTGAGAGCAGGTTCTCAATTTTTCAGATGGAAAAAGTTTCTATCAGAAATTCTGAGCGTGTGTATGCAATTCCGACATGCAAAAACTCACGCATGCTCAGATTCAACTAAGAGACGGAAGTTATTGGCTACTGGCTATTGAACTTCCTTTTTCTAGTCCTGTCGTACGTGTTGTATGCCACCACATTCTTGACGGTCGGAATTTGGTGTGACCGTGTGTATGCAAGACAACTTGAGCGAAATCCCAGCAGAATTCCTTCAGGAAAACCATCAGAGCTTTTTCCAACCAAAATTCCGATTGTGTGTACGGGGTATAATAGTGTCCTGTATTTGGCTCCATCCACCTTCCCATCAACTCTGACCAGCTTCCATGTCCCTTCTGAAGAAAAGCATCCCCACATGATGCTTTCACCACCATGTTTCACGGTGGGGATGGTATGTTCAGGGTGATGTGCAGTGTTAGTTTTCCGCCGCACAAAGCATTTTGCTTTTACGCCAAAAAGGTTAATTTTTGTCCCAATTGACAAGAGCACCTTCTTCCACATGTTTGCTGTGTCCCCCACATGGCTTGTTGCAAACTGAAAACTGGATTTCTTATGGCTTTCTTTCAACAAGGGCTTTCTTCTTGCCACTCTTCCATAAAGGCCAGATTTGTGGAGTGCACGATTAATAGTTGTCCTGTGGACAGATTCTCCCACCTGAGCTTTGGATATCTGCAGCTCATCCAGAGTTACCATGGACCTCTTGGCTGCTTCTCTGATTAATGCTCTCCTTGCCTGGCCTGTCAGTTTAGGTGGGCGGCCATGTCTTGGTAGGTTTGCAGTTGTGCCATACTCTTTTCCATTTTCGGATGATGGATTGAACAGTGCTCCGTGAGATGTTCAAAGCTTGGGATATTTTTTTACAACCTAACCCTGCTTTAGTCTTCTCCACAACTTTATCCCTGACCTGTCTGGGGTGTTCCTTGGCCTTCATGATGCTGTTTGTTCACTAAGATTCTCTAACATATCTCTAAGGGCTTCACAGAACAGCTGTATTTACTAATTTGGTGACTTCTGAAGACAAATGGTTCCACTAGATTTTAGTTAGGGGTATCAGAGTAAAGGGGGCTGAATACAAATGTACACCACACTTTTCAGATATTTATTTGCAAAACATTTTGAAAAACATTTATCATTTTCCTTCCACTTCACAATTATGTGCCACTTTGTGTTGGTCTATCACATAAAATTCCACTAAAATAAGTTTATGGTCTTTCCCCCTAGAGAGATGTGGCTCACATGAACATGCGACAAGTCTTACAACATAAATAGACCTCAAATGTGCCTTGATGGTCGGGTCGGTTTGCCAAGAAAAGGGGGCATACCCAATGTAAGTAATGGGTAGTTTATGAAAGAAGGATGTGCTGAGAAGTGCCCTGAAAAAGGGAAGGGGGGAGGGTATCGCGCACTGAACTGACAAAAAGCATGGGTGAGGGGGCTGCTTAAATACCCTCCGGGTATTTAAATAAATTCAGGCCACCATACTGGCCTTCTTATTTACATTTTTATTTGTAACATGACAAAATGTGGAACATTTCAAGGGGTATGAATACTTTTTCAAAGCACTGTTTTTATACATGTTGATCATATCCCCCTTTGATCTCCTCTTCTCAAAATTCAGTTCCTCTAATCTTTCCTCATAGCTGGCCTCTTATCAGTTTGGTTGCTCTTCTCTGCACTTTCTCCAGTTCCCTGATATCCTTTTTGTGAACTGGTACCCAAAACTGAACTGCATATTCCAAATGAGGACTTACTAGAGATTTGTACAGGGGCAAAATGATATCTCTCTCTCAGCAGACCATGCCTCTCTTAATACAAAAAAAGACTTTGCTCGCTTTGGAAACGGCAGCTTGGCATTGCATGCTTTTATTAAACTTATGATCTACCAAAACCCCCAGATCCTTCTCCACCATTGACTCCTCCATCCACATAAGTGAGGTGGATAGAAAAATCCCCTCCCCTCCGCCAGGGCAGAACTGGCCAAATTTTGATATATCTATGACCAGCAATCAGTAATAACCACATGTCAAAATGCTCAGGAAAATCAGAGTTATAGGTAACTTTGGGCCCATTCAGTTGTTGCAGTGACATTCATTTTGAAAGACACGCCAATGCATTATAACATTAGCAGCCTATGCACCTGCACTACAACACACAAAAAAATGCAGAACAGCATGTGTACTGCACAGGAAAAATAATCAGGTCCTGTGCTCTATGAATTAGCTTGTATTACAGCTATGTATAGTATAAATGGTCATTTAGTAGATGTAAACCCCGACTTGCTTACATTTGGTTTAATAAAAAAGCACTGTGCAGTGGCGTCAGGGCGGGGGGGGGGGGGATGGTCACCATGTCTGAAGCCCTGAGTGGGTCCCAAAAAGCCCTGAGTCTCGAGTGGGTACCGTTCTATTTATAGCCCCGAGCGCCACTGAGCGGGGATCGATCTTATCCCGAGCACCGCTGAGTGCCGCCGACTCACATAGCAGGTCCCGCCTTCTGGAGCCTGCAGCGCTGATGCACGTCCCAGTCGTCCTGTGGTGGGACCGCGGGACGTCCATCATAGGTGCTGCAGGCTCCAGAAGGCGGGAATGACAATGCAGCCACCGCGTGAGATCAGTGCTTGGCTCTCCTCCTCCGGCTGCCTGCTGTGAAGATGGGGCTGCCGAGCACATGAATTCTCCTGGTCAGGTAGGTCAGTGTGTGTCACTACCGTCAGTGTATGTCAGGTAGGTAGGTCAGTGTATGTTAGGTAGGTAAACTTTTCATTAAAATAATGAAAGTTCGTTATGATGAATTTATCATAATGAGGGGTTCCCACCATCCCTGTGCTGTGCTGACTTCCTGCGTTTTGAACTTTTAGGTTCGTTAACTTTTCGTAACAATTACAAATTTTCATTATGAATTTGGATGCGAAATTCGTAAACTAAATTTCGTATTTCGCACAAAATTCGTATGCATAAAAATTCATATTTTGGATTCGTACGAATGTAGGAATTTCTGGAAATTCATACAAATTTTTGATTCGTACAAAACTAATTGCACATGTCTACTTCTTAGCAGTGTAGCAGAGTGCCCATTTACTTGCTATGTTCATGTGCAGGTGCAGACTCCTTTAACTCCCTAAGGCCCCTTTTACACTGGGGCGCTCAGCGCGCTGGCGGTAAATCGCTGCTATATTTAGCGACACTTTACAGTCGTTTTAGCGGCGCTGATCGGCCGCTAGTGGGGCAGTTTTAACCCCCGCTAGCGGCTGAAAAAGGGTTTGGAGCACTGCCCCATTGTTTTCAATGGGAAGGGGCGGTAAATACACCGCTCCTACAGTGCTTCAAAGATGTGGCTTGCAGGACTTTGTTGACCGTCCTGCAAGCGCACCGCTCCAGTGTTAAAGCCCTCAGGGCTTTTACATTGGAGTGCACTGAGCGGCTCTTTCAGGGCGCTTTGCAGGTGCTATTTTTAGCACTTTAGCGCCTGCAAAACGCCTCAGTGTGAAAGGGGCCTTACAACTCCTTGAGTTTTTTGAACAGGTCCAGGGAAGGTACGTTTCTCAGCTTCCCTCACTCTGCAGCTTAGATGAGCTACACCTGATGAGGCAAAAGTAGCTGGGAAGATCTGAATATCATACAGCTTCTCATAAAGCCCTTCCCCAGGTGCTACCAGAGTACTGTGTAGATGGATGGATACAGTATAGATGTCACACCACTTCCTCAAACTCAATCTTTCTAAAACTGAGCTTGTTATATTTCCTCCTTCACGATCCCCCCCGTGACTTCACCATTAATATCAACAACACAACCATTGGTCCCTCCACACATGCCAGGGTCCTTGGTGTAATCCTTGACTCTGACCTCTCCTTCAGCCCCCATATCCATCTATCACTGGCTAAATCCTGCTACCTTCACCTCTGCAACATCTCCAGAATTTGACCCTTCCTGACTAATGACACCACAAAGCAACTCGTTCACTCCTTGATTATTTCCCACCTTGATTACTGCAACTCTCTCCATAATGGCCTACCCTTAAGCAGGCTATCCCCCTTCAGTCTATTATGAATTCTGCTGCTAGACTAATACACCTCACTAACCAATCCGTGACTGCTGTTCCTCTCCACCAATCCCTTCACTGGCTCCCCCTACCCCACAGTGTAAAATTCAAAATGCTAACCATAACATAAAAAGCCATCCACAACATCGCCCCCATCTACATCACCAACCTCATCTGCAGATATCGCCCAAATCTTCCACTGAGCTCCTCCCAGGACCGCCTGCTCTCTAGCTCCCTTGTTACCTCCTCCCATGCTCACCTTCAAGACTTCTCCAAAGCCTCTCCCATCCTCTGGAACTCCCTGCTCCAGTCTGTCCAATCAGGCCCTACCCTGTCCACCTTTAGGAGATCCCTGAAAACTCATTTATTCAGGGAAGCCTATCCTACACCCACCTAACTTTGCCTGATCCACCCCCATCAAATCATTCTCTGCAGCTATTACCTTATGTACCACCACCCCCTTTCTTTAGAATGTAGGCTCTATGAGCAGGGCCCTCCTGTACCTTTTGTATTGTACTGTAATTGTGTTATCCCCCCTTATACATTGCAAAGCGCTGCGTAAACTGTTGGCACTTTATAAATTGTGTATAATAATAATAATAATAATAAGAAGAAGAAGAATAATAATACTGTGGTGGGTAACCCCCCTTTGTCCTTGAATCTGGGATCCCTCCAGCTGTTCACCTGTGTTACAAGAGCCATTCTATACTTCATCTTTGAGGGACACTCTTTATAAGGGCACAAGCGGACATATGTATTATGTACTAATTACTAGAGCCTTAAACAGATTATGCTATGCACGTTACCCTGATTGAGTCACATAGACATTGCTGCAAAGAGTCCATGTTTGTGCAGCTTTCATGACCTGCTTTGAGTAATTCTGAGTGTATGTCTGCTAGACATCCTAAACTTGTTTTACAGTGTTACTTCTAACTTTTTACTTGTTTAATGAACTCAGATTACAGTTACTCCCTGTTTGGTTTTCTGTCCGGTTACCCATCTGGAACAGCAGGATTATTAGGTATTCTTTTAATTGAAATTGAAGATTTAAAAGGATTGAAAACATCTTTTGAAATTACACTAACATGCTTAAATAAAATGTGAGAGATTAGTAATATACTTTAACTATTATATATAAATTGAGCTTGGCCCCACCCTTTCTCAAAAAATAAAAATAAAAAAATGGGTTCATAAAAGAATGAGAGTGATGACGTGAAGCCCCTTTTAGGACCTGCAGGTATCTGTGTTAGACTTCACACCCATCCCTGCATCCCTGAGGTGCCCCTTGGATATTAGGCCCATGCTTGTCAAGTTGTCAAATGCCAGAGTCTCAGTGACACATTAATACATGTGATAGTTAAATGGCAGAGAATAAAAAAAAAGATAATTTTTATTCTTTTAAAATCTACAGCGGTTATTAAAATAATACCAGTTTATTGTTCAGAAACGATAGGGTATTATTTTATGGGGGGACAATGCTCTTTTCCTGTCTCCCAGTTGTAATCCTCTGTTGTCACCCCACTGTAACTGATGGAAAAACGTTCTTTCGGTTTTGGATAGAGTGGATGGGTTAGAACAACTATCAGATTTTTATTGCTGTCAGTGTCCCTGAGACAGCAACTTTTGGTGACACCAAAAGTGAAAGTGAAAGAAAATCCCACATTTTGAGTGGTCTCCAGAACTAGAATATAGGGGACGTCTTTCAACTAGAAACTCCAGTTCCAGTGACCCTGGGAACCACCAGAGATTTCCCTCCATTTGAAGGAATTTTCCCTCACTTCCTGTTTTGGCTATGGGACAGGAAGTGAAGGATCAGTTCCCTTGGTGTCAGTTTGAGGAATAGTGTCCCATCATTAGAATCAATGGGAGAAATAGTGCCCCATTGTTTATATCGGTGGGAGGAATAATGTCTTGTATCAATGGAAGGAAAGTGATCCAAGGGCTGGATAATAGCAAGCAAGGGACCACAGTTTGGAGACCACTGATGTAGCGCAAGGGCCTGCCTGATTGCATATAAATTGAAAGCGTTTAGGTTTGGCCTCATGTTATATGGTTTTGGTGAATCTAAGGCTTGGCTTCCAATAGTGCGACTTTTCATGTGACTTGGGACTACAAAGTCGCATGACAAGTCGTACCCCATGAATTACAATGAGTACTGTTCATATCTGTGCGACTTCAAAGTAGTCCCTGCTACCTTGGTCCCACTTTGATTACTCCATAGACCTCAAGAATAAACAGACATTGCTTCAATTCACATCAAAATCGCTGCAAAAAAAACAGCAAAATTGTGGCAAAAAATCAGACCGCAATAGTGAAAACCTAGCCTAATGCCCCTTTCACACTGGGGCCACGACCGCACTTGCGGTAAAGTGGCACTCGTTTTAGCAGCGCTTTGGCGCTGTTTAAGCTGCGCTTTTAACTCCAAAGAAGGGGTTAAAACTCCCGTGTTGCTGCACATTCCAATGGGCAGGATATTTTGGGAGTGCTAAATAGAGTGCGCCCAAACAGCCCCAAAGATGCTGCTTGCAGGACTTTTCAAAACGTTCAGCAAGCCCACCGCCCCAGTGTGAAAAGTCACACTTCAATGAATGGGAGGCAGTTTTCAGGCGCTTAGCAGAGGCTATTTCCAGTGCTAAAGTGCCTGAAAACTGCCCCAGTGTGAAAGGGGTCTAAAGGAAAAAAATGTAATGCCCTGTACACACGACCGGTTTTCCAGTCGGAATAAACTCTGAAGGTTTTTCCGACTGAGTTCTGATGGAATTCCGCTGAAACTGTCTTGCGAACACACGATCACACAAAAGTCCGACCGTCAAGAACGCGGTGACGTACAACACGTACGACGGGACTAAAAAAAGGAAGTTCAATAGCCAGTAGCCAATAGCTTCTGTCTCGTACTTGCTTCAGAGCATGTGTAGTTTTTGGTCCGTTGGAACAGCATACAGACGAGCGGTTTTCCTGATACTAATTGGTTCCGTCAGAAATATTTAGAACATGTTCCATTTCTAGGTCCGCCAAAATTTTCGAAAAAAAAAAAAGTCAGATGAGACATACACACAATCGGAATATCCGATGAAAAGCTTCCGCCTGACTTTTTCTGTTGGACATTCCGCTCATGTGTACGTGGCATTAGGCTACTTTCACACTCTGGCGGGCGGGTGCTGGCGGCAAAGCGGCGCTATTTTTAGCACTACTTTAGCGTAATTTTAACTGCGCTATTTACCCGCTAGTGGGGCGGTTTTAAAGGGGCAGCAGTGCTTTGCCGGTGGTTTGGCGACGCTGCCCCATTGTTTTCAATTGGCAGGGGCACTTTAGGAGTGGTGTATACACCGCTCCTACAGCGCTGCAAAGATGCGGCTTGCAGGACTTTTTTACCGTCCTGCAAGCTCATGCTCCAGTGTGAAAACCCTCTGGCTTTCACACTGGAGAGACAGGTGAGACTCTTTACAGGCGCCATTTTTAGTGCTGTAGTGCCTGTAAAGCACCTCAGTCTGAAAGTAGCCTGAGGCGTTAGCGCTAAAGCACCACTAGTTTTAGTGGCACTGCTCGGCTGCTAGCGGGGTATTTTTAACCCCCACTAGTTGCCGAAGAGAGGGTTAAAAGCGCCAGTATCGCGGCGCTGCCAAAGCGATTTGCCGCCAGGGGTGGTTTAGGAGCGCTGTATATGGTGCCCCCATACCGCCCCAAAGATTCTGCTTGCAGGACTTTTTCTAACGTCCCACAAACTCACTGCCCCAGTGTTAAAGCCCTCGGGCCTTCACACTGGGGAGGCATGTGAGGTGTTTTTCAGGCGCTTAACACCTTCACACTATTGCGATACGAGAACCCTGAGAATCAACTGCGGGTCCCCGCATCGCACCCGGCATACACGACAGTTCACACTGCCAAAATTCCTTCCTGATCCCCCGAGAAGCAATCCGATTTTCCCCGGATCAACTTTACCTATAAATGTTAGTACCCAGTTATCTTATGTACATTTAGGAAATAATCCAGGCCTTTTTTAAAACAATCTCGTGAGCTGGCCAGAACCACCTCTGGATGGAATCTATTTAACATTTTTACATCTCTTAATGTGAAGAAACCTTCAGTTACAATATGACTTGAGTTACAATTGTATATACTATATTATTATTTTTTTATTTGCTATTTTTTTCCCCACGAAAGTGGAGTTACCCTTTAAGCAAACTGTCATCCAGGAAAATGACTGATGACTGAAGGGCCACAGGTTGGACACCCATTTAGCACATCAGGTCAATAAAATATACACTAAACACACGAACAATATATGTAGTGTACTGCATCACACTGGCTTCCTGAATGTCAGTCCTGCATTACTTCAGCATAGAAAAATGTAGAGTATTGTCACCATCTGCCCATCCCTCTGCACTCACCTTGTCTCTGAAAGACATCACTGCAGAACTTAGCTTGTTTTCTGCATCATCCTGAAGGCCGACCATAGTCTGGGAATCAGAAGACAGCGTGAGCTTGGATGTAAACACCTCTTCAAATGTCTGAGATGAATAGGAGCCATTAGTAGTAGTGGTACAGGATCCTGTTGTGTAACTTTCGGATAGCGCAGGGCTTGGAGATGGAGAATTCTCCCCATTTTGAGATTGCCAGGGGGGCACGTCATAGCCGAAGGCGTTAGAGAAAGTAGCCATTGAGCTTCGTTAGTAAGCTTGTCGTGAGCTGCGGTAACCAAATCTTTTTTTTTTGTGATGAGCAGCTTCTTCCAGAGTGGGAGAACACACTGTCTGGGTGTGCCTGACACAGGGAGAGGCTGCAATTAGCAGCGGACTGAAAAATACACTGGGGTGTCAGCCGTTCAGTATGCTAATGCGGCATATACAAAATCCCTCACAAGCGGTTTATTAATGTACACATGCCCACTTTGAGTGATATGCTCTTTATTAGAGCAATGCAACAGTAACACAAGCAGTCGTTACTATAAGCACTCCGATAGACAGACCTACTCACACAAAGCACTTGTGCGTGAAAAGACAAGTGGGAGAGGTATTTCACAAGCACTATAAAAAAAAATCTCATCTCTACAGGAACTAAATCACACTATTTATGGTGTATCAATCATCGAAGAAAAAATTGTGCATTCATGTGTGTTGTTTAATTTGGAGGAATGTTTTACATTTTTTTGTTTGATAGGATGGAAAATGGGGGTATACAAGTCTATAGACACCACTCAGAAATCATTCTTTGCTAAATAGCTCAAGCTCTGTTAGATTGGATGGAGAGTGTCTGTGAACAGCAATTTTCAAGTCTTGCCACAAATTCGCAATTAGATTTAGGTCTGACTTTGACTGGGCCATTCTAGCACATGATTATGCTTTGATCTAAACCATTCCATTGTAGCTCTGGCTGTATGTTTAGGGTTGTTGTCCTGCTGAAAGGTGAGCCTTAGCCCCAGTCTCAAGTCTTTCGCAGACTCTAAGCCCTTGTACACACGGTCAGAGATTCCGACAACCAAATCCGTTGGATTTTGTTCGTCGGATTTTGTCCAATGCATTTTGTCCGAAACTGTTGCATACACACGGGCGGACAAAGTTGTTGGAAAATCCGACGTGATGACGTTATTTCGTTACGATGGGACTATGTTCACGCTAGTAGTCAATAACTTTGGTGTAGGAATTTGATCTGAGCATGCTTGGCACTTTGTCCGATCGGAATTCTCTACACATGATCGGAGTATGTCCGATCGGAGCATTTTGTCGGAAATTTTTTCCAACAAGTTGGAAAACTTGGTCCGTCGGATAGTCAGACAGAAACAGTCGGATGTAGACCACACACAGTCGGAATATCCGACAAAACGGTCCGATCGGACACATTCCATTGGAATCTCCGACCGTGTGTACAAGGGCTAACAAGTTTTCTTCTAAGCCCTTGTACATACGGTCGGACAGTCCGACGGAAAATGTCCGATCGGACCCTGTTGTCGGATAATCCGACCGTGTGTGGGCTCCATCGGACTGTTTCCGTCGTAATATCCGACCGACAAAGTTTTAGAGCTGGGCTGTAAAATTTTCTGACAACATGATCTGATCGGACTTTGTCCGATCGTTTGTAGAGAATTCCGATCGGGCAAAGTGCCACGCATGCTCAGATCAAATTCCTAGACCAAAGCTATTGGCTACTAGCCTGAACGTAGTCCCGTTGTAACGAAATAACATCATCACACTCTGAACGATCGGATTTTCTGACAACTTTGTCCGACCATGTGTATGCAACCCCAGTTTTGGACAAAATCCAATGGATTTGGTTGTCGGAATGTCCGACCGTGTGTACAAGGGCTAAGATTGCCCTGAAATTAACTACATCTATCTTCCCATCAACTCTGACCAGCTTCCTTGTCCCTGCTGAAGAAAAGCATCCCCACAACATGATGTTGCCACCACCTTTTACGGTAGGAATGGGGTATTCAGGGTGATGTGCAGTGTTCATTTTCCGCCACACATAGCGTTTTGCTTTTAGGCCAAAAAGTAACATTTTGGTCTCATCTGACAAGAACACCTTCTTCTACATGTTTGCTGTATCCCCCACATGGCTTCCCACTAACTGCAAATGACACTTCTTATGGCTTTCTTTCAAAAATGGCTTCTTCTTGCCACTCTTCCATAAGGGCCAGATTTGTGGAGTGTATGACTAATAGTTGTCCTGTGGACAGATTCTCCGACTTTAACTGTGGATCTCTCCAGCTTCTCCGGAGTTACCATGGGCCTCTTGGCTGCTTCTCTGATTAATGCTCTCCTTGCCCAGCCTGTCAGTTTAGGTGGATGGGCATGTCTTGGCAGGTTTGCAGTTGTGCCATA